>NC_044245.1:118142070-118507695 GCF_003957555.1 Calypte anna
TCATGTTCTGGAAAACATAAAGTGTGTTTGTTTCACTTCAAATGACAAGGACTTCAGGCAGGCCATTTGTTACTTTGTTATTGCAAGTTTAGGCTTTTAAATCAAGTAACACAAAATGCTGGGCATTTTGTACAGCCCTAGTAAACTGCAAACTTGAAAATATGTAACATTCCCATTCAAAGTAGATGCTTTTACTCTCCTTATCTCAAGGTGCCTTCCTAAACACACAGATGTACATTTACACATAAGAGAATTAAGAATAAAAATTTACAGGAGCAAAGAAAAAAACAATTGTAGATCTTACATTCTAGCATAACAAGTATTTAATACAGAAATAAAACAATGAGATAACGAAATTTTTTCTTTTAAGGAATAGTATCTTTGTACCTTATACTGCTCTTCCCGGTTAGGAAAGAGGTACTAACATGTTTTTTGTCTCCCATTGCCCCATCCCTAGATATCATTTTAACTCAGTCTCATAAATAAAAGAAGGCTAAAATTTAGATGATTCATTGGAATGAGATTTGTTTGTTTGTTTGTTTAGGTTTTGGTTTGGTTTTATTTTTTGTATTTAGTTATTTTGTATTTTGTATTGTATTTATTTTATTTTGTTTGCTTTTTCTGTTTAATCTGTTTGGATTCTTACAGCACATCCACCATGACACAACGTCAGCATCCTCTAACATAATTTTTTTTTTATAGGAACCTCCACACATACCCATGGAAAACATTCATCAAATGCATGTCTGCAGCAGTAAATATTGTAGTGGTAGGTTATAGAGGACAGGAAGGAGATACAGGAGATACAGATATCATTCATCTTTGGTTTTCAGATTTTCATTGAATTTGTCATTTATCCAAAGGCTTCTCTCTCTCTCTAATGACTCATGTTCTACTTGTCACATTTTTACATCTGAAATATATAGGGCAGTATGTATAAATCAAGAGTAATTAATGATTATGCTGCAGACCAGAGCTTAAAACAGTAACATTAGCACTCAGAGAAGAATCTGAGCCCCTCTACTCCATGATTTTCTCTTTTCAGTGGTTGAGGTGCAGAAAACAACTGTAACAGAAGCAAGTGGCTTTGCAGGGGATGTTGCTCACGGCCTTTCCACCAGGTCCTTGAGTGAGTGGAATAGCTACTAGCAATTATTTAGGAAATAGGAGGTGTAGTAGGCCATAGGTATTTCAACATAAGTATTAGAATGTTTTATTTGTTTTATTTTCTTTTGTAACAACTGGATAATAAAGGAACAAATTCTAAGCACTGTAATTGGTGTAGCAGACAGTAGGGTTTTAATCAAGCAACTCAGACATCTGTCCTTCTTCTAAAGGACTTGTATGTCTTAGATCTTTTCCCATATAAGTGCTAATTATAATCTTGAAAGTTTAAGTAGCTACAAAGTTGTGTCAATTTGTTCACTATTTAAAATAACAAAAGGGCTTCGTCACCAAGGAGAAACTCTGCACAAAAGGAAATTCAGCAATGCAGAAGAAGGAAATTCCAAGTATACAGAAAAGCCTATAACAAATAACTTAATTAAAGCGGGAGAGAAATACAACTGAAAGCAACCTGCCTGGGATATTCTGAACAGCCACTAGAGCCCCAGTTACAAGGAGGATAGATGCCCTCCACTGACCAGTTCCAGTGGAGGGAGACTTACTAGCTTAGCAGACTGCTAGATAAGTTCCTGACAGTGGTTACAGAGACACATACACAGTGATACAGCAAAGGACATCACAAGGCATGTAAATTGGAAAGCCCTTGGAAAGCTAAAAGGAACTGAATAAATGGGATTAGGTAGAGACAGAAGGAAAAAGGCAAGGATCTGGCAGCACCAACATGTGCCACAGGGAAGCTTGCTTTGGACTGAGTTAATGAAGAAATAGTAAACTGTGGTTGCAAATGTGTTGATCTGCTGCTTATGACACCACAATTTAAAAAAGCTCAGTTGTACTACTATAACATAACGTTATTACTCCTTCTCCCTACTATACAGTGGGAGAAGCAATGTGTTGCAGAGCACACAAAGCAAAGGCTGGTCCCAAGCAACTTATAGAGCTCATGTGCTGCAGCTCCCTTCCAGGCCAGGTAACAAGGCTCCTTCCCAAGGACAATACACTCAAGTGGAAGAAGGAGGCAAAGCTGGCCATGGTAAGTACATGTTTTTGTCTCAGTTCTATAAAGTAATTTTTGAGGTCCATTGAGATGGACTTGGGCTTTACTCTTGGCAACAGTCTCCACACCACAAAGAAAATTTCATTCATCTCTGTCTCTTTTTGTTCCATTTGAAAAAACAATAATTTTTGTCTCCACCTGTCTTTAAAAAAAACCTCTGAAGATCCAAGGACGAAAATTATGAACTGATATTGCATCAGGACATTAAAATATTCCTATTGGAGGTCACCCAAATTTCTTACTGTCCATCAGCCCTATTGCCACTCTTAGTGCTCGGAGATGACAACTTTTCAACAGAGAAATCACTGACTTACAGAAAGTCATCAAAATAACTCCAACACTCATTTCTATTGCAGGAGTACACCTTGTCCTGGATGCTGTGAAAGGGCCTTAGAGAAGACAGAAGTCAGAAGCCATCAAGAAAGATCCTTGGAAGAGACCAACCTGCCCCAGACTCTGCCCTACACAGCTGGGAGCACAGGCTGTGCCAAGCCCAGCCAGAAACTCCAGGATTGGGGTTATTGTGCTGCAAAGGAGGTATTGTAGTGAAATCAATGGGGACGGTTTAAAATACCTTTACACGTCAATTCTAGTGTCAGAACAGAGCAGGTCAAAGAGCATTGACCCTCGTAGCAGGTTAAACTCCTGAGGGTGGAGATAATCTCACAGCAGGAAGGGAGGAAAGTGCTGTGCCTGCATGGGCCGAGATGCTTTCACACTCCCCGTCTCCAGCTTTAGGCTACAGAGCTGGCCATTATCAGAGTCATTGTCATTGTTATCTTTAAATCTGCTGCCTCAAATTCAGGCATCTATCAGGAAAAGACCCAAGACCCTATTAGTGCAGGCAGTAAGCCCACAGGAGGGGAGGAAACACGTTCATGGGTAAATTAATGTTCCTGCTGGCTACATTCCTATCAGCTTTGTTAATTCTGAAATTACATTTATTGATAAATCAGGTTTTGCCACCCTTTTCCATCAAGAAGCTGGACAAGTTTCCTACCAGAGATTTGTTTCACTGCAGTGTTTTGGGTTTTTTTTTTTGTTAGTTTTTGGTTTGTTGTTTTGTTTTTGGTTTTGGTTGGTTGGTTTTTTTATTGACACACAATAATTTGCCAGGTACAAACACTTGCCATCTGCTGACAGTGGGGCAAGCTGAGCATCAACCTTCTGTCCCTCTATGAAAACCATGTGCCCAAAAGACAACACTGACAATGTGTCCTGTCTGAATCTGGGCTAGCTGCCTTCCTGCTCTCAAACTAGACATCAGCATTTTTTTATGTAACATATTTAGTAATTTGTGGAAGTATGTCACTCCCTCCCCAAATGCTGCTTCCAAAGAAAAAATGGGCTGAAATTATAGAAAAATCCTTTACCTACAGGAGAAGTTTGCATTGCAAATGCACATTAAGGATCAGAAAACACTGGTCAGGAAATCCTGTGTATTCTACTGATATAAAAAAGGTGTTACAAAAGCCATGAGTGTTCATCCCTCACCACTGCAAATTCGAATTCCGCAAGCAGGTTCAGAAAGTTTTGCCCTAGTCTAGATGACCAGTCACAAAAGACAATATCTAACAGGTTCTTGTTTGTAATTTGAAGTTTACTGAATATTTTGCCAGCAACTTCTTGAAATACAAAAAGAAATAATAAATATACTTCCCTCTCAGCTATTCTTTTGGAGAAGATAAATATTTGGTCATGATAGAATCCTTAAAGATCTGGATAGAGACAAAAATTAACTTCTTGATATGTCACTATCCAGGTGAATGCTAGTGGGTAGAAACTTGCAATAATCCTATATATGCTTAGGAAAAAAAGTAATCTCTAGATCAGATGCTGGGTTAAGTAAATTAGTCCAAATCAATGAAATTGAGTGTGAAGAGTATTAAAAGACCTCTTTCCCCTCTGAAGGGAGTCAGCTGTGCTGACTGCCTTAAGCTTTGATGCTTTTAATTGTTGAGTCTATCAAGGGAAAGATGTACTGGATTTGTAAAATCTTTACTGTTTTTCTCCAGGCATACATTCATCCATTAAAGCATATACTTTTTAAGTTTGCTTTTATTCCATGAGCTGCCAGCCAGGACAAAAAGAGAGCAGTGAGGAGTCTGATGTTGAGGTAAGTTTAACTCTGTCCCCTGGCAGGTGGGAAGGGAGATGGGGGGGGCTGCTGGGTTGACACCTTGCATCAGAATAATTTCATGGTTGGGTAAGGTGTACAGCAACAGATAATGCTGATGAATCCCACTGAGGAGGGGACCTGCCTAGAAGCAAGGAGAGGTGGAAAGCAGCATCATATTGGATTGATTATACAGGCAGAAGGGTTGAAGAGACAGAGCTGTTGGCTTGGTCTTGTCAATGTCTGTGCTGAGCCCACCACGGTGCTTGGACTTGACTGGGGCCACCCAAGCAGAGTGACACGACCCTACTGAAGCCACTGCACCTCAGATTAGAGCCCAGCAGGTTAAACTTCAGTGAGTTTCTAATGACTGTAAAAGCTCCCCTTTGGCCTTGGGTGTTACAACTATTTATGAGGTTGACCTTTAATTACTATCTTATGTAGAAATCTTTGAAAATATGTCTTTGAAAGCTTGACAAATATGGACCTATGCAGCACAGATCAATACCAATATAGTAACACTACAAAGTAGGCTTCCAACAAAAATGTATTACCTGCAAAGATGCTTCAAAGAACTTGTCCCTTCATCTGGGCACTGTCAGCTCTTTCATACTGCAGAGGAGTCTGGGGTATGTAAAAAAATTGCAAAGGATGCCAAATATCAATACAATGTAATAAGTGGAAAGGATAAGAACCACTATCCCACTGGGGCCCAAGGGAACCTTGGCTGTCATCAGCAGTAGGACAAGAAGAGTGGCTGCCATCTACCTTTGCTGGTGAAGTCTTCTGCTCATCCTTCGATCAGGAGGGCCTGAGAAATAAATAAATGGTGTCGACTACTGCTGGTACGAAAGTTATGGCTTTTCTTGAAAAGTAGCTCTAGAAAATTTATTATATTTTGCAACATGAATCCCATACAAAGCAGTAATGAAGCTGAGAGTGATCAGTTCTTAGTTCTACATTCAGTATACTAGAATATTCAGTATGGCTTGATTTTTCAAAAGAATATTTTTGATTTTATACAATGCATGAGCTTTCCTCCATGTACACAAATGCATATATATGTACACACAAATACAAAACAGAGAGCCAGTAATATTCTGTTAATAATACGGTTGGAAAATACATATACAGTGTAGAGAAGGGAGTTATCAACACAATGATACAATTATGTAAACCAGAAGAAAATAGGAATGTCATAATCAAGAATAATCATTTTGATTTTAACTCACCTAGTATAACTCTATAGCTATCATATGATGCAAGTTTAATACCTTGCATCATAAGTATTATGGAAATAAGTGGGTTTTTTCCTATGACAATGATAAAAAGCACAAACCTGTATAAACACAATATTCTTCATCGCTGGTTGTCACTATACATTACACAGAATTGCCATTTGTTCTAACCTAATGAAATTCTGCTATGAGGAACATGAATCCTAAAGACATAGACTTATGAAAAAGTAAACACAACATTTAGAAAATTTAATTATAATTTTGATTTTCCTTTGTTGCTAGAAAAATAAATGATCAATTTACCAGACAGGTTTATTTAAAGAAAAGCACTACTGAGCAAGGAGTTCCCTGGAACTTCTAATAGTTTTAAATGCTATTAGTCACTTTAGTTTCCCCTTTCTTGTGAACTTTCTCAAATTGACTCATTTTCTCTTATTCAAAAGAACAACTGTTCTCCCTCAGCCCTCCCATGGAACCTTTTCATCATAATATCCATGCTGAAACAGCTCCCATGAGACAAAATCAATCAAAGCCATAAAAGAAGAATGTTTTTGTCATGCCAGGCCTTACTGCTCCTGTCTTACAGTTACAAAACTGATAGTCACAAAAGTGGGTTAGATAGAACATCTGAAGAGATCTGACCCCTTACTCTAACCAAAATTAACATACCTTTTAAATTTTAATATCATACAGTTTAAAAAAAAACCCCAGAAAACACATATAGAAACAAGCTATGTTAACATGGTGATAGTGGTGTCATAACAGGGTAGAAACACAAAAGGAGCTTAAAAGCCCCAAGTCCAGGCACCTTCCCCACTGAGTTAAGCTCAGAGTGGTTTTCACTGGTGTTGCCTCCCTGCCTGTGAATCTGGCACTTTGATGGAAAGAATCTCAAAAAAACAACCTATCTGAAAGGCTCCCTGTCTGCCCATCTTTCTCAAGTCTTCAAAATACGAGGCTGAGTGCACTCTTGGTAAGGGGTCCCTTCTTGGGGAGGGCAGGAAAAAAATCAGATGCTTGGGTAAAAAACCAAATTTCTCTTTTCCAGGAACGTTCCCCTTTGCTCATGTGTTTTTTTTTCATGCTAAATTTTGGATTTTGTGTACTAGAGTAACTGTGTGTATGATCACTCTTGGTCTGAAGCTTAGGGGAAAAAAAAGAATAGGCATGAATTAAATAGAAGACTACTGTGATCAAGTAGAGTGATAAATACAGTGGTATCCATTAAAGTTTTCATACCATCTTGGACGGTAGCTCCATCAAAATTGAAGGGAAAACTCATTTTGACTAGCAAAGGTTTGGATCAACCAAACCTTGGATGAACCTTGTTATACTGTGTGGAGCAAAGACACCCAGCACAGTCCTGTCTCAGCCCTCCTGGCTTCATAGTGTGAAGCCTTCTACTTGCCAGCATGGGGAAGGAAACCTTAGAGAATGTGTCTCTAGATACACAAGGAAAGCAAGATCCAAGCATCGCTGTCTTCTAGGGCAGGATAGTGTCTCTTTCAGCACTGCACAAGGCTTACAGAGGGGAAAGCCCCCAGCTCTCACTGGTGTTCATCAGGACTGACATCTCCAGTGCTCACTGTTCCTGTCTTGCCCATTCCTGGTAGCAGCAAGAGCAGGATGCTGCCAACCTATGCTTCTGCCCACTCCTTGCTCATGGGTACAAGGGCGAGAAAGAGCCACACATCAGACTGGCAAGGGGAGTTTCAAGAAAGTGAACAGATTCAATGTTGATTGTTTCCTTGAGATTTTCACATTTGGGGGATTAAAAAAAAAAAAAAAAAAAAAAAAAAAAAAGAAAAAAAAAGAAAGAGAGAAAGGAAGAAAGAAAGAAAAAAAAAAAAAGGAAGAAAAGAAAAAAACCACCACACAAAAATTCACTTTTCATTAAAAGAGCCCGAAACTGTTGGTGAAACTGATACTGCAGAAATATATGTTCCTGAGTGCTGTCTTCCTGCTCCATAATGGCTCTTGCATTAGGGACTGGGGAGGAAGGGGAGGGGAATGCTGTTGTCCATTTACTTTAGTAAAGATTGCTATTGAATGAAACCTTTAATGGTGTGTTCATGCTCCCACTCAACTAAGAGCTCAGAGCTCCTGGCAGAGTAGTCCTTCCCTCCACCTTGACAGCTATTAGAGAATCAATACAGGTAATCCCTCAGCTGTCCCTGGGCTGGCCCTGGCCACTGCAGTGGGGTCACCAGTGGGAAAGTGAGACACCTCCAGGGAGCAGCCTGCCACCACACAAGGACAGGGTCTTCCGAACATGTGAATCCTGTGATCCCAGAGGGAATGCCACTGATTTAAGGCAAAGGATATGCCTTTGAATGGGGACTCAACCCATTCTCCCTGGGGAGGAGGAGCTCCGCAGCTTCATTACACTTTAGGGGTTATCTGTGGATTCTATTTTTTGGGGGCAGTATAACCCAAGAATTCATCACTTACCCCTTCCTTGACAGGCAGTGGATGTTTTCTTCGCTACTGCATTTCTATTAATGACCAAGGTGTCTCCTACTGGTTCTGCCCAATTCCTTGCAGTGAAAAGGGGAGAGATTGCATTTCTCACTGGTACTTTGCAGGCTGATAGTACAAGCATTCACATGACTGTGTGGCATTCTCATGCTAAGGCCTGCAATACCACTCTCCACATTACTGAACTACTGACTTAGATAAAGGTTAGTCCCATGAATTTAAGCCTCATTTGTCACTACTGCAATGCAACTAAGCTGGGGTTTCCAGTCCCTACAGCAAGAGCTGGTGCAGAGTGACCAGCTGGGGATGGATATGGAGTAGAACTGCTCCAGACAGGCACAGGGGTTGTGATACTCTCCTCCATGCCTGGATGTCCCCAGCTGCCAACAGCCAACCCAAGACACTCTGAAGTGTTTTTCAGAAAAGACATTCATCAGTAGAGAACAAACCTTATTAAAGCTAGAGTCAAGTACCTTAAAAACAGACATTTCCTTGTTCCACTGAAAATCTAGACACTTCACATGGGATCACAGAAAAGATCTCTGCTTTTCACAGAGAGCAAAACCTGTCCCTTAGGCCCTGCACTGTGTGCATTACAGAGGGACAGAAGGTGCAAGAGGACATGCAGATGTAAGGAGGGAAAAGGGAACAAAGGTGATGGTGACAGTGCCCATAGGGGTGAAAGAAACCCCATCACTTGCTGTGGAGGCACATAGGAGACAGAAGGTGCAAGAGGACATGCAGATGTAAGGAGGGAAAAGGAAACAAAGGTGATGGTGACAGTGCCCATAGGGGTGAAAGAAACCCCATCACTTGCTGTGGAGGCACATAGGAAACTGGGCACCCCGAGAAACAGCTTTCTGAAGTAGTGGACAGAGAGATAGAGCTCTCTTGGTGAGCTGTCTCTCTTGTTTAATGGACAGTTTGGTACTAATCAATATTTGTTTGTGGCATTATCTTCAATTTAGTAAGCCTTGCTGCTTTTCGCCTTCCGTCGGTGGTTAACCACCTCCCTCTCCCGGAGTCCCCCGGGGAGCACAGCGGGACAGGGGGGATGGGGACCAGGCATTTAAAGGGTGGGGAGATGCCGGAGGCAGCAGATGTCGGTGGCCAGGCCTTTTGTTCCCTCCCACTGGCCAGCCTGAGCTCTGGGACCACCTTTTTGTTTTTGTCTCACCATTGTCATTCACCAAGGAGGGCCTTTTCAGGAGCTAGCCTCCACACAGGCTCATCTCACCCCCACTGGCTCAACAAAACAGCCGAGATTGCCCTCATCCTCTGGTTTCTATTTAGATCACTT
Organism: Calypte anna; assembly: GCF_003957555.1. Taxonomy (NCBI): domain Eukaryota; kingdom Metazoa; phylum Chordata; class Aves; order Apodiformes; family Trochilidae; genus Calypte; species Calypte anna. Next base: position 118,151,385 of record NC_044245.1, read on the forward strand.
TCCACTTAACATTTAAAAAAACCCTGACTTGGTTAATGCAAAGCACTTAAAACCGGCTAGTGTCTTCCAGGGCTGCTTGTCTGAGCGACCTGACTTGCTGCTCCCCTTGGAGTGTGCAGGTCTTTTTAATCCTGGTTAGAAGAAGGAAGAGTCAGAGTGCACAGGTACAGCTGTGGTAATTCTTCGCCTTAGGGAATGCAGTGAGGACCAGCCCCCTGCCTGGGAAGCCACGCTACAGACATTTCTTAAACCAAGCCGAGGGAAAAACCTGGATACTTCTGATATATAGTGAATTATTAGAGCAAGTTTCATGGAAAATGCGGCTGCCCTCCTGTATTTGATGACGGCAAGAAAGGAACAGGAGACAGAGTCTCTCAGGGTCACAGCCTGGCCCCTCAGAGAGCTGTGGGGACATCCTGCTTTCTGCAGCCTCGGCTCCGAAATGGATCATCGAGGGTCTGCTCAGGACGGACCTAGCACGGACCCAGGGAAAGAACTGAGCCTTTACTCTTGGCTCAGCCACAAATATTCTCCTTTCAGTTGAATCTGGGCGTGCTGCCTCCTTCAGGAAGGGGGCTTTCTGGGCCGTGCAGTCACCCCTGGAACCACCTGGCAGATAAGAAAAAAAACAAACGGAGTTCACACTTATTCCATCCTTCTCCCTCGTGTGGTTGTATATTAACACCCAAGCACCCTGCTGAGCTGGCCAGAGCTGTGCCTTCACCGGGTTGCTGGAAGATGCAAGCGGCTGTGCAAAGCCTCGGGGAAGGAAGCAACAGCTCGTTGGGATGCAAACAGGACACATGTACAATAGACGATGTACGTAGGGCGTTCCCTAATCTATCTGTGATCTCTCCAACTCCCTGTCCGGTAAGGACAGCAATATGCACTGCCAATGACTGCATTTTCCTTGGCAGAAGTCAATTTGCCGGGGGCTGGCCCTCCCTCCTGCTTGATTTCTCCCCACCCTGCTGTGAAGTGTGCTGCTGGCCAAGTGCCACCCCCCACTGCTCCCCAGTCCCAGCACAGCTGGGACTCGCTATTCAGAAAGAAGAGGGCGATGCTATAGGGTAGTTAAATGCTATAGGGTAGTTAAATGCTTTTTTTTAGTGCTCAATCCGGATCCATCATCTTGCTTGCAAGTGGGAGTGAACTCAATCCAGAACTGAATGGCCTCAGCTTCCATGAGCTATTGGGACACTTAAAGTGCAATCCATCAAGATACTGGGTGCCTTTGACTTCTAATGCAGTCAGCTGCTACCCAGCAGGACAAGGATTATAATTCCCAGCAAAAGACAGTTTAACTCTGTAATGACTTACAAATGATGCAGAAAACACCCTTCATCCAATTTGCTAGTACTTCAAATATACAACTCCACTGCATCTGGCAAAAGAACTATAGCCCATTCTTGTACACCATGACCTCCAATAATTTATTTTCATCCTTTGCATTAGTCTCATTGTGATAGTCTTCACATTAAAAATGTACAGGTTTAATGTGCAAGACAACCAGTACCTTTAAACACAAGTGAAACCCTTCACATACTCTTATTGACAAGACATAACATAACCATAGAACAATGATAATGTTTTAGCAAAATATATCTGGGAGTTCTTCAAGCAGAAGAAAATGCTCACAGCTAAAAGGACCACTTAAATAACCCTCAATTCACAAGAAACAAGATTATCTGCATGGGAAGCTAACCATGCATTTCCTAGCAATTCGAAGTCTTCCTAGTGGAACTTATTTCATTACTGTGCAGCTGATGATTTAAAATCCTGAGTTTCTTATGGAGAAAACGAGCAAAGCCTTCACACACAGATTTCACATTTCTGTTGGCCAGGGTTCTGTACGCTGTGGGCAGCTGGAAGCAAGATTCAGATCCTGCATGTGTACCTCAGCAGTGTAGACTTAGGAGTGATAATTTTTATGCTCAGGAGCCCACCAGTTCAGCTCTAATGAAAACAAAAAAATCAAGCTTGCTGTACTATAGGAATCTTTGACATTTAAAAATAAGCAAAAAAATTCAGAAGAAATGTTCATTTTCCTTCTAGTCTACAACCTAGATGTATGTACAGTACTAATAGCTTGCTTATTTCAGATACTGCCTAGGGCTGGGACTCGATATTTTACTTACAATAAGTGGTTCTATACATATTTTTATTATTTTTAGCACGAAATCGGTGAGGACAGCAACTTAACGTACAATAAGACAAATTAGTGCAATAGATTTGTATAGGTACAGTTATCTGCATGATATAATTAAATATGCAGGTAACATTTTCTAGTTCTAGGCTGTATTTAATGAGATTTTTAAGGTTGGCACAAAGTAAAAACTTTTTTCTTTAATTCTTGTGTGCAAAGTCATGTTTAATCCTAGCTAGGATAATATCTAGGATATTAAGAGAGCTTCGTCTTTCCAGTAACGATTACCTGTGTTAATCAACCAACTTCAGCAAGGGCTTTTATTATCCCTCCTGGATGCAGTCCCCTCCCCATGAGGATGGCCATACAGTTATCAGCACCTTCTCCACCAGTTACAGGACTCCTTTTACACAGTGGTCCTTCAGCAGATTTTTGCACCCACAGCTAAAGAACCAGCTTTTTATAGCAAAAAACCCACAAAATACTAAACACAGCATTTTTATGAGCAGCATTTCCTTTTGAATTAATAAAAAACCCACATAAATCACTCCTGGCTTGCTTGCAAGCTGAGTGAGAAATAGAGGGAGAAAGCTTGTAGTCCTCCCAAGGATGTGAAGGTATTCCCCTTAGGCTGAAGGTAATTTCACTGCAGAGAGCTTTAGAGGTTGAGAAGTCCTGGCATCACCTATCCTACAGCTTACATCTTAAATTTAGGCTGGGGAAGGGAGTACCATTACAGCAGCCATCCTATGCATCCTATGACAAGTTGTGGGGAAATTCAGATAGAAGAACCCAGTGGTGATATCACACCTGCTCCTTGCTTGTGCTGAGCCCACTTGACTATTTGTGACTCACCTGACATCCATCCTCAAATGTCTCTGCTACATGGCACAAGATTGCAGCTCTCTTGTCTCACCCTGCCCCTCTGCCCTTGGGCTAACTGGGGTCCAAACTCTGGAAGACTTGGTCTTATTGTCCTGGAACTCACCATGTCAAGGGCAGCTGAGTTAAGGAATGAATTGCCCTTACACTGGTCAGTATCTCTGAGGCAGTTAACATTTAAATAGTGTGTCAATAAAAGTCTTTCACATTAAAGGGAAATAGACTTGGTCATGCACCTAAACAAAATCAACAGGTTGAATCAGCTTTGGGAAATGCACTTGATAAAAATGTCCCTCACACAAGCTTTGGTATGGACTGCAGTCTATAGATATGGTATATCAAAAGGAACAGGAATACCCCTCAGTGATACGCATGCACAAAAGCTTCTTGTTAGGTGAAATTCCTTCCTGCCTGTTTTGTCCTTTTGTGGAAATGAAGGAATGGGACAAGAAGAGGGAATGGTTGAGGTAGAGCATGTTGGACTTCATTGCAGTGTGGCATGAAGGTGCCTGGGCAAAATAAACTGTCCCCTCTACTTAAAAACATGCCCAGGGTGCAGAGAATGGGCATGCTTAAAGAGTTGCTTAAGACTTGTGTTGCGAGGGTAAATGTCACCTTCTGTGGTGTGCACACAGCCACACAGGGACACATGCGTGGAGAGAGATCCACACAAAGGAGCCAGTCCAGGAGCCATCGATGGGGCTCTTAACTAATGAGTGGCATGGGTCTTCATGTGGAAGTGGTAATCCTCCTGCTCCGGGAAGTGCTGGCCACACACTGAGCAAGTGCAGCTCTTCTCCTTGCTGTGCGTGCGGCGCACATGGCTGTCGTGGGCTGCGTGGGAGGCGAAGGCTTTGCCACAGTGCTTGCACTTGAAGGGCTTCTCACCAGAGTGCTGGCGGATGTGAGTGCGCAGGATGCTGGATGCTGTGAATGCCTGAAAGAACAGGGGTGGGAAAGGCAGAAAAAGTTGAGAGTAAATCTATTTTCACCTACGTAATCCCCTGGGTCAGCTTCCACCAGTAGCACTGATAGTACCCTGATAGTAGGACCCTCAAATAATGCACATCCTCAGATAATTGGAGATAAACCAAAACCACCCAGCCATGAAAGACCAGAAGTCAACAGCTACCCCACTCAGTTGTAGAGTTATGGCTGAGTCCATGAAGTTAGATGAAACTCAGAGTAAGATTTGTGACCAGAGAATACAGTAAATAACTTCTACATATCAAAGGATAATCAGTCTATACTCTGCTAATTAGCTTTGCAGTTCCTTTATGTCTGGGAAAAACAATGAGGTTTAATTTTCAGAATTAAGCCCTTTCATGTTCATATGCTCTGGCTTGAGATTCAGCTGACAGAGTTTATCCATGCAGTCAGCCCAGCATTCATCTTCTCAGGTTTCATCTACCAACTCCACCATACTGCACACCCTTTCAGTCAGACATCTCAGCCAGTTTGTTTTCCCCCCTCATGGGTAGCAGAATGTGCACAATTACACTTTGTCCATGTTTATTTTGGGCAGAAACCCTCTCACCAAGACTTGAGCAGAAATATTGCAAAGTTGCCCTTGTTTCCCTCATTTGTTTTCACTATTTGCAGAACATACACACACACATACACAAATCCTAATAAAGTTATGTTGCTGAACCAACACAAGTTTTCCCAGCAAAGAGCAATACATCTCAGATAACTTTTCACTAAGAACCTTTGAGCAAAACCAGATTCACATAAAAAAGTCCCTGGAGATGTTTATGAACAGGGACAAAGTGTGCTTGAGGGCCAGACAGTGATCTTGGCCCAACATTTTTCCTTCTATCACATGATTTGACTGAGCTAATGAGCAAAAGGGCAGGGAGAGTAAAGCTGCCCTGGAGCAGTCACTAATACAGGTACAAGAGGCAAAGAAGACTTTTGACTTCATAGAAGGAGCAGGTGAAGATGCTTTAAAATACCCCCTGGTTTCCCAAATGCAGAAATGATGGCTATATCCCAGAATAGCTGGAGCCTGAGGACTAGTGGAATTATCTGATCCAGTCTGCAATAGCCCTATCAGAATGGCTGGTCAAGGGTCACACATATCCTAGAGATCTGTTCAGAGCAACATGTAAAGCTTTGACATCTCTTGCTGTGATTTAAAGATTGAAAGATGACATTTCATCATAAACTCTGCCTACAAGCATTCAGGATATCTGGGTGAGAAAATGTGTCATAACTGAAAGGAGCTTCTTCTAAGGTTCTTTGCTACAGAGCACAGCAGTTCTGTGCTAGACCAGCCAAAAACAAAAACCCACATTTATTTCTCAAAAATCAGGAGCACCTTACATTCTTATGGTGCTTCTCAATTGCATGGAAACACCATGGCAACCCTACCAATATTCATCCAGCAGCAGCCTGTACATCCCCTCCCCATCTGCTAGGAGAGCTGGCACTGCTCTCACAGGAAGAAATCACCTGATTCATCCTTTCCATAAAGGGTAGCAACAGATGAGCACATTCTGATTGTTGCTATGTGGCTCTATCAATTCCTGATTCTTTTTTTCAAAAGAACTTCCATGCCAGTTGCACATCAGTACATTCCAGAAGTGGTGTCAGGAATATAAAAAAGTACCTTTCTGATGAAAAAATTGGAATATTAGCTCTAGTTTCCTGCCTTGGATGGCATTTGAAATTATCTCAAGCTTTAGACTGTACACACACAGCAACTCTCTGAGGTAGGTTGAGACTCCCAATTTTAATGGGTGTTTAATTCCAAATCAGATGGAGACCAGACCCTTTTTCTTCAGTCTCAGTCCTGTCACTTTAACTCACACCTGTGCAGAATATATACTTACTCATCAGGTTATCAATGGAAATAAAGGCATTTTCTTTAGAGAAAACACAGAAATTAAACAAAAATTGAAATAGGAGACAATAGAGCATGGAAAGAATCAGCCATCCCCCAGGTGTGGTGCTTTAGAGGATGGAGGGACAGGACAGGGCTTTGCTTTACCTTGTTGCAGTAGACACATTTGTAGGGACGCTCCCCAGAGTGAACCCTCATGTGTTTGTTCAGGCTGGAGGACTGAGAAAAGCTCTTCCCACACACTGAGCACTAGGAATAATAAGGAAAAAAAATAAACTAAAGGAAGCACAGAACAGCAGAGCTAGAAGTAAAAATTAGTTGTGTGAATGTGTGTATCTATTGTTTTACATATATTTATGCATGTATTTATCTCTAAATATATTTGCATTATGTATATACAAACTTTAAGCCATAGCAAATTGAAAGTCAGAATTTTAATAGCCTATTTTTAAAAAATTATTTCATTAAAAACCACCTTTTTTCACAACATAAACAGAAAATATTGACTTTCAGTAACCAAAATCTGAAAGTGTCTGTAAATCACTTATCTTCACAATGTTAATCAATCTTGGGGGTTTTTTTTTCATTTTTTTCCTAAAAAAGATAGCAACTTCAAAAAACAAACAAAAAACCCCACACACACAAAAAAAAAAAAAAAAAAAAAAAAAACCAAAACCAGAACAAAACCAAAGAAACCACCACAACAAAAACCAAACCAAACAAACAAAATTAACAATTTAAAACTTTCTCTTTTTTTTTTTTTTTCCAGAGAAGGTGAGTCAGTCACAGAGCTTAGCCCACAGCTTGATCTGTCAGAGGTGTCTCTCCACAAGACTGAAATAAGCAGCATTTCATCCTCCAGCTTAAGGAGCTGCAGCCTTCATGGTGTGGTATGTGTTCTGAGGATGGCAGTATGAGGCAAAATCCCAGTTCAGAAGCAATTTGAGAGACTTGCACTGATCCAGTGCAATTTGCACAAGCCTCAAAATAATTTTCCTGGTACAATAACTTGAAATAAATTATCTTTGATTAGTTCAACCTAAACTAAGCAATGACTAATCTTGAAAGATTGCAATATTTTCTCCTGATATATTTTGTCTTTTTATTTTATTTACACCTTTCCTTTTTTGGTTTGTCTGTTCTAATGTAGATGTAATATACTCAGAACAAGTTTATTTTCTCACTGTTCTGAAATGTCTTTTGCATGCGTTAAAAATAAATTGATCTACAAAAGGAAAGAAAGCAAAGAATTACATTATATTTAATAGAATATTTTAATGTAATTAAATCAATTAAAATTATTCTGACATTGTAGTATTGTTGATTTAATTATAAGTTTTCCTGAAAAATTCACACTTGCAGGTGGATCTATAAAATGGTATTTGGAGGATTTTCAAGACTGAGTAAACTCTGCCATTTCAAGCTCTGGAACTTGCCCTTCTCTGTTATGAAATGTCTGATTTTCGAGTCCCAGTGGTCCTGGAGAAAAACAGTGCTATAGATAGATGTTTAGTGGAGATGAGGCACCTCAGCAAGCACTTCTTTCTGTCAGCTGAAAATCTGCTCCATGTTGAATGTAAAACTGTTTAAACTCCTGTTTTGTGCAACAGACACAGACGTCTGCCAATTTTAAGACTGAACAGGAGAGCTGAGAGGGACATGGGACATCATCTCTCCTGACCACCTTCAAGCACACACAAGTTAACAAATAACAAAACCCACAAACCAACACCCATAAAGCCCAGGATAGATAGTTTCTTTTTAAAGCCTTGTTGCTGAGACTCTGGGGTTCATTATGCCAATATAAATCTATTTCTTTCTTTCTAACTGTGCTACACAAGACAAAGTCTTCCTGTACCAGCAGGGTGGTTGATCCCAGGGAACTGGAGTAGGAAGAACACCAGCGTCTTACATCGTCGAAAAAAAAGATTACTTATGAGAGACCCAGGAGCAAGCTCACCTTGTGAGGTCTGTGCTTTTCGTGGACGTGGAGAATATGGATCCTCAGCCTGTCTCTTTTTTCAAAGGATCGGTTACAAAGCTGACAAGGAAATTTGCGGTCCCCCTGGTCCACGCAGCGAGTGTACTTGAGGTGCTTGTCCCGGTAGTACTTGTAGGCAAAAACCTTGCCGCAGCGCTCGCATTTAAAGCTCTCCTCGGCTTCTGTACAGCAGAAGGGAAAGTGCCACCTCCCCGTTACACCACAGAAAAAAAGGGCTCGTTCCAAATCTGCTTCCTCGTCGCAACTGGTACCCAATTGTGAATTTTTAAGTCTTCAGGAGGGTAGTAATAAGAAATGGACCCTGGCAATACCATTAGCAAAAAATATACATCTGATTCCTTGAGCATCTGCACTGTTTGTTTTCTAACGGGGGGGAACAAACTAGAGCCCACAGCCTAAAAAAAATACTGGGTTTAGCTTGAGTCTTCACCAAAGACAGGATTTCACCCTTTTATCCCCTATAAAAAGTGAACAGATGTGAAAAGCCAGCGCAGAGTGACACATAAAAGAATCTTCACCATTCACAAAAATTGACGGGTAATTCTTATCAATATTGTCTGTAAACTTTACCTCCCATCCCAAAAAGAAAAATAAATTTTCACGCCTTTTCAATCCTTTTCAAAATACTATTGAAGAAAAATACGTTTATTTGGTTTTCTTTTGCATTTCAAACTGTTCTTAACAGCTTAATTAAGCAAAAACACAGGAATTTTTCCAAACCTTTACACATGCTTTTCTGCATTTACTAAAAGGAACCTTGGCTTAAACCTTAAAACGAAAAGAACAATTTACTACCTTTCTGGACCAGACGTTTTAAAGACATCTACAAAAAAAATTCCATGCCAAATTTTCATGCCAATTTTGCTTTTTTCCCTTACTGCTGCACCCAGCCGGCCCCTCCCTCACCTGCTCCTGTTTTCCCTGCATTGGCACAAATCTGTTCTGTCCAGAAATCTTGCTTATAGTAACATCATACTTTCTGAACATTATAAGCAAAACTACTCACGGAGTAAGTGCATGTAACATTCCTTCTGCAAACAGTATGAGAGTTATCGGATCAGAACGACTTCAGCCTGCTCCATTTAAGGAGAGTATTAATTGCACGAGAAATATAATTAACAGTTGACTCAAACACCACCAAAACAGGAATGCCCTCAAAAAGAGCCTCTCTGTCCAAAACAAAAAATAAAAATAGAACTCTCCGTGGAAGAAGGGCACCGAGGAGCAGCGGCAAGCCCACCCCCACCAGATGTTTTACAATGGTCAGATAAACACTTTGAACTCCCCGAGGAGACGCGAGCGAGGAGCAATCCCCGGCTCCCGGTGCCGAGAGGATGCTGCTCTTTGGGGTGCTGGAGACTGCAAAGGAAGGGGACTCGGCCGGCTGCGGGGGGAGGGAGGGAAAACCTCTGGGACTTGGGCTGCTGAACCCCCCAGGGCATCCCCTCCTCAGGGCCGTCCACTCCGCCACCGGCTCGCACAAGGGGTTGGGAAATGTTATAAAGTAAAGCACAGCCGGAAAAGGGTGATGCCCGAGTACTTTTCCCTCCCTTCATGAGAATCTAATCCCAGCCAGACGCAACTCCATGGCAATAAAGGGCAGTGCTGGCAGGCTCACCTTCGGGATGCTGTGGGGATTTCTTCCCCTCCGGCATGCCCTTCAGGCTGATGGGGATGCCCAGGAACTGCACGTAGCAATCGCCATACCACACCAGCAGCTCCTGCTTCGGCAAGATTTCCTTGCAGCTCTCGTAAAAGATTTGCCCTTGGCATTGGATAGCTGTCAAATTCTGCTCCTCGGGGAACCTGGCACAGTTCACCAAGGACATCCAGTTGCCAGAGGCGCCTTTCCCGTCTATAAAGTGGCTCAGGCGACCGTGCTCAAAGATCTGGAGAGAACGAGAATCGGATCAGGTTTGCCTGACCCTTCCCGCTCACACCAATCCCACCACCCACCACGAGCCCAACTCTCCCTTAACAGGCTGAGGAAGAGAGGCGGCCGAAAGCCTCTCGCCCCGGCCCCGTTTAGGGGGTGCAGAGGGAGGCCCGCGGTGCCTCCACTACCTCCCACCTCCCACATCAGCGAGTTGTCGTCGTAAGTCTTGATCTCGCTTGTGTTGACCACTTTGCCTTGGAAAGGGCCGAAGCGGATTCCTTTGGGGATGGGGTTCGTGCAGAAGACTCCGAGCTGAGACACCTCCCCGTACGCCACCCGCAGCACCGACAGCCCTGCGAGGGACAAGGCGGGCTGAAGGCGTCTGGGCCGCGGCCAGGAGCAGAAGGGGAGCAGGCATATCAGGGCCCCTACCTTCAGGGAGCTTCAGCGAGTCCCTGTCGAGCAGCAGGGTGGAGGAAGAGTCCGCAGCACCTGTAGAAGAGGGACCCTTCTTGAGCCCGTCACCGGCCGTGCAGGTGCAGGGCAGCGGGGTCCTGCCGCCCCGGACACGGGCTGCAGCCGGAATTATTCACTAGTTCTTCCCTCGTGTGTGCTCGTTAGGCAAAAAAATCGCGTGGAAGGGAAGCCCGACGTGCCCTGTTACCCCTCTGGGGACTGTCCCCAAACCTCACCGCACAGCCCGCCGCAGCGCCCGACCTTCCGTCCCGTTCCCCTCCCGCATCCCCTTGAGCACAGGCCGCAGCTCTCTTACCAGGGCTGGCGGGGGGCAGCCGGAGCCCCGAGATAGCGTGGACGTTCCCGGTCGTCTGACTGCTCCGGAGCGCCCCGTACAGCACCGCGTTCAGCTCCTTCTCGGTGAAGTGGTACCTGTAGGTCTGCGCCGTACAGCCGCCGGCTCCGGGGCTGCCAGTAGCCCTGAGCTGGGGGCTGGGATAGAGCGGCGGGGGCCAGTCCAGGCTCCCCACCCCTTGAGAAGAGTTGTCCCTGGGGGAGAAGGGGGTCGGCGGCGTGGGGTAGAGGGGCAAGGGAAGGCCGGCGAAAGGGTCGGCGGGCACGGGGAGCGGCTGGCTTAGGAAAGCGGGGACGCTGCTGCTGTTAAAGGGGGGCAGAGGAGGGGAGGAGGGGACCATCCCGCCCAGGGATTTCAGGGGCTGGAAGAAGTCGGGGCCCGCCTCAAAGTACGGGGCAGCAGGGAGGAAAGAGGGGTAGTAGGCAGCTAGGCTCGCGGGGCTCATCCCCAGTGTCTCTCCGCCGTCTCCAGGGACCGAATCCCCGGCCAAGGATAACGCCATGCTGGGCAGGACTGGACCGGGACGGAGGGAGCTTCCTGGAAGCGGAGGGGAAGACAAAAGGGTGCAGCCGCCGCGGGGTTCCGCTGTGGGGAGGGATGGAGGCTCGGAAGACACCGCTCGCTGTACTCCGTCTCCCGGCGCCGTCGGGGCGACCGGGAAGTCCGCTGGCTGCCCCCCGCGGCTATATGGGCTTGGGGAGGGGAGGGGGGAAAGGGGAAGAGGGCGGGAGCAGCCCGCCCCGAGGGTCGCTCAGCCCCCGGGGCGGGCGGGCAGGGGGGGCTGCCCCGACGGGCGACCCTACCCCGGGGCGGAGCCGCGTCTAATTGTGGAGCGGCTGGGCCGCTCCTCTCTACTTCGAGGCCGATGGTGTTGGAGGGGGCGGCGTGGGGATCCCCATTCTCCCGGACTCACTCCCTGCTGTCTCTGCTCTCCGCCTCTCCAAGGCCCGACCGAAGGTCCCCGGCAGCGGTCCGGGCTCTGCCTCTGAGCAGGAGCCCACAGTGCGGGAGCGATGCTCCTCAGGGATGAGCAGGTACTGCCGCTGGCGGGCGTCCTGCCTGAGGGCCTCCCTGCTCCCTAGCAGTAGCCACGGCCCCCGCGGAATGTCTCGGGGGCTTCAGGTATAGATTTTGGATGTGGAAAAATCAAACCACGAAGCTTCAATAGCCTGAGCACACAGCATCGTGCTCTCAGCTACTGTAACGTTCAGGGCCATTGTTGAAGTGATTGTGCTTCAGCTTGAGGCTGCCTGGTGGTTGCCTGGCAGGACACTGAGCTCTTCTTGGGATTTCCCAGGCTCCATGACCAAGGACCGAGGCAAGATACCTGGCCCTTGTCCCTGTGGTGACTGACTCCCTCCCTCCGCATTCTAAGCATCTGGATGGTGTGCACACTGGTCTGCAGACAATCAAAGTGTGCAAGTATTACTGGCACAAAAATTGCAAGCACACACCACAGAGAGTGCTTAACTCCAAAAAAGAGGAAATCTAGTGTTTTTGGTGAAAAAGCAGTCGGCCTGTGGTTTGTGGTTTGATTTCTGATCACAGCTGCAAGTAATTGTGCATAGGTAAAAACAACATTTCTCTATAAAGGCTGATTTTAGGGCAAAGTTGGTTAAGGATCTTACTTGCACACTGATATCATCCCTGCCAAGGACGCTTAACCATGTGACATTGCCAGTTGCCTTAATTACAATCATGAGTGTTACCTGTATTGTTATTGCTCTTGTTACTATCAAGTTTCTTTATACCCTTATCTAGGAATATCTGAATAGTTAGATCTAACGTCACAACTATTCATGAATATCTAGACGCTTAATAAATGTACATCTATTGGTAATACTGATGCTTAAATTGGTTTAATCTCCTTCCTACTAGACCCCAGTGGGTACTTTTTTTTGGACAATGGTTTAGTATTGCACATATACCCACTCTAACTACTTGGGCAGAAGTAGGGTTGTTGAATCTGGGTCTTGCACTATGTTTATAATTACTTCCTTGGAAGATACAGCCTCAGCAGCCTGAACCTTTAGGGTACTCAGGTTATGACAGCCCTTTGCAGAGGTGATGGGTGATCTTTCTGCAGTTTCATCCTGGGTTTTGTGGGGTTTCTCCTTCTTCTAATCTTCCCTTTCTTCCAGGTGGTTCCATGCTGCAATTGCTATCAAAAGTGGATCTGGGAGGGGCTGCAGGATCGCAGGAACCCAGATGCAAACTTTGCTATTGCTGGATGTTAACCCTTCTGGTGCAGAGAGATGAAGAAATCTTCAGTCCAGGGCAAAACCTCATGGCAGGCAGGGCACAAGCAAGATGGGTTATTGCAGACCCTCTCTTTGGGTAGCTCATCTTCTGCCAGTATCCAGCCTGGGTGACACCACAGCACATGCAGGGGTAGAGGGAAGGGATGGAGTCGTCTGTGCTGAACTTGGGGGTTTGCACCCATGTGTCCCTCTCAGAGGATAGCAGCACAGGGCTTCTTGGGGAGCAACATAGCATAAGCCAGAGTGCACACAGACATAGTGGGAGTGGGGAAAAAACACAGTCAGGTCTGACTCCTGGAGGTTCAGATGCCATTTGGGTGGTTACGGTGTGCTATAAAAATTAATTAACATAGCTTCATGTGATCATCTTCTGTAGAACATCGCCTTCATCCCGAAGAAGGGATGTTTCAGGAATCACTTGAAGCAGCATCAGACAGAGTGACCGTGGTTCCAGACACCGTGGGTGACCGCACTTGACCGGAGGTGGAGAGCCATCCTTCCAGTCCTCAGTTCTTATCTGCCCTCAGTCAAGTGCTCCTAAACAGAGACTTTGGGAAAGAATCACCGGCTGCCTGGGGGAATGAAGGAGTTCAGACCACAGGACCTCAGGCAATTGCAGTTCCTACCGGTAATTTGGAACCTCCCCCCATTTTATTTTTTTTTTTCACTCAGGACACAAACAATAAGACAGCAAACACAACACTACTGAGGGAGACCCAGCACTGATCCAGGGTCTTCCAGTTCCCAAGACCCCTTCCGTAGCCACCCCAGCGCAGCTTTGTCCACAGACTTGAGTTTAAAAGTTTATGCACTATGCATTAAATGTATTGGTCCAGTTCTCCTCCCTGCAGCCGCATTCTCCATCCTAACCTTCGTTTGCAAGACAAAAGTGCTGAATACACCAGCGACAGCCAATATGCTCAGGAAGCTTAGGGAGAAGATAGGAATGCAGCCCTCTGAAACTTGCTTCAGGTTGTCCCCCAGCTTAAGCAGTCTGATTTTTCTGTTATCCACTTTTTTTTTTTTTTTTTTTTTTTTTTACTTTCTCTGTGTTGTTCCAAATCTCTGTTATTTGTAAAACGAGACTGGCTTTGTATTGCTTTAGGAAACAGTTTCAAGTGGGCAGTTTAACAGGGTTTTATTGATGCAGCATCAATAGCATAAAAGTAGTACCAGAGTTTATCAGGTTTATAGGAATAAGACTTTGAGCTTTGATTGCACAAAAAGTGTGAGTTACTGTTAGAAATAATGTATTGCCAGATAACATTGGCCACCTGTGTCCAAGTATCACAGAACAGAAAATGGGAAAGAGTCTTGTGGAGGAGATATGCTCGGAGATTTTTGAGAAATTATGACAAGCAAAAAAAAAAAAAAAAAAAAAAGTGAGATTTAATAAGTCTCATCATTAGTCAAATTAGACAGGCTCAGAAACAAAAATTTTCCTTTCTTCTAGAAGTCTGATGACACAGAGCCCAGGATAAAAAAAAAGATTTGAAGCACCTTTGTCACTGTATTGCAGATAATCTTCAAAGGATTTCACCTCCTAAGAGGTTGGATGCATTTATTCCACTAAAAAAGTCTCTTACCTCAGGTAGTTTCATGCAGGCCAGTCCTGAGGGCAGCCAGTGGACAGGAAGTGCACCCACACCAATAGGATGCTCCAGCCCTTGGGAACCAGTAGTAATCCTGTTGCCAAAACAAGCCAGAGATTGCTTTTTTTTTTTCCTTTTTCTTTTTTTTTTTTTTTTTTTTTTTTTTTTGTGGCAGGGCAGAAGCTCTCTAAAAATAAAACCAGTTTAGAGGTGCTCATCCTGACATGTGCTTTTAGACTGGCCAGGGATATAGTTTGTCTCTTCTGTCTGTGAAAAAGGGACAAACAGAAATGCCTATTAATTTAGAGGGGAAATCTCCTGCTCACATATACTGGGTTCAGCCTGGTGCCCCTTGGTGTGGAGCATTCTTGCTACCAGCAGCAAGGAGGGAATAATCAGTACCTGAAGGGGCCTACAGAAAAGCTGGGGAGGGACTTTTTATAAGATCATGCTGTGATAGAGGAAGGGGTAATAGCTTTAAACTGGAAGAGAGTAGCTACAAGGAAGAAATTCTTTTCCCTTAGGGTGGTGAGACACTGGAAGAAGTTGCCCAGAGAAGTTGTGGATGCCCCTTCCCTTGAAGCATTCAAGGCCAGGCTGGATGGGGCTTTGAGGCATCTGGTCTAGTGGGAGGTGTCCCTGCCCATGCAGAGCAGTTGGAACTTGATGATCTTTAAGTTCCCTTCCAATCAAAACCATTCTATGATTCCATGAAAATTCACTCTGAAATTACGATTACACAAAGGAAAGCGTTGAAATGAGCCCTGAGTTCTCCCTCACTGCCCAGCAGCCTCTGGTTGCCTCACCAGAAGTTGGTCCCATGGCTGCTGGCATTCAGCACCTTGCTCAGTGGCATTTTACAGGTGCCCCCAGGCCAGAGCCACTGCCACAGAACACAGGACTCTTGGCAGCCTTCCTCCTTTGCTCTCCACACCCCATCTGCTAACACAGACTATTAAAAAAAGGGAAATCACATATTAAAATGTTTTAACTTTCCCTTTTGAGTATCAGCTGGATCTTAAGACCTAGAGTTTAATGTCATTAGCTCAGTGACTTCACTAAAGCACTGATCTCATGTGACTTCACTGATCTCATCCCATTCCAAACACAATGAGAATAGACAAATACCTGGAAAATAATTGGAAAATATGTGTCCCAGAAAAAGTTGGAGCAACACGATCCTGCTGTATAGCTGCAGTGCTCCCCTTTTTCTAAGGTGGGCCACTGAGTGGGCACACAAGTAAGGGCAGGAGTATGTATGTTGTTCTTGTTGTATCTCAAAGCACTTTGCCTGCAGTTTGCAGGGAGCTAAGTTACTCCAGCCATGTTCACAGCTTCCAGCCTCCTGAGCAATTATCATGTGAAGTGATGAACTAAACTGTGTCCTGAAACCACCGTGGGAGACCCACATTTTGAGCTAAAGGTGAATCTCCCCACCTCTCCTGCAGGATCTTCTCAGGAATATTTCCCAGGAAGAAATCCCTGGGCACATGGCAGGAACTGGAGCAACTCCACCTCGTCAGCAGCTGTACAGGATGTCTCACTATTGGGTGGAGGTCTCAGTTTCCCCAGACTTCCCCACCTTCTTCATCCAGTCCCATTGGAGCAGGGAGTTATTTGGGCATCCTTGGACACATGGATTTCTTCAACACTGACAATCATACTGGCTGGACTTTACTTGTCCTGCCCAGGCAACTCTTGTGCACAAGCAGGATGGTAGATGGTATGTATTTGTTTACAGCCACATTTCCACTGGGTGTGCAAGCTGCAGAGTTAGATGACATCTGTTCCCCCTTAATTCACCAAGTTCCTTGTACTACTTGGTTCTGCTACTCAGCTTGATCAGGTTTAAATCTCTGCAAGTTGAGGCTATTCCTTTGCAACTGTGCATTTTCCTTTCTACCCTCTTCACAAGTCTGAAAGCTAAAATTGTAGAACTCAGCCTTAGCCCGATTTTCTCAGGTTGTATCCTGCTTTACAGCCAAAACCATTTAGCCATTCCATAGTGGGGAGCAATTTGTTACTTATAGGGGGAGATCTTGCACATACTCTGGCAAACTCCTTTTCATCCCCCAAACTAGAAGCTTGGATCACTAGGTCTCCAGCTTCGGCCATTTATACCTTCTAATGATCCAGAGACAGGGAAGAGATGATGGGATCAGACACACTGAATTTTTATTTGCTGGGGTGATATTTCTAGCAGCCATGTTCCAGGAGTCCAACCTAAACTGGCACCCACCTTTATGCCCAGCTCTCAAGCATCATTATTCGTACAGGTTCATTCACATGGTAATTCCAGCCTGGACTTTTCCCAGCCTATGTCTCCTAAAGACTCAATCCATTTGTGATTGTTCTTCTCTCTATTAGCAGGAGAATGAGTGGGAACTCTTGGTGTGGTACTGATGGACCTGTATTAAACACTGCAATTCAGCAGCTCCTGGATTTCACAGGGACCTAGAGACAACCCTTAGCTGAAGCTCCTGGAGGGATTCCATAAGGCCCCATACTTTTATGAACAGCCCAGGGGTGGTTTCAGCCGGGAGCAGCCAGTGGTCCTCCTGGGTGATTCAGGACATGTGAGTCCCAGTCACAGCACCAGATGCTGTTGCAGCAATAACCTAAATTGTAATTTAGATCAGGTCAGAGCAGAAGCATAGGTGTACTATTATGACCAAAGGCGAGGACAGGGAGCAGCAGCCCAAGAGCCTCTGCTGAAATAAAAACTCTGTCCCTGTACAGCAGGTACCTGATGTACATGCACCTGGAGATGCTGTGCCACAGATAGGTGAGAGAGCACAACTTGTATGCACCTGTCACGTCCTCAAAGCCACAGAACTGCTCAAGGCTGCTCTGGGTTCTCCTTTCTTCAGCACAAGAATTAATTTACCATAAAGGTTTCACCACAACTACTGTTTCAGAAGGCAGGGTGAAAGTTTGATCAAGAGGCCCACTCAGGATGTGCTTATCATCTCTACTTCCACACTTCAGAGGCCAAGAGGCCAAGGCAGAGACAAGATACCCAACTGCTGTCTTCCCCTGCCATACTCTGACCCCGTCTCCATGCTTCTCCCATTTCCCAGAGACAGCAGCAGAACAGTCTGATAAACAGGCATTCTTGTAGCTGCTTTTATTTTTAAAAAAACTGAGCAAACATCTCCAACTGTCCTCAATGAACCATTTGGCATAGGAAGTAGAACCAGACCTTAACTCTACTCAGTCCCACCTGACACCATTTGAGGTCTGGCTCTGCTGGAACCAGCATGCAAGACACCCATTCCATCCTGACTGTGATATTAAAAAAAGTACTCATGAACTGTTTTTGACATTAACCTACGTGATAAACATTTTCAGTTAATATAGAACAACAAAGATGAAAGGATTTGAGAGTAACAACCAACTGGCACATATATAAAAGGCTTCAACATTGAAAGCCTGCTCTCTTTTTAATAAAAACCTGCATCTTCATCTACTCTCTAGTGCTTTAGTCCTATGTCTTACACCTTTCTATGAATAAAGGAAGACACAACAGAAAGACATTGAAATCTCTAAAGCCATGTAAAACCCGAAGGCATTAAAATTTATTAAATGATGCAATAACAACAGAATTCTTTATTTACAATAGCATTATTTAACATCAAATAAGCAAACAGCATCAGCAAAGCAATATTAACTTGCATAAATGTATTTAAAATTTCTCTGAATATATCTACCTTTGCATAAACTGCTCACACTAGAAATACAAACATCAATGCAGGTGAACAAAGTGATGTTCAGAGTCAACTCCATTTTGAAAATAAATCACAACCTGAAACACTGTAAGCTTTCTCCTGAAGAACCATAGTTTATATATTGCTTAATTTTACCCTTGTATAATCTTTTCATATACACACATCTCAGATGCAACTTCATGATGAACTGTACAAATAAAACCCACAAATGACGTAAAGGGAAAAAATTAAATGACAGTAAATGTTTGAAGAAATGTGTCCATCATCTCTATTCAACAACATAAAGGTTAAGTGATGATGCACTTATTCCAAAATTGTACACAATTCACTATACAAATATAATACATCAGACAGCTATGTAGGAATATACAAGACTTAAAAACAGATCTAAGGCATTATGCTAGATTTTAGCATTTTGAGGTTCTTGCACATAGCTTTTACCTGTAGTAAGAAACTTAAAAGATTTTGTTTTAGTCTACAAAGAAACACCAGGGAGAAAATTCTAATTAAAATCAAAGCCACTACAGTAAATTTTCTTTTGTGCAGAGAATGCTTTTGCTCTTAGGCAGCATACTACCATACAAATACTAGAAAACTTTTAAATTCACACCAACAATTAATGGCTTAAGTTGCATTTCAAAACTGATTGTGTATCTTTGGGTTCTGCAAGTGGAGCTGTGCCACCCATTTCATCTGTTAAGCCCATATGAATTACGCTTTTAAACAAAGATTAAAAAATGTATTGTATAAACTGCAAAAACATTGCTTTTAATTAATCCAGGCCCAAAGGGATACCGGTGTGGGACAATATTTTAAAGATCGAGTACAAATTAATTTGTTGTAGCAAAACAGCTCACTTTACTTTTTAAACTTACCACATTACATGAACACTTAAACAGGTCGTACGACCATGTATATATGCTTATTTTTCACATTATGCACCTTTCACATTTAGTAATGTAAGTAGAACACTGATTAATTGTTCTGTTAAACAAAATCCAAGTACTGTTGCTGACAAATTTACTGTATACAGGATGAAAAATACTGATAATGAAGGGAATTGATTTGGCTTTTTTTGTTTCTATAGTGATCAATATGATCAGAAGATTCTTTCACTCACTTTTCTCTTTCATTAGCTAGAAGATGACTAAAGTCACAATGAATCCAAACTGAGCCAAAGCAGTAGGTACAATCTCCTTTCTTCCAAAATGGCAATGGATGATGAAGTATCATAATTACTACAGATGAGAAGGGTTTGCAGGTCTGCCATGAAATGGGACAAATTTAAATTATTTTGTCCACTGTGAAAAAGAACAATCTATTTGCAGAGGTTACAGTCAAAAACCAAACCAGAATGGAATAGAAGCAAAATTATTGTAAAACTCATTTACACTCTGTGGTGCATGAAGTTAATTTCTTCAGATGTATACATTTCTTACTTAAATTTTTTTTTTGGTCAGATATATGATACAAGTTTAACACAACTGTCATTGTAGCAATGAGACTGTGGAGCTCAGGGCTGAGTTATTTTGTTTTCCCATCAGCAGGTGAGATGATGGCTCAGCTGACTACATGTTCTGTTTGAGTTGGGTATCAGAACAGTGAGAGCTGAAGGATGTTTCTCCGGAATGGTGGCACTGCCCTCCTTAAGGACAAACACAACTGTACATTTCCTGGGCTTTCACCAAAAGCCTTCTACAGGAAAAATCTGTTTCAAACCATCTTTATCACATTTTCTTCCACTTTAATACAGAATAGCTGATATTTCATATGAGCTCCTACCTGAAAACCAAACCGAACTAAATGACAAGAGAATAAACTTTTCACTCCCAAAAGACATGGCTGATGAGATATTATAAAATGGATTGCATTTTACAGGACATCAAAAAAATTTGCGTTCAGGTTAGAAAGTTTGTGGATTGGGGGTCAGTTGAAAGAAAACAGAGGTCAAACCCATCAATTTCTTAATATTTCAAGTCCTCAGAAACTGATCTCAGTTTAGTAAAAGATTATTCCAACCACAGTGGGCAAGGAAAACCCCCACCCTCTAACAGTGGACTGCTTAGTAACAGTTTGTCTAAGATTTGTTACGAAAGGATATAAACGTACAAAAATCAAGAATTGGTTCCTACAGTGGCTGCATATAATATAGATTAGTTAAATGGTATTATGAGCAGAATCACAAGGTTTAGAAAATGAGAAGTCTCAAGCCTACAAATTAGGTCTAATCAAGGCATTGTGATCCTTTACAAAACACTTTTCCAGGAGACACACACGGCTAAGAAGATATCTAATTTAATACTGAAGTACCTCATTTGGAATCAACTTCACAACATGTATATCTCACAAAAATTATACAAGTAAAACACTTAAGTTTTCAACTTAAATTATTGCTTGTTTACATATAAACTGGATTTTATGTACCTTACAAAACGTCCTCGTAGTCCACACTGCTTTAAAATAATGAGAAACACGCAATAGCGGTGAAGTCTGTAGTGATATCTGCTATAGGTATTATGGGAATGGTTATTTTCCCAGCTAAAGGGGATGGGAACCAGAAATTATCATGCTTTGAAGCAGGTATCTTGAGCTCTTTGATATTATGCACCAATTCTGCCACTATCATAATCAGTACATGCATTACCATCGAACTTTGTTGTTCAGCATCCAGTAACTGGTTGTCCAGATTGCTAGAAACACACCTAGGGAAATAAAGGAGTAACCTGTTCTTTTATTCTATTAGTAACAAGAAGAGGATGACAGTGGTCAGGAAAGCCAGGTTACAAAAAAAAAAAAAAAAAAAAAAAATTAAAATCAGGCTTTGCTGATTGTTAGATATTTAATTAAATAAGAATGTAACCAACTTGTATTTTTGGATTCATGACTTGCATTATAAACATTACCCCAAAGCCCAGCTGAAACGTCCCTTACAAACATCCCTCTCACAGGGTATTTTTCATCTGTTTTACAACTTAAACCCCATTCAAAATTGGTCTGTATAGTTTTCTACATTGGTTCGTCTTCTCTGACTCCTTGTCAGCGGAACGTGCCCATCGGAGGTCTCTTAATGTACCAGACGTTGCTTCTACACCCTCCTCCACGCCTCCTCTCCGCCCCAAAATGCAGGCCTTAGTCTAAAACACCAGTTTTCAGACGGAACTGAATCCTTTGCACCAGACCGAGTAAGCCAGGGAAAACAAAAGCGAAAAACAACAACAACAAAAAAAACCCAACAAACCCCGAGGTCTAGAACTAAACAGAAACAGGAGAGCATGGTTGCTTGCTTGTTTGTTTGTTTTTTTCTTAAATACGAACATTTAAATACATTCAATCTGACACGGTTTATGAAAGTCGTCTGTTAACATTTACTTTTGCAGGAGAGATCTAAGTTGCACTAAGGTGAATGCAGTGAACAGACTGAGCAACTGTCTGTACGCGAGTAGCTTCAGACTGTCGAAGAAGAGGATGCTCTTCCGAGGGCCCCGACCGCCCGGCTCCCCTCGGGGAGGCGGGGCTGAGTCCCGTCGGCAGCCGCCACCGGCGCTGGCAGCTCAGCTGGGTCACGACAAACAGCCGCAGCTCTTCAAACCGGTAAGGATTTGGGGCCCGGAGCCCAATCGTCTGAAGAAAGCAGCAACCGAACCACCTTCAGGGTCAGCAGTATTTCTGCAAAAGAAAGAGGAGTTGGAGAGAGAAACAACTGAATTCCTCCTGGGAGAGCGGAGGTGGCTTGGGTGAATGAGAGCTGGGTGCTGGACTGCAGCACCCACTGTTGATTATACATATTTAAATTATACATATTATACAATTATACAAGTTATACATATTATACAGATTTAAATCTGAAAATTAGCTTGAATCCATATATCCAGACTTCCCTTTGTGTTCACTGATACAATTGACTTGTGTTTAAACTCCAGGGATAGCAGGTGGGGATTAATTCCGCTGCATTTCTACGTCCTCAGTTCCAATTTTCATAGACATTTTAACAACTCAGGATCATACCCCAGAGGATACAATAAAATACACGTATGGTTACTTCTTCCTCAGTACATTCATCATTTTCATTAATCATAAAACCATAGAATGGTTTAGGTTGGAAGGAACCTTAAAGGTCCTCTAGTTCCAAACCCCTTGCCATGGGCAGGGACACCTCCCACCAGACCAGGCTGCTCAAAGCTCCATCCCACCTGGCCTCCTACACTTCCAGGGATGGGGCAGCCACAACTTCTCTAGGCAACTTCATCCAGCATCTCACCACTCTCAGATAAAAGAATCTCATCCTGATATCTAACCCAAAATAACTTCTTTCAGTTTGAAACTGTTCTCTTTGCCCAAATCCCTACCCACCCTTATAAAAAGCCCCTCCCCAACTTTTCTGTAGCCCCCCTTCAGATTCTGGAATACCACTATGAGGACTCCTTCCAGGGAGCAACCCCAACTCCCTCAGCCTGTTTTCACAGCCCCTCCAGCCCTTCTGATCTTGATGCATTTGCAGTTAAATTGTTTCTTTTCTTTTTTTGTATTTCCCGTTATTCGAATTTCTTTTCTTTAACAGTGGAAAGCGTTTTGAAATTTTGCTATCGGTTTCAGCTTAAGCAGAAAATCTGTTCATACAGCTCTAACCGTTTCATTTCAAACCCGCCGCCAAGGGGATGACAGGCAAAGGGACACTTTAAATCCTTCCCATCCCGTCCCCCCCACCCCGGGAGAGGTGCGGGAAGCCGGGGGGGGAGCGGGGGGGAATGCGGAGATGCGGGAGGAGCTGCGGCAGGCGGCAGCCGCTAGGTGGCGCTTCCCGCGCGCGCCGCTGGGCAGCCCCTTCCCCCCCCCCTCCGCTTTGTCCCCCGGGGTGACGCGAGGGGGCACGCGCCGCTCCCTGCCCGCGTGAGACCTGAGCCCAACGGTCGGGGCTGGGCTGGGCTGGGCTGGGCTGGGCGGCTGCTCCGTGGGGACCCCGCACTGTGTGGGTTTGGGAAGTAAATAAAAATAATCATCTCGTTTCAAATCACGCCAGGTCTCGAAACACCGCGTTTGCCTTGAACGAACTTAAAATTAAGTGAAGACTTGTTTCCGTGGAAGAAAAAAAAACACCGAAACAAACCCACAACAAAACCCACCAAAAATCACCTTCCGCTGAGGAGGGGGACGATACACGCATATAAAAACCACCTCATTTACTTGGCCACAATCCAAGAACTCCACAATGACTTTCGTTTAGTACGGCTACTGTCTGGAATACAAATCGTTTTTTAACCTAAGCAAACGCTAATTTCCCTGTCAGTTGGAAATCTGTGTGAAAATCGGTTCGCTTCTATCGTCCCTCTCAGAGAAGCACTGTACAGAAAGTAATAATTCCTGAGGTTTTTGGTTTTTTTTTCCTTTGTCCTAAGTATAACGCAACGTGAAGTGGAAAAACACTTCGGCAGGATGAGACATGAAATGGGTTAAGCATGCAGCAGTGCAAATATAAATCAATGGTTAAGTCTTCTCTATCATCAGCAAATAATCAAGTAATTGCTCTGTAAAAAGCAAATACAACTCTGCGTAAGTCTGCTGAATGTGACTTAATTCAGTAAATGTAATGTATTCTGTTAATGTAAATGTATTCTATATTATTCACTTTAGCAATGCTAATGGGATCTAAACAAGGAAGTTAATACAGATGTCACTGAAAGTAGAATTAAAAAAAAATTATTTGCTAAAAACTTAAAATTTACTGTATTACCCTGACTACTTTTAGCTTTGTTAGTGAAAAGATACTGTATCTATTTCTTGACCACAGTACATTCATAGCTCTGTTGCCTGTGTATGCCTATGTATGTCATGTCTCACCCGTGTTGCATCTCCGTCCTGCTTTATCATATCCATTCCAGGCAGCTGGTTTGGAAAGAGATTGCCTCCCCTCATAGCAGGATCATTAACCTATTGGTAACAAGATATTAAAGAGAATGAATTAAAAAATACATTAGGAAGAGGGCTGGGAATTAAAAAGCAGCATTATAAGCCACTATGCTGTTTGCATGTAACAACATCACTTTTGGGATGTAACATCTACTTTTGGGATGACACCACGAATCAGGGAAGAGACTATAGAGCTGAATGCTCTTCTTGTGCAGCATGTGTTTGACTCATATTATTCTGCTTCACAGTCAACAACAAAGATTTCATTCCTGATACTATGACCCTTGCACATATTTTAACAAGGCAGGCTCCATAATTTAGGTCAATATTATTTGAAGAGAACATGCCTGCTATGTAAGTCCTGAGAAGAAACGCGTAACTGCTTTCCTAACCTCCAGTAATACACAGCTTTTCTGCTTGTAAACCACTGCACTGTTTTTTCAAAGCCTTAGGAAGTGACAAATAGACTGAATTATACTATTAACTTACTTTTTTAATGACGCTTATTTGTCTGCTTGTAAGCAATGGGAGAAAATAGCATTAAATGGGAAAATCTGCTGCTGCATGTTTTCCTAAAGGGATCGTCTCAACAATTTTCTGAATGCAGCCACAGGAAAGTAGTGAAGCTGTGTGTTTCTGAAAAACTAAAGGGTCTGTCATGCCTAGTTATGTGGAAAGAGTGGCTCGCCAAATTTACAGCATTGCTTTCTTAATCAAAGGAATACTCTGTGTAGGAACTGGTATAAAATACAAAATGCAGCCCTTCAGCGTGGGTCTGAAATATTAGAAAAATTCAGCTTCCTTACAAGTTTTACAGGGAAAGAAATATCTTCCTTAGGGAGTCTTTGCTGGATTGGTTCTCTCTGTTACTAGGTGGATGTGATAAGAGTGAGGATATGCCCCTCCAGATTCTGCTGGAATGAAAAAGATGTTTTCAGTGTCACCTGTCCTTTAGGAGACTTGTGTTACCAAGGAGAGGAGATTCTGCCACTGCACTACCTCACTCCATCTACAGCAACCTGCTGCAGCAGCAGGGGAACGCTGCCTTGAATTTACCACACCAAAGCCTTTTCTGGTCCTTCTGGCTGTTGCTTCTGCTGCTGTTCACCAATTTTGCAAACAAGTCACAAAGCTAAACACAATCACATGCAACCACCTGAAGAGGTGATTTCAAATGCTGCCAGAGACAAGACTGCAGTTCAACAGGAAAGATTAAAAATTTAAATATTTTTGCTACAGGAATCAACCCTGAAGAAACTGATAGTTTAGTGGTGCTAGTGTTCTAGTGATGCTTTCTGCTTCTTAATACAAATGGGTGGAAGAGAAAGGAAGAGAACCATGATATTTTGTGTGGAAAGAAAGTAGACATCTTTGCAGCTTTATTTACATGCATTTCACTAAGCATCAGTGTTTGAAAAGTGTTTTCTGCTATTGGTTAATATTGACCAGAATGTACAGGCAAAAATGCCTTTTCTGTTTCTTCAGTAGACAAAGGAAGAAAAAAACAACAACCCAGAAATAAAATACTGTATACTGAATCAACAGGAGTATTGGAACAAAATGATGAGTGCACAATTTGCATCATGGACAGATATAGAAAAGGAAGATGGTTCCAGGCTGCATGCCACAAAAGCAGCAAAGGCACCACTGAGTTCCTATCACAGAATCTCTTTGCCAGTGATAATGCAAGAACCCTGACTGGTACAAGGTGCCTAGTAAGAAATTTTCTCTCAGTTCATAACATCTTCCATCCAATAGGCTGAACAAAATACTACTTTAAGATAATTCTTTGCAGATGTCATGATAACCTTGGCCTGGGCAGTACTGTACCTGTGCTTATTAATAAACTGCTCTGAGTGAACATCTAGACAATGGCTTGAAAAGTCTCTTCTCTTGCACAGTTTTCAATTCACTTCTCTGGCAACTCAGTAAATACCATGGATCCAAGATGCAAAATAAATAGCAGGCAAAAACACAGCAACAATCCACTGTGCAAACAAGATGACAGTGCTGACAAGGAGACAGTAAGCTGTGTGAATGGTGCTACACTGGGAAGGTTTAAACTTTCTTGATGTCTGGAGAAGCTGTTTTGGGCAGAAGGAACCTGAAGACCTGGCAGCTTGCATTTCAGCCTTCCTGGTATCAGCCTTCTTGGAAGACACACTGCTAAGAGTAGCCTAGAGAGCTTTACCATAATTATAAGGTGAAGATGATAATGAAGAAGATGCTAATGAGACAAAGTCTGATCCCTCAAGTACATATATTAAATAATTAAGAGCAGCTGGAGTTATACCACTGTGAATAAACACCAAAGTTAATATTTTTAAGCTTTGTATATGTCTCTATGATACAGTATAGCACCACCAGAGACAGATCTAAACAAATGTGTTTGGTACCAAAAGTAATATATTTGCTTCTCATCAGGCTTGTAAGCCCAGGCACAGCTTTTGACTAAGAAGTAATAAATATTATGTCCAAAACCATCCAGTAACAAGTCATGTAAAGTTTTTTTCAAAGGCCGGAATACATTTACAGGGTAACCACTATTATTCACTGTGGTTAGAAAGAGATGACCATGTGAAGTTAAAATTACATGTTATCGAAAAAAAAAGGGCAGTAAGTAAAACTGCAGGTGACAGTATATTATTAAAAAAAAAAGAAAAAAAAAAAAAAAAAAAAAAAAAAAAGAAATGGAAACATTCAGCAGGACTAAAGAAAATATAGTAATTTTGAAAACCACCAGTTACAAGGAGTTTAGCACAGCCTAGGTCAATTGCTAAATAAAGACCCCAAACTGCAAAACACTATGCCCCAAGCATAGGAAAAAAAGAAAATTAGTATTAATATAAACAATTTTTATTTACTCCACTCAGAAAAGAAAACGTAAAGCAGCTCAGCAAGCATTCCTGAGGACTAAAAAGTACTTTCTTGTGGCTCAGAAATGGCCTGTCAGCTGCCAGTTGGCCACCTCTGACCTAGATGAAACATAAAACATTTGCTTGCAGAGTTTGCAGATGACACAGTGCTGGGGTGGCAAATCGGTACCGGTTACTGTTACAGCACTTAAGGAAGGTAATACATTTGGGAACAAAGAACGAAGGTTTCACCCATGTAGAATGTGCTGAGGAGGATTTGGGGATCAGAAGCATTTAAGTACGTGCTCTCCTCCAGCGTAACATTGTCATTAGCAGAGGCAAGGCAACCCATGAATTGAAAGAGAAATTACAAGCAGAACTTGACACAGTTTTGAGGCAGTCATTGTTAAAGCACTGTCTCAGGTTACTCTGCCCATGCTTCTAGAAGGAGGTTGTAACAACAGAGTTTAAGGTAGATCCACAAAAGGGACTGTTGGGCTGAAAAAACAAATGTTGGGATAGATAAAGGGCTTGAGACTTACTGGAAGTCACAAAAATGCTGTCCTGAAACAAGATCTTGTAGTCTAGGAAGGAAAAGCAGTGTGACAACTGTGCTAGTGGAAACAGCAGTCTGCATGGAAATATCTGAAATAAAATTCAGATCTCTCTCTGTAATGCATGTTTCTCAGTTCAGGTTCCTAGGAAAAATTATGTAGCATGAACATGCTGAGAAATCAGACTGGGCTGTCACTTTCAAATACCCATTTTTTTTTCCCCCTTGGTTTACTGATGTTTTACTACATTAAATGTGTGCAACAGTATGCACTTGGGAACAAATAATAATAACAAAGTCTGCTATAGTTGGGCATAGCAACTGGGAATATCAGAGAAGGTGACAGATTTGGGAGTATCAAGATTATTTTGGTCACCAGTATGCAGCAGCTGTAAAAGACAAATGTGATCTGGGGCTATATCTGTCAGAGTATTCCAAGAGAAATGGGGAAGAACTAGTGTTATGCACATGAGCCATGTGCTTAGGAAATACTGATTTGAACTGCAACAGGTGCAGAAAAGGAAAGGGAATTTAAAGCCTACAAGAAGACTGAAACACTGTGGCTTGTTTAACTTCCAAGAAAAAAAAAAATCAAGAAACCTCAAATAAAATAATCCAACAACTTCAATACAACAACAAAATCATGTTGATAGAGTGGCTCTTGGTAAAATACAAGAAAAGAGCTATTTAAGCTTAACGACCATATTGGTAAAATAAATAGCCTGTTACCAAATTTAGACTGGAAAATTGAATATTAGGAAAAATATCTTCACCAAATGGGTTATCGAACACTGGAGTGAGTGGGCTGCCTAGGGAAGTGGTTGAGCCACCATCCCTGAAGGTATATAAAAGATGTGCAGAGATGGCACTCAGGGACATGGTTTACTGGTGGACTTGGAGGCCTTAGGTTTATGGTTGGACTCAATTATCTTAAAGGTATTTTCCAACCTGGAAATCCTATGATTCTATTATTCTCAGAAGAAAGGTTTTAGATATTGTCCATCATAGGAAGAGATGCTAAAGACTGCCTAAAGATGCTGCTAAAAGAGGTGCTTTTCTGCCAGTATTTCTAAGTAAAGCCCACAATTTCAAGTCTGTGTGTTGAACAAACAGGAGTTCAGTGCTAGAACAAACACATAAACCTGGTAATTATGAGGACTTGTTTGTCAAATACTTATTAATGTACTGTGAGAGCCTAATTGCAGGTTGGAAAACAGAAATGCTATTTTCTTTATTTCGGATCCCCTAAGTAGCAGTCTCAAATAAAAACAAATGTGCAAACTTCCTCTCAGTTGAAAAGAACTGGTTACTTGCCTGTTGATTCAGCAATCTACTTTACATGCACCACATTACAAAAGGTGTGGATTTTGTGCTTGTGAAGGTGCCCAATTGATAGTTCTACAAACACAGTGGCACTAGGAAGGTCTTCCACACAGCATCCTTCACTTTTATCTCTAGAAAACATCTGCATGACATTCAGTCCTAGCTTCCACTGCAACTATTCTATGGAAACTTACCTACTGGGAACAGGAGCTAGAACAGCACACACTTTCCATGCAAGTCCAGGAGCACCTGTGCTAGTTGCAGTGGCAATAGGTCAAAATGGGAAATGAATACACAAAGAAAGTGGTCTCTACCTCATCGGTCACCTTGGTTATCTGAGTGCAAAGCTAGAAACAACATCATCATTTCTCAAGAAAACCAGTAAAAGAATTGTAATGGCTTACAGCAGTAACAGCCCAATGCAGCAGACCTGAAAGGCTGCTGAAAATCAAAGCAAATCCTCTAGCTGTCATCTCAAGTCCTTAAATTCTCACCTGCTCAGGACCCATGGAGGACAACCCTGATGTAGGCACAGAGGTCGCTGAGGTCATGCTGATCTGCCCTGTCATCTGGTTCATGTTGTTCATACCACTTGTGTTGGTTGCCATGGATACACTGATGTTCATGTTATTATTGTACATGCTGGTGCTTGCTTGCTGCCCAAAATGTGGTGGGGACTGTTGTGAAAACATGCTACAGCAAGGAATGGAAAAAGCAATGTGTCAGACTTAGAATGCTGAAGCCACTAAGAAACTGCTCTCTTCTTGATAGAACTTAAGCTAGAATTTGTACATATATTCATGCCAACTTCAAAGGAAAGACTAGTTTTCAGCTACATTGATTTCTAAGGAATAGATTTTCAACATTTAAGGTCCCATGTCTGTGCACAAAATGCATGCCTTTGCATGTGAAGATATGGCAGAGTACAAATCTGTTATGTGTGTGCAATAAATAGCCAATTAGCTGTCTAAATGGACTTTGTATATACATCTATTTGGCAAAATAATTTGGGGGGGTAAAGGGAAACCCCTTTTTCTCCCTCCAGTGTTAGCACAACACAGGACTGTTAAGCTGGAATTTGATTTGGTCCAATACACCTTATTTTTGCAAAAGAGCCTATCTGCACATGTGCATACCAGATTTGTACACACAATTATGGCAAGTGGGCTCACAAATATAGACATGCAGTTGTGCAGAAATTGATTTACTAAATCTTAGCATCAGGTTTTGAAAATATGGTACTGTAAGAAACAACATAAAGTTTAAGGTGATTGATTACCCTTTATGTCCCTTTAAGGGCATTTCAGAACAACTTAAGGAAGAATAACTGTGGAAAATCTCATCCCAAATTTTATTCAAAGTGCTTTCTGCATGGTATCTTCCTTCCCATTATGTTGGAAATCATACGAGAGACTTTTTAATATTTCCTAAAACACACTTCACTGTTTATATATCAGTCTTTCCTACTCTTTGAGCAGTCAATGAACGAATTATTATTGACAATGTGGTTTTTTAGAGGATCTGCACTGGACTGACATACAATGGAAGGACTGCTGCACGTCGGATGGCACACAGTAACCACCTCTGTATCCATGGCTGACTTTTACTTCCCTGTGAAGCACTGCTCCCACAGCTGAGGAAATCCTTCAGGGTTAATGCTCAGCCTTGCACTTGGGTACTCCATTTAGGCTATTGCTGTGCACTGTGAGACTTGGTGGACTGCAACGGCATTCTGGGCACAGGACCAAAGTGGGAAAATCCCACCATTCTCTTCCTTCCAATTTCATGTCTTTTCAGGCCACCTAACCCCATTTTTAAGTTGTTATCTGGATGGCTGAAACAGTACACTACAGATCATTGTGAATACCCAGTGGCTTGTGTAAATGCCTTTGACATCTCTCTGCTGAGGAGCTGTAGTTTAGAAAGCCAACCATTAGTCTTATCGAGCTGCCCCTGCTGCTGCTTCAGCAGAAGCCACAGCAGTGGTAGCTGGGCCTTCC
The DNA here is from genome assembly GCF_003957555.1 of Calypte anna. Taxonomy (NCBI): domain Eukaryota; kingdom Metazoa; phylum Chordata; class Aves; order Apodiformes; family Trochilidae; genus Calypte; species Calypte anna. Next base: position 118,182,163 of record NC_044245.1, read on the forward strand.
TGCTTCAGGAAGGCAGTGAGGAAGAGGCATGGATAAGGATAAGGATAAATCAGTTACTTTAAAGGGGACTTGGATCAGCCTCATCACTGAAATATTGGTGTTTTATCTTTATTAAATCTTAGTCAACCATCAGAAAAAGGATTTGTTACTGGGCTGGAGCAGTAGGGGCAGCCAGAGAACTTCAGGATGACAAACTCACTGTGTTAAACTCAGCTAAGTGCACGCAGTATCAAGTGATACGGGCTGTACACCAGCGTGAGACCTCCTCCTGTCTTCCACTGAAAAGCACAGATCATTGCCATCTGAAAGCTCATTGCTGCCCAGCGACTGTGTCCCAACATCCAACCCATTCGTTATGGACAGATTCATTAGAGTTACACTGTCTGGGGCATGAGTCTCCACTGAGAAGGTGACTGCATGCATGAGGCATGCCACGATGCTCTCGGAGAATGACAATTAAATGCTGTCCCCCAGTATGTACAGGCACTAATGGACTGAACCTGGTTGCACTCCAGTGTTTAAAGTGGGAGGTGATACTCCTGCAATTCCAGAGCAGCAGGGACTGCATAGGTTGTGGCTCAGCTGATCCAGCCGTGCGGAAAGCAGTTATGGGAGCACATGAGAATAGTATGCAGAAGAAATGCATCCACACAAACGTTAGGGGCTGGCACTCACTGTGCAGCAGAGGTGCTTCCTTAAGGACACACAGTGTTTTATCAGTTGTCACAGCCAAAGCAGTGCATTGTGTGGATGCAGGTCTTTCAGCTATGCACTCACTTTGCCTTGTCTGAAGACAGAATTTAAACCAACTTGTCAAGCCAAATTGAAAAGAAAACTCTTTCAGGATAGACAGTTAACAAGAAACAAGCAAACAATTACATACGAGCAACCCCATAAATAAGTGTAGACCATAAATGACCCCATTACTCAGTGTGTTCATATTGGTCTTGTTCTGGATTTACCTGTTTCCACCCATATTCCCTTGTGCCCACCCATTCATCTCTGTAGAGGACTGGTAGGCAGGATTAGCCTGAGTCTGCTGAATCATAGGGCTTTGTGTATGAGCCAGTCTTGGGGACATCAGTGGACTCTGAGGAGTGGTGGCCCCTGTGAAGCCTGGATCAGGCTGCTGACTAATACCTGAAGAAGAAGAAAAGGAGAAATTTAGCCACTTCACGTCTGAAGTTAAAACAGGCTAAGAGAGCTCATACCTGCAGATATGTCTTTACACAGTTCTACTTATGTCACGTGGAACCTATAACCTTGTGTGGGATCCAGATTAAAAGCAAGACATCATCAACTAATACTTATGTTAGTCTTAAAAAACGTCATTTTACCTAAGTGTCCTAATCACACAAATGGTCTCTCTACAGACCAAAAGAAAAACACTAAGGGATTTTTTTTTCTCAGAAACCGCAATCAAAACAATAAATAAAACATTTTGTTTCTGTCTATAAATCCATTTTGGTGAAAGTTATTTATGACCTGTTTACTGCACGGCACCACCTTTTCACATCTAGGCTATAATTTTCCCCTTTTTCTAAAGTTCCTAGAACCTTAGTATCTCTTTCTATCTCTCTGCACAAAATGTCATTGCCCATTTTTGTAAGCAATTAATGACTTTGTAAAAATAAAAAAAAATCTAGATGCAAAGAAAACCTTACTTAAGCTGTCATATGCCAACTGTATGCAGAAATTTTGTTTTAAACTGAGTAATTTTGGTCTTGTTTAAGGACACCATGAACAGCATACTCAAGAGAAACAAGCCACCCTTGCTTGTCTGCATGACAATTTCTTGCTGGCATAAAGAAGTAATAAAAGCAGAGAGCAAATTTAGAATTGGATGACCTTAATTTGTTATATCAGCAGAACTAGCACTTTACATGTTATTTAATATAACTGTAATTTAACTTCTACAATACTTATAAATAAAAAGGCTGTATAACAATATGGCATGAAGGTAACTCTCCTGTGCACCCCAGAACAAAACACTATACAACTTTGTAAAACACACAAAACAGTACATTTTACACACTCTGCAAAATACACACAAGGATTATTTTTTTGGGGAAGAATCTACCTAATACTTCAGTAATATCTTATTACCAAAATGCAAAAAATCACTACCAATATTAAAACAATTTAAAAGGATTATGTTCAGCTTTGCTTCTGAGGAAGCTTCTGGTCACCTTCTTTCTTTGCCAGCATCAATTTGTATCTTTTCCTTCATTTCCACTTTTTTACTGTATATATCAGTCAAAACCATGCCCAGTCAAAATTCAGAGTCCGTCAAGCCAACACACACACGTATAGATGTCCCTGTGTGCATACAGATTTGCGTATCTATATATGCACAGACAGGAAAGTGGGAAGTACCATGTTGCCCTTGAGGACTCTCAAGGGGCCTGAAGCTCCACGTTTCCCATTTTCCCAGGGATCCAAGGCAAGGGGCTGCGGGAGAGGGACTCGAACGCAGCACCGGAGAAGACACAGGGGAAAGCAAGACTGCCAAAACGCATTAGGGGGGAGGAACCAGTACCGTAGTTTGGAGGAAATGGAAACTGCTGTGCATTTCCCTGTGGGATCCGTGGATTGCTCATGGTTGCAGGAATGCCACCGGCAGCCACCATGCTGGGGGTCATGCTCAAGCTCTGGCCTCGCATCATCAGCGTCCGCTGCTGCACCTGCTGCTGCTGCTGCTGCTGCATCTGCCGCTGCCGCAGGTGCTGGCTCAGGATCTCCCGCTGTCTCTGTGCCAGCATCTGTGCGTTGATGGGGCCCTGCAGGGAAAACCACCACCATCTATCAAGAGCTCCTTCTAAGGCAACCTGACCAATGGAGGCACCTCCATTGGAGTAATCTGGAAGACTCCAGCTCTTTTTTTGTTTCTTTTATTTCTCCACCCACAACACAACTAACAATAATAATAAGTGGGAGAAGATAATCCTACCGATACTTCTGCTGGGAGAGACTTCCAAGAGTGCAAGACTGAAATAATACCAGTGTTTAATGCTGCAGTGATTTATTACTGCCAACAGAGTAGCTCATTAAAAAAAAAATCTTCTTTAGGAAAAGAGAAGCTTGGTTAAAAATGCAGTTATATTGTATCTCTAGTAAACAACCATGCAAATATGGGAAAACTCAGAAATAAACCAGTAAAATTCTCAGGATACAGACTGTGTTATTTGTATTCAAGTTTTAGAATTTATTGTATATAATCACCATTACCACTGTACTTAGGGGGGGGGGTGGAGAAAACAAAGTGATTCTTTTTTTCAACAAAGTACTATTTCTCTCACCTGTGTTGGCACTCCAGGTCTCAATGACAGATTCATATTGGAGACACTGCTGATCTGATTTATCAGTGGCTGCCGATTCTGAAGAAAAACAAAATCCAACACCCAACCCCGAAAGTTTTGGTGAAGGAAACAAGAAAAGAAAGACAACAAGAAAGAAGGAAAACAAGAAAAAAAAATTATATACATATACACCTACTTCCTCATTAGCTGGTTTGAGGACCTAGTTTTACATATGCAAGCAGAGACTAGTCTTGCTGCTCAAGTCCTATTATTATTCACAGAATCTTGTTTCTTAAGGAGCAAATACACTATAAGAATAATAACACAGGCACTAAGCTGTTTGCCAAACATGTTGCCTTTACAGTTCTTGTAATTTTTGAGTTTGGGCTGATGGGTTTCACTCTGAATTAGACCCTATCCTGACGTTTGAAGGCAGAAATGGTCTTTCCTCCTTCACTAGAAAAGCATTAATACCATATTTATAGGACTACAAGCTTATATATTTAAAATGAACAAGAAACAACTTGAAATGATCCTCAAAAGTAGTCCAAGGCCAAGGAAAAGAAAGGATGTAGATAACAGGCAGCAACAAAAGCATTTAGAGTGCTGAGTCAAGATATAACAAGCAGAAAAAGACTCGTATAACTCAAAGTGCCACCGTAGCCTTGCTCAGAGCATTGGTGAGACTTAAATATTAGGCACATGCTTGCATGGTATTACAGAAAGAATAATGGAAAATACAAAAAAAGATCAAAAAAGAGAACATGCAAAGTACTGCCTCTGCAGAACTCATTATGGCTGGCACCTTAGTAGCCACAGTTTTCTAGTTGAAATGTGGAATTAGGCTATAAGAAAAGAGGGTACCCGCTCTGTTCAGAGCAAGCTGGGAGTCAGTGGGTTAATCTGTGCAGGGCAGGGGATGTACCTGCTGTGCCTGGAGCCTGTGCTGCAGCTGGAGCCGCAGCTGGTTGGGTTGGTTCTGCACGAGTCCAGTGGGCCGGAGGCCGGGCCGGGGCTGCATGCGGAGGGCTGCGTAGCCTGGGCGCTGCCCCATGGGGTGGAAGCTGGGGTCCTGCATGGGCGCGTAGCTGCCCTGAGCCATCTGAGCCTGCGCCGCATACTGCTGGGAGAACACCGGAGCCTTCTGCTCCATCAGGATGCTGGAATCCTGGCTGGGGAAGGCCTCTGGGTCGACGGTTTGGCTCTGCAAAAATACACCAGCAAAGAGAAAGACTGGGCAGGGTGTAGCTTTTCAAAGGATTGTGTGAGACTAACAGAGCCACCCTGCAAAATCAGCCTTCTAGGCTGGGCATGGTTCTGAATAGAAAACCGTGGAATTTTTCTTCACCTAAATATAAAACTTAAAAATCAACAGAATTGTATTTCTGACTGTCAAAAGATATTAAATGGAGACAAATTCCTCCTCTTCTTCTTTTTTTAAAACAAAGGCTGACAATCTTTGTCATCTTCTTAACATAGCCATTGTATCATCCAACTAATGAATAAAAACCTGAAATGACATGCTTTATAAAAATCCATAAATGACGTGATGCCAGCTTATTTTTTGCCACTGAATCCAAGGTAAGTTCAAAGATGATACAAATGAATAAGAAAGTACATTCTTATCAGTATCTTTAAATGAAATTATTTCAAATATAGATGCCTGAAACTATTACAGAAGCTAATGTGAAAAGAGTGCCTAACTCTTTTGCACAAACAGATTACCATTAGCATAAAAAGCTAACACAATGCTCAACTCCATTCTAGATACTCCCCTAATATCGTCTCCAGGCAGAAAAATTTTATAGCTTATTCCACACTGACCTTGGAAATCAAGTTAATCTAAATTTCAGTGCTCTCACAAAAGAAAGACTTAAGATCCTATAAAATGTCTGAGGGATATTTTAAAAACATGTTTTTGAAATGCAGCAGTCCTCTTATCTAAACAATTCTGTTTCCACTGATGTATTAGTTAAATATAAAAGTATTTACCATTTAGTTTGAAAAAAACCCCAAAACATTACTCATATTTTCTGGTGGTGGTATTCAAAAAACTGTCATCTTGCATTAAATTTTCACACTGCAAAATTGAGGTTCACCAAACCAATAAATTACATCTCCAGTGAAACACCTCACTGAATTCTGCGTTGCACCAAATAGGCTTGGAGTTAAGTTTTCTCAAAGCAGGATTTCATTTGTCCTATTTCATATCGAAAATGTAGAGCTAGTTTTGAAGTTATGCTCAGGGTGCTGATGAGTGCTGGGAAATGAAATAAGTTTTTCTAGGCTTGTCTGAGAAGAATACATCATTATACAGACATGTACAGCTGTTTTGGGAAATGCAACTTTGATGCCAGAAATATCAAACACTAACTTTTCCACCCCATTTACAGATTTTTTTGAACCACACTTTCTGCAACACGTAAGACTGAAATGGACAAGAACCAACTGGAAGCTAATAAAAAACAACTGTGGGGAAAAAAACCAGATGAACAGGAACAGAACAAATCCATGCTACAAAGTTAAGGTTGCATGTTTGCAATTAAAAAAAAATTATACATTTTAAATTGCTTGGAATGAAATCAGCTGCTTGAGGTGAAACTTGCCCCTTAACACACATTATTCAACTAATGGCAAAACTACTGGTGGAGTTACACATTACAGGTTTGCTCATCTAAAAGCTTGCTGGCCCTGTCACACAAAGGTCTTGACTCTGCTCCTCTGCTCCTAGGCCTTCATATTCTTTTCTTCTTCTTTCCTATACACTGTTGCTGGCCATGATCTTACCTTTCTCCCATACAGTTGTTCTTCAGACTACTAGATAAGCAGAAGCCCATTAATTTTTTTGTTTAGGTCAGCTTAGTTGTGTAAAGCAAAATGGCTCAGCACAGGTGAGAAGAGCTAGGTAAGGGTGGCAGGGAAGACAAACAAAGACTAAACCTGGGGCTGAAGAAAGCTTTTCAGGTGACACTGAGCTGTTAGATGGACTCACACCAAAATATGTACCTCCATCCCAGCTTGCAAGAAGTGTTTTATAATCCCCTTCTTCAACACACATTTTACCTCTGCCTTGACAACATATCCTTTAAATGCAATACCTAAAACACGCAACGCAATGCCCATTATACCTGGCTAACTAGTTCTGGTATTCCTAGAGCCCTGTCGATTTCTTCTAAACCATCAAAGTTCCTTAATGCCATGTAAAGCTGATCCAGGAGAGCACCCTCATCACTTGGTGACTCTGATGAAGGATGATTACACAAGAGATCATCTGGTGAGCTGCCAAACGGTTGCCTGTGAAAACATGAACACAGCATTGGTAAACAGCTGCTCAAAACCAAGAAATAATACCAGAGGATTAGTACTCAAATTGAACTAACAAGTGGAGACAGAAATTATTTTAAGTGCTGCCAAATTTGTTTAGAAAACTCCTCTGGATGAAAGCTATGCTACCCAAAAAAATAACCAAATAGCGTGACTAATCCTGTCAAGACCCTACAAGCACAGTGTGTCTGACAAGTGAGCAAGCACACTGAAGTACACCCCAGTGCTGACTTCATATTACAGGGTCAACAGAGGAACAGAGAAGTCAGTACAGAATACAGTCATCAAACACTGAAGGTCAAAGAATTTTTTAAAAAAATAATGGTAACTTTGAATTGTAGACGTTGGATTAAGTGTACTATGACAAGGAGAAGAACTCATTTCCATTTGTAACTGGTTTTCTATCAGACTAAGCAAGTTGAAGAGGCCACAGAGGGGTCCAAGGACTGTCTGAGCTCACACAACAGAACATCTGGAAGAGCTGGCCAAAAGTATGAGGGAGCAGGGAGAAAAGGACATTCCCCTTTTTCTCTGCAGCAAAACACTGCATTAGCTCAACCCAGCTTATGGAACTGCACACTTGGGTACCAGCTTATGCATTTGGTTATTTGTCTCAGAAGGATGTCAGCAAGAATTTAGATACTGTCAGGCAGAGTGTGCTGGCTCTATAAATCCTGCTTACCTCACCCCTGAATTTGTATGCAAAGCACACTCACAGTTATGAAGGCAGAAAAAAGGTTTATTCCAAACCCAAAGGACCAAACTTACTGAAAAACAAACTAAATCCAAAATAACACCTTATCTGCAGGCAAATTACATATTTTTGTTTTGCAGTTCATACATAAGCCCCACTTCCTGCACAACACTATGAGACTACAATAGAATATATAAAAAGAAATTATTCTGCAAGCAAGGGCAGCCACTATATGCACATCATGGCAGAATCTCGCCTCACATAATTACTCAGAGACAACAAAAGCTGTCACACACGAAGAGAGGAAACAGCACTGTATGTGAACCCTTTTTACATATCTGTTTGGAAAAACAAAGAAACATGTTTGTGTATTTAGTTTCCATAATGAGATATATGGTTGCCATGGAAGTCTAATCTCTATGTCAAAGCCAAGCAGGAGGAAAGAGCTGCATCGTCAGGCTATATGCCCGAAAACCCAAAGGATGGCAAGCAGGAAAACTAACAAAAACCTACGCTTTTTAATTAGATCCCAACCTGTAAATAATAATAGTAGCAACAATAATAACAATAATAATAATAATAATAGGATATATACGGCGTACTTTTAAAGTGTACCTTGCAAAGTGTCAATCAATCTCATCTAGAGAGAAGTTTCTGTAACTCTCACAGACTGAATTGTAAATCAGTAAAAGGGAAGAACAACAACAAAAAAATCCTTATAATGAAATTGCTTGCAAACTTTAAAGATTGCTTATACGAAGGGATTTATGGTCCAGAAAAATAATCAATAGGACTAGTCAGAAAGCCTCCTCAAATTTTAGTGGGAATGAATTCATATGATAAGAAAAAGTTTAAAATATCTGCCAAATTCTGTATGTTAAACATTGACAATTAATTTGTTTCTTTCCCCCATTTATTTTATATTTCATAAGGAGAATGTTCAGTTTTTCCCTAAAATCATTTTTTTACCATGATTTAACTTTTATCAAATTTAATGCTCACAATGATAATCAGATTATAAAAATATAAATCTAGGTATTAGTAAAGTAAGAAGTAGCAGCATCAAAGAATTATTATTATCTGTGTTTCAGTGTAAAAGATCAAAATACAGTTACTTTCAGATGCAATGCAATGGGAATTTTTTTTACCACCTTTAGCCACAAGACAATTACAAAAACTGCAAAGGTAACAAAATGGAAAAATTACCTGCCTGGCTGGCTGAGCAAACATGACCTGTATTTTATTTTACAGTGTAATTTTTAAAGTGAATAATTAAATTATACAAACAGTGCTTCTGGCATATGGACACCCTAACTGAGGAAAAATTAGCACCAGGAAACATCTTGAAAAGCAAAAAAAGTTTGAGAAGTAAAAGAGAAAACGCCACAATTAACTTTACAGGTAATATTTTTGGACATCCTTTCATAATGAAAATTATGATAATTTAGTCAGAAGGTTACTCCTTCTTCAAACACACTTTTTTCCAACTGCTTCCTTTTAATTTTCTTTTCAGCACTCCTCCCATTTACTACTGAAAAATATCCCGACTCACGTAATTCAAAGTATTTAAATATTTCTCCTTTATCTGTCCGTTTGGTATCACTTATGTCCATACATACAGACCTTGTCTAATTTAAGCAGCAAACCTTTTTGAGAAAATGTGCTTTTTTTAATTACATCTATATTGCTTTTCATAGTTATGACGCTAGTTAAAACTCTTCAGTTAATATATTATGTATGGAGTTAATAACCTGTGATCAAACTGTGGTTTATGGATACCCAAGCCTCTGTTTCACTTCATCTTCCCTTCCTCACCTTTAATAGAATTTAGGTCAATAAAAAATCTCCACAAAAAATATGAGTTAAACCATTTCCTACACTATTTAAAATGCTACCCTGTTGCAGGTAAAGACAGCTACGTTATAACTACAAAAGGTCTGGCATTTTTACAAATATAGTGTTAAGAATAACTGTTAACAGTAAAAGCAGGAAAATCAGACAGAACCATGCCCCAGTTAATAAAATCATGCAATTACCCAAAGTACTGGTGGCATTTACTGTGATAGAGAACCTCCAGTTTTTCCAAAATGTTAAATGGCAAAGAGCATTTTTAAGTATTACTGGAACACATATACATTGCAAGAGTGCAAAATACAACAACCATTACATTGATATACATTTGGTGAGTATTTTACATATGTATGTAAAACATGGGTCTGTAAAATCTCTACTTGTTTTGATGTGACAGGAAGGCTCACCTGTTCTGACTCCCAAAAGTTGCCTGATCAATAGGCAAGATGCTTTCTGGCCATGGTGCAGTCTGATTGGGAGGTGCCTGCTGTTGGCTATATTGAGGTCCTCCTATATTCATCTCTAATTCCGATGGCCCTAATCAAGGAAAAATAACCACATACCTTCTGTGACAAGAATCCACTTTCATGTTAAGCCTTTCCATTTATTTGTTTCAGTAACAGCAAAAGCAAACAAACCCACTAAAACTTCAGTAACATTACACTTAAAAGCATGACATTTTTTGTTAAAAATTGCTTTTAAATTTTCAGAAAAAAACATGAGAACTTGAAAGTGCTTTAAAACCACAAAACAGCAGATACGACACCACAGATGCATAAAATTAGTAAGATAAGCATAAAAAAACCACCAAACAAAACAGAAAGCTTATAGAGTCAATATAATAGTGTACTTGCTTTAAAAACAACCAAGAACAATAATAATGTCTCTAGTACTTCTTCTTAAAGAACCTCACAGTCTTTAATAAAAAACGAGGGACTTCATATTCTCTTTTTTCAGCCACACCACTGTGGAGCTAGAGTAGCAGGAATAGTTCATACCAATATATGTGTTAAAAGTTACTGTTTCACATATTTCCCTTCCCGTTTTCAACTTGCGCTGTGGAATATGGTTCTCACCAAACCTACAACTGGAATCAGTCTATTTTGTTTGTTGGTTTTGTTTTGTTCCTGCTTCAACTTTGAAAATACAAGGGACACATGCCACACGTGCCCTGACTCACCCATATTCATGACCTGAGATGGAAGCATCTGCCTCGGGCCAGGCTGGTTGCTGGGTCTCAAGGGGATGCTGGCCGTGGGGTTGCGGATCATGCCTGCTTGCACTGGTCTGTTCATGGCACTCGCTGTGGGTGCACAGGTCACCCTCACAGCAGGAGTCTGGCTTCCCCAGTCTCCAGATGTCATGGTAGGCCGAGGGGCATTGCCACCAATCATTCCTGCACAAGACCCAAACAGACTTAGATGCTAGCACGTGATTCAAAAGAGCTTTAGCATTACAACTGCCTGACACACTATATTTTTAGCGCTGGAAACGAAGTAGTTTCTCTCACAGCACATTGTGCCACAGCTGCCCATCCAGATGTGCTAAGCTACAGAACGAGGCCTTATGGTGCTTAGACAAGGAACTCGAGATTATCATACATTTTACACATGGAAGATCCTTTTATCATTTACAAACAGAATAAGTGTTCCCATATGTAGTCTGCAACAGGTGCCGAGGGTGTGTGGATAGCTCTGACTTCCTTCCTCAGGAAATGAATCATGTTTGCTGATGTGTGTGTCAGTGCTTTACTTTCCAAGGGTTAAGTGACAATGAAGGATTTAACTTTTGCTACACACACATACAAATGAGAAGGACTTAGTTTAAATTCACATTCTGCAGATACCTTTTGGCCAGTCAGTTCACTCAGAGCCTACAGCCTTCTTATAGCTTCAAGGCTCACCCAGATCATCTCAAACCAATGTACAGTGCAGGGAAATTACTCACAGAAACTTTCCAATAGACGCTGAAGTTCATTACCGTTATTCTAGGGGAAATCCTCCTACATCTACTGTAAACAACTGATATAGTTTATTTACACTTGGAATATATAGAGTACTACACTCTGACAGGAGCCAAAAAAAGCACAACCAAAGCCCAACATGAAAACCCCCAAAACTCAAAGAGTTGTGTTCACTGTATTTACACATTCCAGTTTTATACAGTCAAGAAAGATAAAACGCTGATCTCAGACTAGACTACTTGTCTCTCCAATGGCATTTTGTAACATCCTTTAAAGGATACTAAAAGCCACAGAAATAATTATCACTCATTAGTTCAATTACTTGGTGATGTACAGCCAAGGAGAAAAATCCTCTGAAAACAGTCATTGTCTCAGGTGCTGTACAAAATTTGCTTCAGTGTTACATCTTTAGGTTTGTTCTATTTTCTGTACACATTCTATCAGCTGAAATATGTGGCGTGCTAAAACCAACATCAGGAACACAGATAATACTCTCTAACTTGTATACATAAGATGAATAACATCCTCTAACATGTATACAAAACATGAAAGTAATAGGGCACTTGTTGACCTCTAAACTGCTTAGATAGGCTATTTCAGTGTTTGGCAGCATGTCTTTTTTATTACTGATGCAAACTGATTTATGACATTATGGGACATTATGGCTGTGAATTTAGCCAGATTAAAGGACTTACAATACCCACATTTTTATTCAAAATTCTCAGTGATAGTTGCACCCGTGGACAGTCTCAGACTATGTACTAGCTGAAATAAGTCAATCAGCCAGACTTTTCCTGTGAAACCCCTTCCAGGAGCTTGTGAAACCAACCTCTCAGGAGCTCTGAGCAACCTGATCTAGTGGGAGGTGTCCCTGCCCATGGCAGGTTGGAGCTAGATGATTTTAAAGGTCCCTTCCAACCCTGAAAATTCTATGATTCTATGATTCAGTATCTTTGTAAAATATTAGGACAAAATGAAAAAAATCAACGCACCAGAGATCAGACATAATCCAAGGCAAGAGGTAATACCACTGCTACACCTGATGCTTCTCAAAGCTTATGATTCAGAAAATGATGAAAACATTTAGCATTTATCAAATTTAAAATTAAAATTAATGCTAATAAATAAAAGATAACTAAGGGCAAAACCAAGGCCTGTGGAGATACACATCATAATGTCAGTAGTATTGCCCACAATTTTGTTTTAATTGAAGTACATCTACAGAGAAGCAGTTCATGTGTCTGGTTTTTTTTGAGGCAGAACAATTGTATATCTACCTAAGCTTCAGCTGAACCTGGAACATTGATGTAAACAGATTACCTACCAATATACTCTGTCTAGAAGTTTTAAGGTAGGTGAAAAGCAGTGCATACAGAGCCAGAATAAAACCATGCAGAAACAGAAGTTAAAAATAAATATATCAATACAGAACAGCCCACAAAACACAACTTTTTCCAGACTTTTTGGAAAAGTATTTAATAATAACCCCAGCATTAAGTTACACATGCTATAGTCTGTTACTCGGTGTATATTTTATAAAAGGGAAAGTCATCTTACCTGTGCTACTGTTGCCTAAAGTTCCTTGACTTCCTATCATCCCTTCATTCCTCCCCATCAGTCCTGGCTGAGGTATCACTGAATAGGGGCTATTCGTTCTTATGGGTGGGAAAGTTCCTGCACCTGTTGGGTTCTGCAGGGTGATGTCAAGTGGTAAATTCTGGTTTGGTAATAACCTGCCCAGTTGCCCTGCTCGTGGGTTATTAAAAGCTAGACAGGAGGAGCAAAGAAAAAAGCAAAGTTAGAAAAACAGAAAATTTACTTGTTAAAAAAAAAATTAAAAAATTCAAATATACTTTAAGCTCTTGGGCTGTGCTATTGAATGTTGCATAATTTACCCACTCTGTATCTGTCTGATTAACTTCCCTTCTTGATATTTTTATGTAAATTTCAAAATGGAACATTCTGACACTAAACCATATACGACATATTTTTACAACTCTTACAACTCTGCATTTAACTTACAGAAGAGACACTTAAGCAAAATATATGAATATGTGATGTGCATACTACTGCAAATTAATCTTTCACCTAATAGTATTGTAATTGTACACAAATACCATCCTGAGACAGACTGTCTCAGTTTTAAAAGTTTATCAGCTTTATCTGTGCCCCTGAAGAAGTTAACTGAGCACAGATTGAGTCTGTATCAGATCCTGTAGCCCCATTACTTTTTTTTTTTTTGTCATTTACAGATACTTCAGTGATTCAGCAACAAGAAGGCAGCAGTCCAGAAGTAGAGCTATGACACCATAATATTCTGGTAAGCCACATCATGCTTGATGGTTACTGTCACCTCTTTAAAACTACTTTCTTCTTATGAGGTGATTTTGTGCTCTTGAAAATCATGTTCCTCAAAGAAAACTGTGGACTGCCTCAGAGCTTCGAATCATAACTGGGGAACATCTGGCTCAGCTGGTGTTTGGGCAATGTTCCAATGCATGAAAGCATCCCCTATGTGCACAACCAGTTCTCAAACATGAATCAAACACTGACCTTGAGCTGACGATTCTATTACTAATCATGCCAACAAAATACATAGAAATAAATTAACCATTTTTGTCATTTTTTTATTTACAATACTACCTGATAGCTTGCCTTAGCCTTAAAGCAACTTCTATATCCACCACATTACAAAGATGTTGAAGAACTTACCTCTTATTTTAGATCAAACTAGTGATACTTTTGACCTCAGATAAGGCATATTAAGCTCATTAAAAAGTACAGAAACATCTTATTACAAAGGTCTCTGACTTTTCTTATTTTATAAAACCTATAAAGCCTATACTATAGGAACTTACTGTATCTGTTTTAATACAAACTTTTTTAATACAAACTCTCTGCCAGGTGAATTTGCTTGTATGTGTGTACAGGAAATAAATCGTATCACACAGAATTAATTCCTAACAAAAAATTTTGTCCTGACTGTCTGTTCTAGAAAGCTAACAAAATTTACTTAATGAGAAAAGATGACCTTTCCAAGGTTAGAGGGATCATGAAGTCCAAGAACTGAACTAAAACTGAACTTCAGCAAGAGTTTCAGAAAAATTTGCCCCAGAAGTCTGAAAAATTACAAAGACTATAAAGTTATTGTACTGGTAGTTTTGCCAGCACCCACTGATCCTACAGGAAAAAAGGAAAGCTGGAAATGCAGCTCAAAATAACAACACAGTTGATGAGATGTGACTGTGCTCAGCTCACATTCTCTGCTCTTGGTCAGGATAGGTCTGAAGGAGGATCCCTGTCCCCCAAGCAAAAAACTCTAGCATAATCTGGCAAATCTCCCATCTTTCAAGTCATATATATGTATTAAACAGATTAAAATATTTGAAGTATTCTCATGTGAAACCTGTTGAAAGATTATTTCTACAGAAGAAGAAAATTAAGTACCAAGCCTCTTTTGCAATTGCATATGATTTGACACTCATTCACTCCACATTGCTTTTCTGTGTGCACGAGAAGCCACTCACTATTTCTGTGCACCTGCTTTCTTTAGGCTTTTCTACTGCAAACAAGGCATAAGCTCCCTGAGGCAATCAGGCACAAGACTGAGCTGGGGAGAAAAGTTTTAGGGTTTTAATTTACATGGGAAACAGGATGCTGCTTTTACAAAACTACTGCTAACCACCAAGACACTCTCATTTACAATCATACTGCTACTGTACTGCTGGTAGCTTTGAAACCAGATTTAAAGGCAGGTTAACACTAGAAAGCCAAATGGCTGCAGTGGAAGGAATGAGCAGACCTTGCTTCAGAAAGAATGGGCTAAAGATTTCAGATACACAGATACTTCCTTCTGACTTACGTGTTGCTGTGTAAGTACCTCCATACTTACAAAAATGAGTACATGAAAACCAAGCCCCTTTCTCTGAGCACCATTGATAACAAACAATAATTTAAGGATCTGTGGTGATTTTAACATGACTTTACACATTAATATTTATTACTAGTAATAATGTTAATATTTATTTAAACATTTCTAAATAATGTGAGTTCATTTGAAAGTGGCAGGGCATTATTTCAATGTGACCAGAATGGCTAAAAATATTGTCTAAGCTCTGCTTAATAAAAGAATCCACCAATGTACATTTAACAACAAAGTAAACAGATGCTGCCATGAAGCAGTGGCTTTTTATGCCATTTTCTTCAACATTTGTAGCTGATAAGGCTCCTGTCCTGCTCGCCTTCCACTATTCTAGGTGGTAGACCAACATTTCAACATTGATTAGTACATTAATTAATAAAGTTAAGGACCACTGTCTACTAGAAGCGACTCAATTAAAAGCCACAATTTCAAATTAGACTTGGGCATTCCTCTTAATCATGTGCCATTCTATTCATCTTGTGGTTTCAGGAGACAACTCCCCTTCACGCTGTGAAAAGCCTCTCTTGTCCCTGTTACTGAAAGAGCTGCATCCCAACGAAATGCATTACCCAGAGCCACAGCAGGGGACCTCCTTGCATTGCTGTTGAGGGTACCCCTGAAAACCCCACAGAGGGCAGGGAATTCCAGCGATTTAGGCATAACCTCCATGTGCCTTTTGAAATGGGATGACCGCAGATGGCGCTATGTCATCACGCAAACCCAGACCAGGAGGAGGAACTGCCCAGGTCCTCCCCTGCTGACCCAGGGGCACCCCTGACAGCCGATTTCGGGGGGTTCACAGGCTTTGGCTACACACGCACAGAAGGTGGACTCACTGCTCTGTGAAATCCTCATTGCTGGTTTCTGGGTGGCCACAGCCGTGCCGGGGCTGCTGTCACTGGTGAGCTGCATGAGGTCATTGATGATGGCTTGCTTGTCGACTGAGCCTGCTGGAGCGCCTGGGCGGCTATCTGGGAAAAGCTGTGGTAACTGGCTGTTCTGCAGGTCATCCAGAATCTCCTCCAAGTTATCCAATTCACTGCCTGGCTGTAATAAAAGAAAAACAAAACAAAACAGAAACCCACAGTTCATGCAGCTGCTCGCCTGCTGTTGGCATCCTGCTCACACTGAGCCAGGCAGCCCACAACCCTCACTCAAACTGGCTTTGGATGCTTCCTGCAAGGAGCCCGACGTGGAGGAAGCTCACAAAGTTGTCAAAGAGGGACAGGCAGGCTTCCCAGGGTCTGGATGCCTTGCGTTTGGGCACAACCAGCCCTTCAAAACCCCAGCATAGGGGTGTATGAATCTACATGATCCACACCTTGGGCAAAGGGGAGATTTTCCCTGTGCACTCTGTAACCGGTGCAGAAAGCAGGGATCATTTGGCAGGGAAAGAGACCCAGTGGTGATGAAGATGGAGGGTTATGTAGGTATAACCAATACTCCTTTCAGCACAATCATATTTCTAGTCTCTTTATGACTTGATTAAAAACATATGATGGAAAAGCTGCTTCATGGATAAAACAATTCCCTATATGCATTTTCTTTGTTGCATTCAAAACCTTAACACTGAGTAACTCTAAATAAAGTTAACTGGCATGAAATACACATTTCATGCATGTTCTATAAATTAAAAGCTGTCAACTAGTTAGGAGATTTAGGAATTTATTTTGCTGACAACTTCCCAAATCAATGAAAACAACTTCACTACAGTAAGAAAGAAAAAAAAAAAGAGAGAGAGAGAAAGCTAGTTATATTCAATTCAGCAGAAACATATATGAAATAGATAGGGAAAAAAATTAAGTTCATATGATATTAACATAAATACTGACCTTCATGTCTTTCTTAAAAATGTTTGTTTTCACCATTTTTTTCAGCTTCTCTGCCTATAAAATCTCAGAATGAAAATCTTTTTCTGACTGGAAGTTTAAAAATATGACAAAATACAAACCTTTAAATAGGGTAAAATTCTTTTTGGGTAATAATTACCACCAGGCAGTCCAGTCTGTTACCACAGGAAACATTTCATGGCAGCTTTTACAACAAAAACCTACACAAAATCAGCGCCTTCATTAGGAAATGTGCAGTGACGGAAGAGAGGCAGAGAGAGAGCAGCCAGCCGTGAAGGATGGGGAACTGAGAAATAACACCACAAACATGCACATAACTGAAATGCAATTCTTCCTGTTTTGTTTTGGGTTTTTTTTTTTTTTTTTTTTTTTTTTTTTTTTTTTTTTTTTTTGGTCCTACTGCCACATTGTGAACTTGTTAATTACTGAGGGCAAGCTTACGTTGCAGATCACAGGAGAGTGTGGAAATATCTGAGATGGCTTTAAACTGCCAACCAAGGCTCTCACAGCCCAGCTATGAAGCACATTAGCTTGTACTAAACTGCTGCCACAGCTAACCTGCTCCTGGAAGCCCAGCTATTTTATTCAAAGGTAGCTAAGATGCCTGGAGGTTACATCTCTACATAGCTTTTTTTGGATGACTGGCTGCAGATAAACACGGCATTACTCTTTACTCCTGCCACATCACTTCCCAGTCTTACAGATTGGAATGCATGGTACAAAAGAGGAAGGAGTTTACTCTGTTAAAAGGCAGCATGTGGGTGACTGGGAGGCTGGTGTTACTGCCAAAATGGGAGGAAATCACAGAATCAGAGGACTGGAAGAAATTTCAGGCCTCAAGGGAAAATCGGTGTATGCCATTCCCTACAGAGTTGATATAGTTTCTTGTTAAAGGCACTTAGTGACTGAAAATCCACAGCTTCCCTAGGCTATTGGTTTTAGCACTGTCATCCATACTATTTGAATGTTTTTTTTCCTTTTTGTCAATGCAAAACCACCAACACTAAAACTTAGTTTCTGTTGTTTATTTCCTGTTGTATATTGAATGAGGACAACAAACTGTGTTCCCCTTTCCTTTTCTAACCTTTTCTCTACTTGAAAACCTGTGCCTTTTTGGGTTTTAAGCTGAAGTTAATAAGCAATCTCAACTTGTTTAATTTTCTTCAGCATATAACCTGTTTTCTTGACCTCTCATTCCTCTTCTTGCTCCTGTGAACTGTCTCCAGTTGGTCTACTTTTGCTGAAATTCCAAGTCCAGAAGAGGGCTTAAGAGGAAGCCTTACAACTTACAGCTTAAGAGTAAAGTTTAAGATTGCTATCAAGTACCATGAGTGCTTGTATCATTCTCCTCTACAACTTATAACTTACTGAGTACAGTAACAACCTTACAACTGCTGAGTAAAGCAGAAAATCCACCCTACACATAGTACACTCTGTTGGCATACTACAGAAAAATCTGTAATTTTTAAAATTACATAACATTACTGTCTCTCACTTGCCTTGTGCTGATTCCTAGACACAGCACTGAGAAAGACCTACCTAAGTCAGTTGTCCCCTACTATTTTTTAAAAAATCAGTGACATTACTCTTGACTAACTACAATAATTTGTTCATCCTGAATGTTCTCCTAGAATTTTTTCTCCACATCTTCTGTTTGCAGCTTAATCTGCATTTGCAGACATTCAAGCCTCACACAGTCACAAACATAGGCTCTATTCAAACACTGAGCAGCTCCAGATACTGCATGAGCTCCTGCAGCCCCCTCCATTTTGACAGTGAATCTTTAAACAACTACTTCAAGTGTTGAAGATATCACTCATAGCAGTTTTTTCTCTTGACCATGCATCTCTAACCTGCTTACAAGAATTCCATGCCTAAGAGCGCCGAGGAGCCTTACTCAAACCAAGACACATGGCAAATACTTGTCTTACATCCAAAAGCCTGCTACCCCCCCTCTTGCAGAAGGAAATCAGGTTGGTCTGACATCCCCTGCTCTTGACAAATCTCCCTGCTGCCTTGCTGCCTTCCAGGCACTGAGAAGGAACTGGCTGGATGCAGCACACCAACAGAACAGGTAGAGCCAGGACAAAGCAACTGTGATCACAAGAAGCCTAAATCTTTGTGTGGACAGGTGATGAGCACATTCAGAAAGGTGCCCTAAGAGACAGTCGCGTGCTCCAGTTTGATTGCTGGGAGATCTGGTGCAAGAAGACTGGAGGAGCCAGTAAAGGAGATTGATGTAGAGTATCATAAATTAGAGAAGGATGATTCAGTACTCTTTTGGGGAATTAAGAGATATGGCCTTCATTAAACATATTTGAGACAACAGTGAAGGGAAGTTTTATATGTTGCAGGGTTTTGGGATTTTTGTTTGGTTTTGTGCAGGACTGTGTCTTTCTTCTTTTTGTTTTTTTTTTGAACACTGACTATTGTATGTCTTTGTTTCAAAATTAGATGTAAACCAAACAGAAACAATTAAAAAAAACAACCAAAAAACCCAGACAACCAAAAATCCCCCCAAACCAACCCAAAACAAAGCCAGAGAAGAACATATTGATCCAAATGAGTAAGAAAACTGCACTCCCTAGGATGCTTTTAATTCCTCTCAGGAAGTGGTAAAGAAAGCCCAAACCCAATAGATGTATTATAACAACACAAATATATAACCTTCCCTTTTTTTCCTGAACATAATCAATATTTCATCTTTATTTTTGATGAGGATTCTCAACTGCTGCAAAAGCTCCAAGGCATTTGGAATCAACACCAAACTATGATGTTAGCCTAAGTATTTCCAGACCCACCCTCAAACGGCACCATATGCACAGAAACTATCATTAAAATATTTACTGTTTTTGTTTCATGAAATTTTAAATTTCTTTATATTCTATATTTATTTTGATAATGGTCTAAATTGAACTGCATGTAAGTAAAAGGCACACCCTAATCTCCCTGTAGAATAATTATTGGTCATGAATTAAAAAAAACCCCAGCAATATGATAAAGTGCTAAGCATCACAAGAACGTTCTCATGCCCATATTTTCCCTATCTCTAAGCAATGCAATTACAACAATGTAAGTAGAACTTGGACACTAAGTGCCAGAAAGCATAAGACAAAGTGTGCTTAGAAAAAATTCTGCATTTGAAAAAGTGCCTGCTTTCAAAGTACTTATCACTGTCATGTGAAGAAAAGAAGACTGAAGTGTTAGTAGTTTACAGAATTTTTTCAGCTCTACTGAAAGACAGCTACACCTCAACATGGTTTGGTTTACAGAAAACCATCAAAAACCCCACCATTGCTACATCAAAGACTAGCTTCCATGGACTGTAAAGAACAGGATAAGATCCCAAACTCCCTGAATATCTCTTTTCCACCATGGGCAAAGTCCATGGCTTGAACTGAGAGTCTGGATTCCTAACTTCATACATGTATAAATTTTCTTTATGACTATATATGACAGAGTCACCTGGGACTTTTTCCTTAGAAGAGGATGTCTTCTGGGGGGGACACAACTTGAAACTAAACCTGCCTTACATAAAACCTGAATTAGCTCATTAGTTACCACAGTAACATGGACAAAATATTTGACCATAAATGAAAAACAACCCATGCTCCACACTGGCTATAAAAAGAAGGAAAAAGTAATACAGAAGTGGAATCAATACAGTCTTTTTCTTCCTGGTAACTGCTATAGAAATACAGTTGGCTAGAAATCTCATTATGTTATCAGGCTGATCTACTACTAACATCCAGAAACAGAACTCTAATTGAAAGACATTCAGAAAATGGAATCCCCATTTCAAGGTTTCAATAGAATTTCAAGAAGAAACCAACCTCCTTCATTAATGTAATGGATTCTGAGCATCAAGAAATAGTTTTTTTGAAGCTGAAGGACATGTAGAAGAAATATTCTAGTATTGGGAGGTATTGGTGTCCACACAAAGCAGGGGGGAAAGTGGAGCTGGTAAAACATGTGAGGAACACCAGGATAGTTTCTGAGTTTTAGGACAAAAAAGGATGCTTAAGATGATTTTTGGAACAGCACTGGTGGAGATTGTGGCACCACAAAGTCTCTGTCAGGTACACAGGCTGTTTATATTGTCTACTGGCTAAAAAAGAGAACACACTAACAGAGATCAGGATTTTATTCCACCGTACGCCAAGTGCTTATGCAGAGAATAAGCTACCTCTAATCTCTACATCTAAAACAAGATGTAGAAAACACTCCACCTGCATGAACAATGTAATACTTCATACCCAATTTTACGTAAGAGTTTTGCAGTGCAAAACAATATGGCTAAGCAGAATGTTTCTTTAGCAAGGCAACATCTGACATTGTCAGGGCATGAAGATCCTCTGACCTAACTCTACACTTTTCCTCCCTTTCCCCTGAGCTGTCCTTGTCAGATCTGCCCATCTGCTGACTGATGCTCCAGACCAGCAGCAGCACGTGCTGGCTGCGGCCAGAGGCACAGTGAGGGGCACAAGAAGGGAAGGAAGGTGTAAAGGATGAAGTTCCACCACAGCAGCTCCACAGTAGCTGGTGGGCCAACAAGGAAACACAGGCTTGTGGCTGAGGAATGCCCTATCTGCAGCAACTCATAATGTGTTTCCACTGCCTTCCCTTTTTAATAGTGGAGAATGACGTGAGCACTCGTGGTACTTGATACCAAAAGTCCTAATACTTGTTGGTGCTGTAGGAAAGCTCCTCTGGGCATCCCCAGCAGGTCTCTCATTCACTTTCTCACCCTCCATGGCTGCCTTGACTGGAAGAGCAATCAGCCTAATAGAGCTTGATAACTATCATCCATCCCACCAAGGAAGAGAAAGAGGTACTGCAGCACTGGAAATACTCTGCCATTTGAGAAAGGCTTCCTGTCAGTCGCTGCT
Organism: Calypte anna; assembly: GCF_003957555.1. Taxonomy (NCBI): domain Eukaryota; kingdom Metazoa; phylum Chordata; class Aves; order Apodiformes; family Trochilidae; genus Calypte; species Calypte anna. The sequence continues at coordinate 118,203,955 of NC_044245.1, forward strand.
CTCTGCAGAAGTGTATGTTTAAACATACTACCTAGAAGACTGCTATTTTTAGAACAGTGGTGCACTTCAAAGCATTTCCTGCTCAGAAAGTCACACCAAAAGTAAAAGGGGAAAACATAATGGCTCTGCTGCCTCCCAGCACCCCGATCCCCCTTCCAGAGACCATCCCACTGTAGCTATGCTGCAGTTTCCCGAGAAACTGCACACTCCACTGACTAGTTACTTAAAAATACAACATTCCTTGGGGAGGAGAAGTTTTAAATAAACCTGCAAAATAGGTAACACAAGCACACAGCTAATTTTTACATACAGGAGGAAGAAGGCGCGGGGGGGGGGCAGGGAAGGACGCGGGAGAATGGAAGAATTTAGCACAAGAATCTGTGTTCTTGTACTAAATAGTTCCAGCTTTGATCTAAATTTAGGCAATGAGCACTTCCTGTGGGAGACCGTCTTCCAAAGCTGAAGAGTTTTTGATGCTAAATATTTTCAGTGATTTTATAATTGGGGTAAAGTGGTTATTTGTTTAAAGGCCTGGCCTTCAGCTAGATAAATGCTTACATTATTTTATATTCCCCACCATTTCCTCTCCTAGTCCATGCTGGACTTCTGTTTATTCAGCTCCAGGTTTCACTGCATTTTAAGCAGGTTCTAAAACTCTATTTACAACCAACAGGAGCAACAAAAGACCTCTGTCACTATCCAGCTGCCCTTCATCATGCTGCCACACTGGCCCTTACCTGGGTGCTGAGGAAGTCTCAGCACCTGCAGCCCTCACCACTTTTTATCACTTTGTGGTTTTCTGGACAACCCCAGCTCTAGGACCTTCCTATACCTCCAGTCCCCTCTCTCCTAGGAAACAATCTCTGTCTTCAACTTTTAAGAAAATGCAGTACTTTCAGAGTCCATATTCAAATTCCCCTTTAAATTCCTCTCCTGCTTTCAGAAACACCAAGTCTAAAAATAAAAAGTGAACAGACTATTCACTTTACAGAATTCATAAAACTTATTTTCAAATGCTTGAGGTTGTCAATGCTTGTAGACACTGCAGTCCCTTTCTCAAAGTTAGTTGTATGGTTACATGTTTACATTTAGGGTGAGACTCAACTTGCCTATCTTTAGTCATGAAAAAGTAAGGCAGCAGCTTGTTTAAATGGGAACATTACTACAGAGCAGCTTACCTCCCCTGCTTTAGACACACACACTGGGGTAGGGTAAGATTAAAAAAAAAAATCATGGATTGATCTTCTGTTTTTCCATCAGCAACAGAAGGACCTCATAGGACTACCTTGAACTAGACAGCTAACTTTCAGAGGGGACAAAACCTGCCCGTTGAGAATGGGTTGACAAGCTAAGCCATTTCTTGTCTACTCCACAGCAATACTTGAAAGAGAAAATTTAAAGTCTTTTAGAAATTTAATTTTTTAGCAGTAAACCATCTGCAGGCAATGATTTTGATCTACTCAGTTATTCAGACATAAATTTGGTGACTAAATCCTATGTTCTTGTCTAGTTTCAAATACTGAGGACTGAAGGATCTCTGTCTTCAATCCAGTATTATATGAGATAATGACATTGACTTTCATTATTACTATCTGAACTTGGAATTGAAAAATAATTAGATATTTTTAAATAATTTATTCTTTCCAGATGAGCTGTGAGTTTCTGTGTTTTTCTACTCTAACAAAGCATCAGTTCTCACAGAAAATCTAAGCCCTCCCTACAGACGCTTCAAAATAGTAGCTGTATTCAGAACTAAACTAACATCCAGGCTTGAGGATTAAACCCTGTAGAAATTAGTGTAATTTGGCTCAGTTTCCCCCTAATGCATAGGAGGGATTGAAAAACCACAATTTCTCCTCCATAATGGCAATAGCTGTCAAACTATGTTAAAACAGAAGGGGTGAAGTAACCTTAGAAGATTCTTGGGTAACTGAGATTTTAACAGCACTGCAAACACGCTCAGCATCATGCTTGGCCCTCAATGTTTTGTGGTTATAAACACTGTTGAAAAAAACTGCCTACTGGTTAGAGCCTGGTTAGAGCCGAAAGGGCAAAGTAAAAACATAAAAATCCAGTGCTGTGACTTAGGGGTAAGAAAATATTACTCTTCAGCCTCAATCTACAATATGGAAAATAATGAAAATTGTGCATTTATACATGCAACAATAAAAATACAAAAATAAGCACACTCACACCTGGTCTGCACATTAAAAATACACAATTTTTTAGAAGTGAAGGATGTGGCTGTGAATGAGACATTCATGCACATTTACAGTGTATGATCATGATTTACAAACTAAAGCTTCAAGCAAAAGGCGCTGCCTAGTGATTAATGATCAGCTGGGAGAGTTGCTAGTGTAGGACAAAGCTAAGGATCATTAACTCCAGCTTCTTATGAAGTCCCCAGAAAGTGCCTTATAATAAATTTGATATTATAATTACCCATTTTATAAATAAAAAGCAATGCTGAAGTGGCAAATCGCTTGTGCTGTATCCCTTTTTTCTTGCAAAGCTCTGAAAGCTGAAGCATTCTGGGTGATGTGAACCTGGTGCTTTTTGAAAGTGAATCCTGCATGAAGGTCACTGAAATAATACTTTTGTAGCAGAGGACCTAACAACATACAGTTCATTAGTAGGTTGTGCAGCACAGCAACAACCAGTGCAGAGAAATTCTGAATGCAAAATTCAGTGCTAAGTTGCACAAGGAGACGCAATCTCTACATTGAACAATTAATCATCCACAGGAACTTGGGGTTGAATATAATAAAAAAACCCCAAAAAAGAAAAATGAAAAAACCAAAACCCTTTAATTGGCACAGAAACAAGGGAAATCTGTTTGCCTTGATTTTCATTTGTTGATCAAGTATAGCACAAAGATCAATAATGCAAAGTTGGCATCAGTCCTTTCAAACAACTTCTGTCCTTGAGCATGGACCTGCTTTACATGGGAGCAGTGTAGCTGCTATGCTGGGCTAGGTCAAGAGCCCATCTAACCCACACCCTATGGGAAAAGCTGTCACCATTAACCAACAGCTACAAGTGTTTCCTCCTTGTCTGACTACCACCTGGGAGAGGTTTCCCAGCATTCAGTCCCTGTGTTATCCATCTCCTCAGAGGCAGACTGTGATCTTGGAGACAGTGATGCACACAACTTAGTAACATCAACTGAAACTGAGCGGAGATTGGAGTTCAAGAGAAAGGTAAGAAGTGTCTTGAAGTGTCAAGAGACTACGCTTAGTAAGGAGTAATTAGGAAAGGAAGATTGGAAAAAATTAAGATGGGAAGGATGCAGTCCTAGAACATTTCACTCACACGTAATGCAAAGATGTGCTTACCTGTTCGTTAGGCTCAAAGCTTATCTCTTCTTTTTCCGTCCTCATAGCTATTAACTTTGTGCTACCAGAAGGGTCTGTCTTACTGTCCAACCGCTCCAGTTTTGGGGGTATGTCTGGTAAACCAATATCTTTAGTATCATCTTTATCTAGCAAGTAGCGAAGTAGTGCATTATTATTATTCTTCTTAGGACTCGCTGGCTCCTGTTTAACAGTCACCTCTGAACCAGGAGCTGTGCTACTGGACTCCTGGTTCAGTTCTTTGCCTGTGGCCTCTGCTGTGAGCTTGGCCAAATCTACAGGAGAACTACTGTCCTGCAAGAGTCTGTGCAAAATTTTATGCTTCTCCTTGAGCGAGGTTCCGTGTGCCGAACCAGACCCAGGCAATCCTCCCGTGGAGTCCTTGCTAACATCTCCCATGGTACTGGACAAAGGTGAAGGCTCCATCTGATCCGATTTGGTGGTGAGCAATTGCAAGAGCTTTGTCTGGCTTTTTCCATCATGCAGTTTATTCTGTCCATCAGGTCTCTCGCCACTGACAGCTGGGGGCATGTTGCTCTCGCTACTGTCTTTCTGTTCTCCTGAGTGGCAGCCACTCTCTGCTTGTCCAGTTGTACCTTCTGATTGCTCCCCGTAGAGTCCAAAGCAGTCTTTAGAGTCCAGGCTTCCCATCTTGCTTAGCTGGGGAGGATTCATACTCACAGGGGAATTTTGTAAATTTCCCATTTTTAGGTCAGGTGAAGCCAACGACGATCCTAGAGAAACGCCGTGGCCCTCGCTGAGGGCCTGAAGTGCGTTCAGGGAACTGTTGGTGTAGTTATGGCTATTTCCTGTGCTGCTGCAGACTCCCACGGGCGAATGCAAGCTTCCTGCAGGGGAGAACTGACTGGGTGGGATGCGTGGGCTTCCTGCCACTCCAGGGCTCACACGATGCCTTGGGGAAAGCATAGAGTTTGGCTGCCCTGCGTTCATGCCGGGGCTGCTTTGTGAGGGGCTATTCATTTTTAGTGCATAGTTGCTACCCTGAGGAGTGGATGCTTGTATGCTTGACACATGGTTCATTCCCCCTGAACCACCAAACCTGCCTGCTGGCATGCCCATTTGTTCCTTTGGGCCATTTATGGCAAAATTTATATTGCTACTGATGGTCATATCCTGACCTGGGTTCCCACTGCACATGGCCTGATGGGCAGGGCTGCTGGAGCTAATTGGGTTCAGTATCTTCCCCATTCCTTGTCCAGTCAAATCCTGATTCATTCCACAGACATTCTGCTCTCTATGTGGCAAGGGGAAGAAAAACAACCCATTAGCTAAAATGACAGTGGCCAACTTGCAATTACATTACAGAAAAAGAAGCAAAACCCCAAACCCCGCTTTAAAATAACACAGCAAACCTACAATTAAAAACAATTTGACAAAAGTGATATGCAGCTCGCAACATGGCTGCACATTAACAGTATGGTTTTTCAGCACCTCATTAGCAGATCAGTGGAAGAGAGGAAAAACAAAATTATACCTCATTTAAATGACATTCATTAGAAATGGAGATAGGTTACAATCTGAGACTCTCTCCCTTTAATGTGTATCTCTTCTCTACAATTTGCTGAGAGCTAACTTCTAGAACTGACAGAAACCTCATCTGAGACATACAAGCCAAACAAATACATGTTTTACAAGACAGCTGTGGACAGCTGTTTGCTGGAGTTTTGGATTTTGATGAGTTAGCCCCACCACAAGGCTGTAGTGGGCTATTTGCCCACCAAGTTCATCATGAAAACAAAGTTGAAAATGTTGCATTTCTACACTGCCAGAGTATTTCGATACTGCTCCAAACCAGCATGTGAGCCAAGAGAACTACTGGATACTACTTCAGAATGGGAACAGTCTGTTAGCAATCCAATCCTGCATGGACATCTAGGAAAAGAGGAGAAGAAAGAAAAAAACCACACACATAGGAGCTGAAGCTTGTATTTTAGAGATGCAGGCTGTAAGACGGACGAAACAGAAGAGAGAGACACACACACATAAGACAAAAAGAACTCTCATGAGAGAACCTGGATATCACTTCCCTTTTCCTCAGTAGATCTTAATTAGTTTATGGGTGGATGGAATATACTTTTTACTTCTGTGCTAAAACTTGAGTCAGAAAAATCAGGCATATCCTGATTAAAAAAGAGACAGAGTCAAGTATATTTGAAAGAAAGAAAGAAAAAAGCATTCAGAGAAAAATCAAATGAACTCTGGACTTCCAAAACCAAATATGACTAATAATACTATTATTAGTCATTCTTAGTTATATATTTTTGATGACACAAAAACCATTCCTACTTGCCCAGGGTAGGTACAAATAAACTTTAGCTTTTTGCTAAAGCACAAGAAGTGAAAGAGCTGAAGCACACAGGGCAGTGAACCTTGTTATGGCTATTCATTACCTTAGGTATAAAGGCAAGGGTGAAAAATTTTAACTGCAAAAAGAGAGGTGGATTTTTAAAACCTTATTCCAAATACAATAATAGTTGTTCCGCTGAAAACACAAGAATATTTGTAAGTACCATTTTTTAATTAATGGTGCTTTTTTACATTTAAAATTTAGCACTTGATGTAAAATCAAGTGTATTCCGCAACCCAAAGAAAACAAATTTCAGAGAGCTTTTTGTCAGGTCTTTTTCCAAGACTACGATCTCTGCAAAATTATTTCACTTTTAATAATCTTTAGAACTGTTTTCTTCCTCTCAAAAAAGTGATACTGTGGATGCAGGAAAACAGTATTATAATTATAATCAGCAACTAAAACCTGACACTAAATCCGACACAGATATACCAGGACTTGCAATAACTTAATTCAAATTTTACATTGAAGTTACAAGGTCAGGGATTACTTATCTGTGACTCTAATATTAATTACTGTCTCTGCCTTTTAAAAAAAAAAAGAGTGGTGGCATTTCTCAGGATTTGACATGTGAAAGCTGCTACTCCATACATCAGAAAAAAAAAAAAAAAAGGAAACAAGGAGTTAAAATATGCAGTTTGCCTAAAAATGCTGTTTCATATTCATAACATATTCTTTAAAGACCCAAGTTCAGCATATGACTGACTGTGAACTACAGGAATTTAAACATTGTAAGTTTTCTAGATTTAATTACATTGTGAAATTTTCTTGTGTCTACCATGCAAATTGCAAGCAATTAAAATACTGAAGTTAAGAACATGAAATTATAGGAAATTTTGTGTTTTTAATGGAAGATCCTGATGTGAAAATCCAGCATGCCATTTGTAAGCATGCCCGACATAATCTTACAGTCTTTTCCTGCTGTAAGCACTGACTTCAAGAACGTTTGTTTTCATGTTATCAGTTCTTGGCCAACTGATTGTCCATCAGTCTTAAACAACCTTGGCAATTTTGTACTTTCCCTGTGTCACTGCAGGAAGTGGATGTAATAAACCAGCCAGGATTACCTGTGAAGCATATGCAGGGAGATTACAAGCTGAGGTTCACTCGTTGTCTGAGAACGGATGAGCTTGCTCTTCGTTTGGGCAGAAACGATTGTGCCATCAGACAAGGAAAACCTATAGACAGGACTAAATGCCAGTCCCTGCCTCAGCACTGCAAGCAAACAAAAGAACAGGATTAAATTAATGAGAAAATACAGTAGAGGTACCTTAGTTGCTCAACATCCGATACCCTAAATCCATCATAAATCTACCAATACTGGCAGCAGAGATAATGTGTTAATTAAAAAAAATTAAATCAATAGATGAGATACATATAAAATAAAGGATAAAGGATTCCACATACTGTAGAGTGATCAAAAGAAAACTTGTAAGCAGTAACACCAATAACAAGTAACAGGATAATACTATAAAACAGAGTATTTCAGGAGTGGACCAAGAAGTCTTTGATATCCATTTAACTTTTCATCCCATGTGTCCAACTCCTTCTGTTCCTCATAGATTTTTCCATCTCTATCATCTACATGACAATGATTAATATAAACACCTTCAGTTTCTAGTTCATCTGTTTCCATTAGCCTGTATCTTTTCCTCCTTATTGCCTGCGTAAATTATCTTGTCACAATTACTCTCATGACTTCTTTAATTTAATAAGTACATAAATCTTTTAAAAGGGAAAAATTTGAAATTGGAACAAGAAATTACTACTTTTTAAAGAACAAATATAAAAATATATGACTCAAACAAGTTACAAATACAATTACCTAAACCAAAACTGGGCCTGTGCTATCCTTCTCAAGTACTAGATATGAGTGCATTTCAGGTTTGGGGCACCTATTCTGCATCCCTGAAGTTTTCAGTCTAAATCTGAACTTCAAGAAATTAAATTCATTAACTTCCATGAGAGTGGTGACATTTCTTTAATTAAAACCAAAAAAACACGATGTGGAAAAGCAAAGCTCCAAACATTTGTTTGACTGTTCACTCTTTGCCATCATTGAAACAACTCTTGATAATTTTCAGTCCCTGCAAAAGGATTGCAGATCTGTCAGGAGGGAAATACTTAACTTCAAATTTTCATGTAACCATTTAGGGAAGAAATAGGAATGAAACACTACAAGCACTTTTATTTTCCCATTTTTTCCACACACACACATTTTCTGTGGTTTTGGTTTTTTCTTTTTTTAAAAAATTTAGTAGTAGAATCTGATCTTCATTTCACTGCTTGTCTTTTAATATTTCCTGTGGTAATTAAATGACATGGGTTTATGAATGTGGCTTTATTAAATAGTCTCCTCTACAGAGCAACCAGATTTTCAGCATTGCAGGACTGGCTATGATTGCCTTCCTTCCCTGACCCCTCCCCCAACCCACCCCATTATATATTGTTCTGCAAGGTTTTAAAGTATTATTTAGGCAGTGAGAAAACAGGAAGCACAATTTAAACAACCAGAAGGGATTTTTCAGAGTAAAAATGTAAAGAAAAACAAAAACATACAACTGTGAAACAATACAAAGCAAAATTTCACTGTTAGGTATGTCATTGTTTCAGTTTAACCTTTGGGCACCAGAAGGTCCAAAGCTCTTAACTTTAGCATATACCACATCAGGAAATTCCAGTACTCAATGCCAACAGGATGCAAGTGAAATCTCTACTTAAATCATTTTCCAAACTAATTCTTTAAGCAAACAAGAATGTTTCCGTATTCCTCTTGAGGAAATGCTATTTTTCTCACTGTGGCCAATAAAAACTTACCATATATTTTTCACTTTATCCTGAGAATTAATTTGAAAGCTTTGTGGTTTTTTACTGTTTATCAAGCTAATGCTGAATTTTTTTTCCACCCTGTAATGCTGAATTACATGTAGGACAATGTTCCTTTCTTTGCTTCTATTCTCAAACCATAGTGACTTAAAAATGCAAAAGGTTCTTCAGCCAAGTGCAAAGATGCTACTGCCCAAGATACGCATCTTTTTTCTTCTTCATGTTGAAGGGCAGGGGAAGGAAATATTTCAGCTATTATTCCTCTCTAGGGCTGGATCCTTTGTGGCAAAGCAATTCCAGAGTCTTTTCCTCCTCCTCTTATCACTCACCCTCTTAACTTCCACAAAAAGTAGCACAACCCCTCATTTAGATTAATTCTACAGTTTATGATGCACTGTAAAATGATGCAGTAAACTCCAAAAATTATGTTTTTCACAGACACCTTAGAGAGGAGCCACTCAAACCCCAATGGTGGATAAAGAAGCTGCCAATTCGGGCATCATTCGATGAGGACAGAAGCAACAAATGTCTGGATGGCTTTGCAGCAGCTCCTAAATCACCTTTGGCACAGAGGGGTCCTTACCTGAAACTGCTCTCTAAACCCCTGCTATAAGTTAATGGCATACTACCTTCATCTCTGTCTGAAATCTCAGCTGTGAGAGAGATGTGAACTGTTAGCATTCCTACTGCATATACCCCAAAATATGTTAGTATAAAATATCACAGCATTTCAGTGTCCCTACATTCCCAACATGAAACCTGAAGGCTTTATGAAAGCAGAAGTTATGAGTATTTGGTTGAATAATTTGAGATTCCAGTAACAATTTCATTTCCAAGACAGCAAGCCAGCTGTTTAAGGACCATGGCAATTACTTGTTACAGGCCAGATGTAAAACCTGGTCTACAAATATGAACCCAAACAATGATGCTTTTGCAGTGGAAATGTCATTGTTATTTCCCACTGGTTCCCCTCATTGGTTCCAAAAGGCCTTCCCTGTGGACTTTAAGGGGTTAATTGCTTTTGGAAATTTGGATTTGTGTTACTAGAATTAGCAATATTAGGGTTTTATGAAATGAAAAAAACCAAAACACTTAAGTCACTACCACAGAAACCTCATGGGAAACCTTTTACAGTGCAGTACTCTCCTACATCTTACCCAACATATTCTCAACTGAGTAGATCTGCTTGTGTTGTTATTATCTCATACGTTATCAGCTAGATACACTACAGCAGGGGAGGTTTCCAGATAGCATGAGTGCTGCATCTTTGATAACTCACACTGAATGGTTCTCACAGGAAATGTGACAGTAAAAGTCCATTTTTGTAGAGAAACAGAATACAGGTCAATGAACTGCAATGGATAGTGAAATGTTTTGGTGCCAAGGGGAAACAGGCAGGGGTCCACTTCAAAATAATTGTGACAATTTGAAGATTAAAAGCACTGTCCAATAAAGCAGAAAGAACAAGCAAGCTAAAACAATTGGGAGAAAGATGCAAAACCTTTCCAGAGAGAGCAATCAGTATGTTAGGCAAATCATCTTGAAAAAGGGACTCTCAGTAACTCTTGATTGTTTCATGTAAACATAACAAAGAGAACACAGCCAACAGATACAAATGACAAGCAGTTTAAATATGAAAACTAACCTTCCTGGTGATGCCTCTTGGCAAATGATATTTCTCCCTCATGTTGTGAATGGAACCTCTGAATGCATCTTCTCACCAAATCCTCCCAGCCAGGTTTCATAGCTGCTCTCATGGTACTTGTGTCCAGTGAAGTTATTTTGCCTGGTATCAGATAAAATGTTTGCTACAGCAATTTCCCCTTTGAGGGAAAGGGTGGGGAGGGGGGAAGAAATTAAAAACTCCTGCTTCACAATACCTTGTAGATCCTGGCGAGTAGTAAAGCTCTCAGATGAAGGAAGAAGTGGCCTTTCCTTCATTGGAGCTCTTCTTGCAACACAAATCAAGCAAGACTGCAAATCTTAAAGAAAAATGTTACTTCAGTAATCTGTACGCCAGAGGAAAAAATTGCTTCCATAAATAATTCCAAAATATTTTTTTAAAGTTTTTTAAATAATGCTGGATTAAAGGAATAGATCTTGCATTACTAAAAGGACAAATTCAGCTCCGTGGTTTTACGTCTTCATTACCTCCTGCAACATTAAACAACACAGGAGAGATGGGTTTCTTTTCTTTTTTAGACTAAAAATTATCAAAGCCTCCATCACGGCCCATAATTATTAGCACGTGTTTGTATATATACCTGTAGTAGCTCAACCACTCAGGATACAAATAATAAAAAAGAATATATGGCATGCACAGAAAAAACATTTCTTCAACACTTACCATTTGGTACCGTCTAAGCCACATTTCTTAAACATGCCCCAACTGCTTGCTGTCTCTGAGAAAACAGCTTCATAATAAGCCAATTTTTACTTATCTGAACACTTAAAATACAATCTGAGGAAATTTACCTGCTGAAGTAGTAAATGGTAAAGGAAATGGTGAACCACAATTGTCTTCTAATTCTATGAACTCAAAAACTTGCCCATTGAAACTTTCCTCCCAGTCAGATAGATTCTTCTTACAATTGCAGTGATATAAAACTGGGATATCTCTTTAAGGTAAACTGAGTTTCTCTCAATTTCAATTATATTATTTTGACAAATAGGTGCATGCAAGTGTATACACTCATAATTCAAGAGGAAAGTAAACTTCCATAGTTAAATGAAAAAGAAAACAACATACAATTTTTTTCATTTTTCAGGATAAACAAACCACTTTCTCAACTTGATCTCACTTTACCAACTGCACTGAAACTGCTGTCCTGCATCAGCACGGAAAGGAAAACTACTAGCACAAACTGAAAGTGGTAATTACCTTCACCGTCCTCCTTGAAGGAATTTGGTTGAGAAACAGCAAAGCACTGCATAGTTTCATATTTCTGATGTGCTTCCTGGTTATCATGGCCTTCTTCAGAATCAGCAACAGGTTTTACCAGCATCCGACAATTAAAGGTATGGCTATTACGCCTAGGAGTGTCACCAGACCAAGATCCCCCATTCACTAAGCAAAGCAAAGATCATATAGTGAGATAAATCTGGTAGCAATCATTTCTGATGCTTATCCACAGGAAATTAATCAAGGGGCTACACAAACTGGTCGGGAAACAAGTTTGTTTAACAACAACAATCTATTTTTAATATTAAAGAGTCCAAACCAGCACATAACAAGGTAATTTATATTGTTCTCATATTTTATGAGCACTGCTAATTTGTTCAGCTATGGTTTTTTTCAACTGACTTATAACAACAGAGTGGGAAAGCAGGATAAATGTCTAAATATTGGTGCATATAAAAGTTATACAGCACAGTGAAAAGACTACAAGGTAGATCAAGTGAATTCATATGCCTGGAAAAAATACGGTAGTATGAAGACTCTGCCTGTTGAACTCTAAAACAATTAATACAAAAGAGACAGCAGCATTGTATAAGAATCTGTGTTCATATTAAAAACAGAAAGAAAATCATAGATATTTATAAAAACAGGAAGCAATGAAATCAGGAACATGTTGAATCACATAAGTCTCAGCTACAACAGGAAAGACTGAAGGGATGAGAATGAACTGAGTAGAGTGACAGATCAAATTAAAGCCTAACACAGTGCTTATGACAAGTAAAAAAAGGACACAAAACCCTAAGATACACAAATATAGGTACTGTACATCAATCAGTCAGAATTAATTTAGCACCACTTAAGAAAATATCAGGGTGATATTTTAAATACTCTTCACTTGCCCTTTTCAGACATAAAATGCAATGAAGGCAGTAATTTATGAGGTTTAGCCATTTATATTTTTTCTTCTTCAGGGGTTTGTAAGTAAATTTATAAAATGCTAAAGTGAATTGCATAATAGTTTTTAAATTGCTATGAGTAAATGAGTCAGTATTGACTTTCTCTTTCTTTTCACCTATTCCAAAAGCCAATTAAAACCAGAAACAGAAAATCGCTGCAACTAAAAAAATAGTTATTAAAAGATAAGGGTAAACAATGGTGAGACTAAACCCATTGAAAGAAAAATTTTAGTGTAAGGAAGGAGTTCTCTGATTTTTGTTTTATATTCTGCCTTTCTTGGGCCATTCTTAGAATAACCAGCCTAGACAGAGAACTAACAGAGGGTTTATATAGCTAAGACTGTATTTTAGTAATTTGTCCTGGAGATCCATCAGAACTATGAGCTAACATGGGTTACTAGGAGCCATTTTAGCAATGAAGAATCTGAAAAGAGTGGAGGATGCTTTTGAGAGTAATCATTCATAAAGCCTATATATATGCATTAAAAATAAATAGAGTGCATATGATGAAACTGTAAGTAGTGGAGACATTAAGTTATTGAAACACAGATTTATGAAACCAATAATAAATAAGTAATAATAAGTAATGGTATTACATGAAGAAAAGATATATATACCTAAAGATTTTGGCAGCAGGATTTTGACAAATTCATTGTGGTCCCCTACATGCAGGATGCTGTATATGCTTGTGTTCATCAGCTCTTCTTGGTTGTACCTCAGGTACTGTGTCACATTCTCAGAAACAAACACAACATTGCCTTCTGGGTTCACTACAAAGAAGAAGCCATCTAGGGCCTGAAGGGGGGGAAGAAAAGCAAAAACAAACAAACAAACAAACAAAAGCAGGGAGAGAAAAAGAGAAAGAGGGAGAAACACCATGCCAAACAATATGATTAATAAGATACCAAAAAATATATATTCCCTCCAAAAGACATAGTTGAAACTTTCTGCATCTACCCCAGTTCTTGTGTTCTTGTTTCGTATTTCAGATTGAGCAGCTAATCTTATTTTTATCAAACCAGTGTTAAAGCAAAGAAAGGTGCACACCCTGCAAATAATGAAACCCACACAGGAAAACAAACCACCCCACCCCAAACAAACAAAAAATAATGGAAAAGGCTGCTACCTATTTGCCTGCCTATGAAGTAAGAAACCTGGACCAGATGCTTGTTCTGCTACACCTAGGGTCTGTATACTCTCTATACACCACAAGGAGAATGATCCCATGAAAACATCACAAGATGTGCTAGCACAAAGCAAGGAAAATCCTGGCAGAAAGAAAGAGAAAGGCTCCTTTCCACCCCCAGCAGTGCATCTTCATAGAAGTGAAGCTCCACGCAGCCAGGAACATGAAGAACTAAAAGCAAAGGGAGCTGAGAGCAGACAGTGAGCAGCAAGGCTAAGACAGCTTTAGTCCCTACTCCCAGGACTTTCTTTTTTATTTGACACCAGTTTGATTCAGTCCACGTGTGATCCAGAGAACAGGAACCAGACTTTCACCTCTTCAACTCAGCTATATGGGTATTCCAAAGGACTTAAAAGTTTCTGTGAGGAAATGTCTAAATGAGTCATTTCTGCTGATTGGTTTCTCTCTTGTGACAATGACAATCTAGCTGCAGCATTCTTTCCAAGGTATCTTGTTATCTGTATGTTATCTGAAGCCTAAGCCAAACACTACACCACATCTACCTGAAGAGGACAAAGTCAAATTTGAGTATCAGAAAGAATTTATCATGCAAACTTTCTTGTCCTTAAGATGAAAGCATGACGGTGGGTGGCAGAAATATTTCAGAATATATCCCTTTAACTTTATGTCATATGAACAGATAATGGGGGGTACATTTAAAGCACCAAAGCTTTTTGTTTAAGCATTCAATGAACAATTAACTCATAGAGACATTCTGTCATTTTGCTTGATTTGTCCAGCTTCCTCAAGACTGGTGGGGAATCACTAGAACAGTTGTTACTCATTGCACCTCCAGGGACAGAAAACAAGTCAGAAAACCAGGCAAGCCATGATTCATTATGGGTCAATTAAAAGCAAGTGGAGATCTTGCTAAATCTGAATAAAGCTCACTGCAAAACAGCTGAACAAGGAAGAGATGCCAGAGCAAGTGCATGCAGGTATGCAGCATTTTTGATATGACCAAACTTGCACACTGTACACCTCGACTGTTGGTCTGAGCTGGCAGTTCTCAAGTCCTCAGGCTACAGATATGCATTAAAAATATTGTACAGTACTGAGCAGTTAGCAAATCCAGACAGTACAAAAAAGAAGGCTAAAGAGGGATCTTATTTCTGTCTTCAGCCACCTAGCAGAAGGACAAATAGAAGACAGAGCCAGATGCTGGTCACAGGTTCAGAAGGGAGACGAGATGACACAGGCTACAATGCAGGAAGCTTCATGAAGACACAGGAAAAAAAAAGTCACCATGAAGGTGGTCAGATATGAGAAGAGGCTGTCCAAAGAGGCTGTGAAATCTCCCTCCCAAAAGATATTAAAATCTTGGCTGGACTCAGACCTGAACCACTTGCTCTGGTCAGACCAGGTTGCAGTGGGACTACACAAGCTCCAGAGGCCCTTCCCAAGTCAAATGAGTTTATGATTTTGCTAAAGGGGAAGGATAGTGAAAGCACAAAGCAGAAGTGGAGTGGCTAAGCTAACAGTTGCTAAATGCTTTGTTCTATTTTTAAATTACAAAATAATAAAACTCACAAGTAAATGTACAAGTATAAACTGTTCCTGACAGCCTCTAAATTAAGATAAACTATATTTTTCTCCCATTGTCACAAAATTCTAAGATATGACTTGTTTTTTTATCATTGCCTTTTGTTTCTGATCATTCTTGGCTCCTCCTGTTACTCCACCTTCTTTGGAGAGCTCCCTCCTTTTCATGTGCTTTTGTAACATTCATGACATTTTCCTGCTGACTAATATTTAGATCAATTAACAATAATTTACAAGATTTAATTAATAGAGTCTTTAATACAATTTCCTGTCAGTATCTCTGTTATGGATTAATATCTTAGACCTCACCACTGCTTGAAGCCACTGCAAGATGACATTTTTGGTTTAGTCCTCTCTACACCATGACAGCTCCCCCATACTGTATGAGCATATCAACAGGTGGACCAAAGAATTGAGTTAGCTGGAAATAATTAAAAAAAAAATTTCTAGCCACATCAGTCCCCTGAACTGTCCTGCCAGGAAACCACATGATTTTTAGATGTTTAGACCTGACAGAAAGGTGTGGGTTTGGCTCAACTCTTCTACATTGCAGTGACCCATTCTTACATTGATGCAAAGGGATTGCAAAGCCAAAGCCATAGCAGATGCTTATCAGAGATCTAAGAAGAGAACTTTGAAAGGCAGAGATGAAAAGCAAGAAACTATAAGAGTTACTGACATTCCATAGTTATCTCCAGTTTTCCCTACTGTTTCCTACTATGACAACTTCTTGGTAGGAAGTGCTCTGTGCTCTTTCCTCACAGCTGCTTCTTGGGTTGACCACAGAAGAGGTCATCTGAGCTTTAAGTAACATAAGGTCTCCCATTTTTTCTACTCTATTAATAAAACAATCTTGCAGGTAAGCAGCAGCAGGCTTTTGAGCCAGTTAATACACCAAGTCACTGAAATCTTTTAGAAGCTTCTACGACTGCAATAACTTAATTCTGTCCCCAAGTATATGCCACCACAATAAACAACTAGAACAGTAATGAGGACCAGCACACTTTTCTTCAGAGATACTGGGACAATGGGGGAGCAAATAATGGTAGAAAAATAAAAGAGCAGATATTATTTTAGATGATATACTGGAATGGAAAACATGTTCTCTGAGCTGTTGTCAGCTTTTTCTTTACTATCTTTCACTCTATCTTCCTATTTACGTTCTATTTAACCAAGAAATATGTTAAAATGCTCCTCAGAGGCATGAATTTTGCTCACTGTCTTCAGATGGCAAAGCTCCCTATTCTGAGGATTCTTCAGTTCTATTCTTTAATAAAAACAAACAATTTTCTAAACAAAATAAACTAATAAACTGTTCATGGGCCATTATATTGCAAATATATCAGGAAATAATATTGCCATTATTATTTGGCAGTAGAAAAAGGTAGGCTTTTGAAGAGGTTGTATACAAAGTTTCTATAAATATGAAATCACTTAATTGCATTTCCTTAGGGAGATAAAGACACAAAGAAAGTGTCTGTAGTGTATTCACAGCAAACATATGATAACTTTTGATCCCTTTAAGTTTCTTGGTGCAAAAGGGAGACCATTTATCAATTTAGTTCCACAATCTTTCATTTTTCGTATGTAATGGTTTTACTGTGAAAGAAAACTAATTTAAATTCAATAAAACAACAGACGAGTGATTTCATATGCCATGTTTGCTGCAATAGCCAATCATGGAAGATAAAACTGGAAAAGAAAAATAATCTTATTCTTAATTTTTCTTGTGATTAAAATAGGTCCTTACAATTAAATTATTAAAAATTTAAAGATAAATTTTAACATAGCATGTAGGAGACAGATGTTTAAGCCTGACTGCAAAAAGAACAATATTCAATTCAGTGAGCACATATATTAAATATTAAATTAAATCAGTTTATTTGTTGCTCACTTTTCAAAGAAGAATGCATGCTCTCCAACCTGCCTAATTTTCCTTATGTTTAGTACTGTGTTTTTGAAGTTTTTATTTCTTATGTAGTATGGGAAACTGGTTTAATCTAATAGTGAATGAAAAGTAATATAAATACTTGAAACTGCTGTAAAATTCATTTTGCTCCTGCAACAATCAGAAATGACAGAATAATTTAATTTCTGACAAAGTTGGTTCCTTTAACTTGATTCAGACTTTTGAGATATATCTAAAGTAACATTTATTCTTCCTTACAGATAAAGACTATAGTCAGAATAGGAATAAACATTTTGCAAGTGAGCTTAAGGAGCAGTGTCAAAGGACATCAGCTTATGGCATTAGGATCCCAGATACCATACCTACTCAACATAACTATTAATACACTTAGAAGCTAGGTTTTAAACACGCAGCCTTTTGGGATATCAAAAGAACAGCTAAAATCAGACAGAAATCTCAACTAAACAAACTGAAATACATGGCCTGAAAAGCTCTCCTAGATTACTTTCATATTCTACAGGGAAGAGTCATGCTTCAAGTGCTAAAACGATAAATCATTAAAACAGTGTAGTGATGGCAAGCAATTTTAGAGGAATTATTATTTACGTGTACACTACTGTATGAATAAAGTCGATGTTTAGGTACAACCATTCTTCCAGATCTGTCACCATTAAGAACAAACAGAACATGTAAATGCAGATACCCAAGACTTGCTACTCCCACTGAGGGCCCTCCAGTTGTCTGCCTCACAGCTCAGCTGAATTATTCCTTTCTCTGCTTCTCTCCACCCCAGCTTTCATTCCTGAATCCAACAGGAGTTCTCTGCCTGCTCTTAAACACCATAATCCTAGGTAGCCAGGATAGCTTGTCTGTCTTGACCATTCTTTTATGACAGCTTCTGACTGCACTTGTTCATTTCATTAAACTGTTCCCCACCCTAGGGGGAGTTGAACTGGCTTAAATAAAGGAATTTTGTGCTCTTCACCTCAAGCATCATTGGTCCAAGTGCATCCTTGTCAATGACGCTCTGGCCAGTAGATGATACATCTGCTTTTTGCACTTCATCTTCGTTAGCTGCTGCTGCTTTTTCTGCAATAAAGAAAGATTTGTATTAAACGACAGAGAAGTGATACAGTAAGAACCTGAACCTGAGTGTTCAGATAGCTGTGAAACAGTTAACAGTGCAACAAGTCTGAAAATGAGATTAAATACTCTTCCATAATGATTCAACAGAAGATTAACCAGTATATTTGCTTCTTAGTTTAGAAATTTTATGACACAAATGAAATAATTTCATTGGGTTTTTTTGCTAGACATTGTACTAAACTTTAAAACCTAACACTGGGCAAAGACAAGGACTCCTTAAGAAGGGGCAATGAGCAAAAGACAGCATCAAGGTGTATTAAAAGACAGATCTAAAAGTGTATGCAAAGCTCACAGCTGCACAACTCTTCCATAATCTCTATATTTAGAAGGAAAAACATACGGCTGCAATCTCCTGTTTCAGTACTGAGAAACAGCAGTCTCATTTCTGTTCCTATGCCTCCACCCACAGTTTTACTATCACATAATTTTCATACTGCCTTGTTTACCAGTATGCTACTAAAATGACATCCAATTTCAAATGCTGTATTTGAAAACTACAGGCAAAAAAAAATGATGTAAAGTTTCTGAAGCATAATGCCACATCTAACAATATGTTATATACAGTATCACAGATCATAACCAGCTCCAAATATAAGGGATATTGATACGTGCTGGAACTTTCAAAAGAACAGGGTTTGTTACTCCTATCAAGTAATGAACTGTATTAATTTTTCTATTCCAAGAATGATACTGGTGTTTAAGGAAGAAGTAAAAAAAGTAGTAACAACAGAATGCAAAATAAATATTCTACATTATAAGTTAATGGAATGGGTAATTTTCTGTTGCTCGCTCTATACTCAAAACATTCTTTTATTATTTTTCAAGCCATTATGTAAAAGCTAAGGCTACACTGCAATGAAGAACATTAAAAACCATTAAAGTTTTTTTATTTTTAGTATTAGGCAATAGATTATTTTAATAAACAAGAAGCTATGGCAACAGAAATTCTACAATATTAAATGAGAATAAGATTCACCGTAGGAATTACTGAAAGCATCATGTGCAGCTGGAGCAAAGGGCCTTTTGAAAATCACCCTGAGTAAAAATTAAAGCATCAGTCACACAAATTAAAATGAATGCAAATGTACAATATCTCCCACTATCTATTGTGCAGCCAAAGTGGCTCTGAAGTCTTTCCTTGGCAGAGGTTATAAGGTCAGTATGAATATATGCTGCCTAGACACACAATAAAGGAAGCTCTGCTCAGGGTGTTCTGTCAGTCATCACCTGCTGGCAATAAGGCTTTGGTCACTCAGGGTGTCCCAACCTAGATTTTTGTGGTTTCTTTCTTTCAAGTAAAGAGTTAGGAAAATCTTAGCTGTCTTCTTAGGGTGTGTTCATACACAACAGAAGACCATTACGAATAATGATGAAACCAAATTGTTCTGAAGATGGACTGTTACAACTAATGGAATAAGTTTAAATCACTTGGATTAGCATAACCTAATAGAAATACATTTGTCAGAAATAACTCTATCAAATCATTTTTCTGCCATTTAAACTCAAGAGGATACAAAGTCAGTGTTTCTGGTTTGGACTGAGGACTACCTTGGGATTTTTTTTTTCCTTTTTCTTTTCTTTTCGGCAAAAAGCAGAGATTGGGTGTAACAGAAAAAAAAAGCCCTGAACAATCCCTCCCATACTACAATATAGCTGTGTTGGCACCATTTGATGATACAATACCAAAAACATGTTCTATAAATTGTGAAAAATTTGAAAAGATTCTAAAAATAGGGTTGAGCTTTTAATAAAGTCAGCAATGATATTTGTTTCCCATCTGTTCCCTGTAACATAAAGTGATCCCTGGTTTCATACTGCCAAACAGTATAATGGATATGGATACCAGCTTCCTGCTCTCATCCTATTGCTGCTGCAGCCATTGATATCATCTTGAGTACTGGAGAACATGAGATTATGTGGTAGAAACGGAGGGGCTGCAGACATGGTAATAGTAATGGTGTGCAAGCACATTCACTACCCAGTATTTCCAGGCTTCACTGATTTACAAAGACTACTTATACTGATTATTTTTCATGTAATGTAAAACATCTGTTGAAATTTTTTTTTCATTCTTAAAACCACAAAGTTCATAAAAACCACCAGTAAGGTGGTTTATCTATAAAAATAACTTCTCTTTTATGCACAGAGGCAAGGTTTTATAGAAAGATAAAGGAGAAAGGTTTTAAATACTGTAATCAACATAGAAGCTGTGACACCAGGTCAGACCAACGATGTCTCAAGCCTCACATCCAGTCCCTGACAGAGGTGGTTTTCCTCTCTGTCTCTGTTTCTCTCTTTTGATCCCAGATTGTTTCTGTTCCATCATCAGCTGTCCCTCACAACCATTCAAACCTCTCCATTTTCTTTTACTTGCACAGAGAGGGCCCAGCACCTTTGTGGGGTCAATAAACACAGTGCCAGCTCAGGGAAAAAAGCATTAAAAATGGAGAAAGTAAGAAAATGCTACTTAGACACAAATGTTGCCTATTTGACTCTCCCAATGAGAGTGGCAACATACACCACAAGGTGCATGTTTGGTAGGCATTCTGAAAACCTTTATAAATCACAAGTGCTCAGAAATTAGGGACATCATAATTGGATCTGTAACTTAATCGTGTAAGAAGTGGTTGGAGAGCTTAGATGAAGCTCCACATTCAGGCCACAGGTCCCTACACATTTATTTAAGCAGCACTGTAGAAGAAACCATGGCCTCAGACAGACTTTGAGCAGGACAAGAAGTAACTTGTGTTGATGCTACAACCTGCAGCTACCGATAATGTTAAGCTGTGCAGTAGATTATCCATTTTTGACTGAACTACAAAGCTCCTCATGATGACTCTATCAGCACATACAGGAAAAGTGCAAACCCTGTCAAGCAGTGTCATCCTGAAAGATAGGCCTAGGGAACATCTTGCAATGTGAACCTTTTCTTTGGCAATACAGCTGGATATGTGGGGCTAATTGAGAACAAAAATTTGTTGCAGGAAGGTAGCAAAAACTAGCAACTGATATGTGAAACTGTAGTGCCGATAGCACTTGTGCATTTATCACAAGTTAGTATTTTTTTTAACAGTTCCAGTTTCTGCAGTTAAGCAGTGGTGCAAAAATGTAAAGTTTACTTTTCCTATTTTATACTTCCATCCTCCTTAGGTTCACTGGGGACCCCTACAAACAAATCAAAAGCACAGAAAGTTTATTATTTCTACACTAGATTAATGATTTTTGAATGTTAGGGGTTAGGAAAATAGCTGCAGAGGCTCAACCTTGCAAAGCCTGTCAGAAGCCTTTTTTCCAGCCCCATGGGAATTGCTGGTATTACCCTCTGACTAACCACAGCTGCTTGATTTTTCCACTGTGGCCACTAAAAGGGAGACCAGGAGCTGGTTCCCTGATCTTGCAGCTCCCGGTGATGGTTTCCCTCCATGGTTTCACCTCCACACAGAGACTTTTGCACTGGAAAGGGAGCATTAAATTAAAAACCAGACCCATTCTTACAAATATGGCTACCAGGGATGAAGCATATTTTAGCTAAATTACGGGTGGAATACACTTCATGCACATGAAATAATTATTAGCTCCGCTCAATTAAGAGTTTAGCCTAGAGAGAGAAAAAAAAATTAAATAAAATAGAAGTACTCCTGAGAGAGATACTATGAAGAATACATACATCTAATTATGTAGCATTTCAGCGATGTGTGTAATTTAGACTTAAACTGTGGATATGTTTACAACTGTATACACAGTAATATGCTAAGATACATATTAATATTTTCAATTTGGCATCTTCCTAGTGATCATAAACTGTGTTTACTTTTCTACATTAATATACAGAAGAAAGAAGGAAAAAAAGCCCTAACGAATATTTTCTGACAAATTTATCAGTCGGAGAGCCTCAGGCTTTATTTGAAGCTCATTTCAGATTCTGAAAGCAAACCTTTGTGAAATCACATTAGTTTAACAGAAGTTCCTAAGTCAGAGAAAGGGAAGCCAAAAGCAATAGCTTGAAATCTACTGCTACATTTTAATTTAGAAGGCCCTCCTGTTTTTCCATCCTCACAACTCAAGCTATGTTGGTTCCCTCTGGATTTCTGACAGCAGACTCAGAACTGCTACTGACAGGCATCACCTTCTCTTGGTTGTGTTTCAAACTCTCCCTTCCTACAGGTGCTCTGGGAGGATCAGTTGAACCACCCAAAAAGTTCTCTTTGTCTGTATTCAAGCTCTGCTTCAGCTTCCTGAATGAGACTGGCTAGAGAAATATTCCCCCCTTGGTGCTCTTTGCAAAACCAAAAGACATGTTTGAAGAACGAAACCATAACCTCTGTAGAGATTGCAAAAAGATAAATCATCAGCTTAAAAGAGTAAATTTGCATCAACACATATTTAGTATATTTTTTGTATGAGAAATACAAGGGTCTTCATAGAATAAGAGGAGAAAAAAGACACTGGTGAAACCCTAGACAGAGTAGCACCTGTGTTCTCCAAACTGATGAGGAAAGAGATCAAGAGAAAAAAAACTATAGAAGGCAGAATCAAATTTATTTATACAGTTCTGTTTAAAACATGGTTTCTCAGCTGCCCCATGTAATTGCTATTCTTCATAATTTTCTGGAATTGCAATTGAAATGTCACACCCATCTCAAATCATATAAACTCATTTATATAATAGGTAAAAAACAAGCAGAGATCTATTGTAAGGGATAATAATTAGCTCAACTCTGCACATTAGAAAAATCACAGGAATCAAGGAAGTAACAGTAACATCACTTGAAAGTGATTGTAAACGCTATGTAATGTTTAAACACGCAATTAAACTTTACACTGCAACTGTCTTGAAAACAACTTATCTTCTCCATTTTTTTAATGCATTAAACAACTACTTTTTCCTTGAGTCATTCATATTTGTGAAAACATTTACCCTGTGTGGTCCTTCTGATCTCTCCTGAATTGCTGTGCAAAAATAAAATCCAAACAACCAAGGAACCAGTAAAGCTATGTAACTGGCAAAAAAAGATAAGGTTATGTACAGTATTAAAAATATAGTATTATAATAGAAAGTATGCTTAGCATACAACTAAACTTCAGTTGACATTACAGTTGGGAGTGTTAGATTTAATAACATCTGTTCATGACTTGCTAAGTAATGTTACTGACTGAGGTAATAGACACATATTTGAATAAAAAATAGAAAAAAAAAACAAGAGAAAGCTTGCCTTTGGTAATGTGAGGAGTTTTCAACCACTACACATGATGAAGCAAAGGAGTGAAGAACATGTAAGTTATTTTGATGCTTGGTTAACCACAGGGAAACCAGCTCTGCCTTGTAGTTGCATAATTTGAAGCACTACAATCCATGGCTCACATGGAACTTGATATCCATGTGCACGTTTCTTGCCCATTGCCTTGACACAAGTTGTTTTATCTCCATGAAAGCAAGCAATTTTTCAGAAGACTGGTGCCTAAGAAATTCCAACTATTTCAGCAATCAATTTTAAGACCAGCTTATCCCATCCCTGCAAATAAAGTTAACTACTATTTTAGGGAAGTGATCATGTAGTGAGGTTGCTCTTTCACCATACAGCATACATCTGTCCAGAGCAAATACATCTGAATGACTCTTGAATACATTTTGCCCCCAGAAACTACAGATCAGGTCTTACAGAAAAAAAACTATGCAACATCTCAGGAAGGTCTTAGGAGGTAAAACAAGGGAGAATTATGCATCTGCACCAAACTAAAATTAGAAAAGCTGCCATATGGCTCTGTGAAGCCAGCAGCACGTTCTTATTCATTAGGAAGCATTCTGCTAACATAAAAACACAAGGCCTTCCTGTGCTCTCCAAATGTGTTTATCTTTTCAACATCAATGCACGATATATCACCAGGCTGCTGAAATCTCCTGCAGTGCATATTAAAAAAGCACAGCTGCACTTTTTCTCAGCACGTTTATTCACTGTGAGCAATCTAAGGGAACAGCTTTGCCCAGCTCCCTAACACACAGCCCTCTTGTTAGCATGGCTGTGCCCCTCCTTCCCTTGGAAAGGGCCCTGAGTCCACATGCCAGCCCAGCCCAGCCCCGCAGCATCCCAAGCCCTGCTCCACACATCACACCCGCATGGTTTAGCTTCATATTTACTACTGCTGGTAGAAGCACACTTAAATGATAAACAAAGCCAGACTTAACCTAAAAGTCCTTAGAAAGCTCTAAGCTCAACTTGTCGCTCAGGAGTAGCAGCCCTTAAAACACGACATTTTCTACTTTCTGGGGTTTTCTAATTCAAATTAGTGCAGCTGCCTTCCCATCCCAGCATCCCTGCCCCACCTTCCCACTGTAAAGAAGCATCAGTGACACACCAGCTCTATGAAAAGCTTTTCATTCTCACAAACCCACCACATATAGGTAAACTGTCCTGGAGCTTTTCAAGCTTTGAGTGATGTCTGCTCTTAGAAAATTCAGTACCAGTAGCCAGCGTATAGCCAATCTCTACAGACACTGAAAGTCAAATAAGCACTGAAAAAACATGACGGATTTATTAATAGAAACAAATGGAACTAATAATATATAAAATTAATACTAGCTTCATTTATCTTAATAATTTTGACATTTCTTTTTTGTACAAGTCAGCATTTTTGTTACCCAATACAATGTCTGTAAGTACTCCCTGTGAAATTATCTCCCCCAGCTCAGTAAAACTGGAAAAGAATCAGGCTGTCAGGACAAAGATCTCGATATTCAGCTCACCAAGAATAATATTTAACTGCTGGATAGAAAGAAGGGAGAATACATATCTTTATATGTATTTTTTGCTAGATACTTTAATATGTAAAATTACTACCATAAAATTACTACCTTTTCCTCAGTTTCTTCTCTTCCCATTCTCATTTTCCCTGTACTTTCTGTTGGCACACCTACAATCCCTTTTTACTCTCTGGATTACAAAACTCAACTGTCTACTTCTTGAAAGCGAGGAAGAGGAGAGAGCAGTGGAAGTGACTCCTCCTTCCTTCACTGGCCCCAGGTCAGCTCCAAGCCCTGTGAGCCAGGGTATCAAAGTGCCAAGCTCCTGGCACATGGCTCCACGCAGAGCACTTCAGGCTAAGTCTCAACTTCTATAAATACCCTGAAAATAGCTTCTCTAAAGAGTGCTAACTTTTGGATTTAACAGCGTGAACCAAAAGTGACAATGCTACTTACAGAAATAGCATTATTTGCACAAAAATGCACTTAACTGCTCCCACATTTGTCTCCCTAACTCAGTGGCAGGGATTAATCATGTCTGCAACAACTTCAGGAGGTCACTCTTTTCTGGTAGGTTAAGGACTGGGCACTGAGGTAAAACTCAGGATTACAACCCCATCAAATCCTCAATTACTTGATCCATCCCCAGCATGCAGCAAAAATACAAAGCTACACAGCAAGTGCAACAACTTCCCTGCTGAGATTATTTCTAGTATTTTTATTTATCATCAAAAACACAGGCAGGCAACTGCCATCCTACCATTTAAGTGAAATCTAAACCTAAAAGCAGCCTTGGATCCAGAAACTACTTCTTACCCTATGTCTCCTTTTAAACTGTGAGGGGTGTCAAACTAATACATTGCAAGTGGAAAGTTGTTATTCATCAAGATCTCTTGAATGTGGAATTAAGCTTCCATCATAACCTTCACCTGTTGACCCACTGGACAAGCTGCAACATAAAGCTTTTCCACTAAGTTAAAATATAATATGTAAATATATAATATTTTAAATATAATATATATTTCATTATATGGAATATAATGAAAAGAATAACAGGTTCTTGTTTTACTCCTGCGTAATTTGTACACAGGTCCCAGCTTATTAAAATATTTGAGTATATTCAACATATGTTTTTCTATAAAATCAAAATCTTAACTTGCAAACCAACAAATCCAATGTGTGTATGTGTACATATTTCTGTTTTTTTAAGCTATATTCTTTCTCTGTTCTCCAAAAAGAACGCTAACACTGTCTTTCCAGTGAATATTGACTGACTACAGAAAGACCATAAGAAAATTAATCAACAAAAGTGCTGCCTGGCCAGGTGATTTCCCTATCAAAAGACCAAAATCCACGCTGAGATTTTATAAGTCTCACTGGTTTTAAATGCTTTTTAGAAGTTACAGGTTTGGGGGGTTACTTTCTGCATTTACACTTCCTAGAAATGTGTAGTAACCAGTATAATCTCAAGTATCTGATTATAGTGTAACTGACAATACTTTAGAAATGCCTAGAATATAGTACTTAAGGCAGTAAGAGAGTACACATGGTAGACCAAGTACATGGGCTATGATCACCTTACCCCAAAATACCCTCAATTTAATCCATCACTTATTGTTCTATTCTGGAATCAGACAAGCAGATTCAAATATATAGATCTGTAGCTGGATACACACACAGTTACATAGCCAGGAAACAGTTTTGTCCCTGTTGGTACTTAGATGACTTCAAAACACTCAAACTACTCAGCTGTACATGACAACAAACACTACACATCCATCAGTGTTGATATAAAATCTGTTACATTAGTATGACTGAATTTAAGAAGAAAGAGCCAAGCTACCTGACCTCTGCACTGAAATATTAGATAAAAATATTTGGCATCACTCAGTTTAACAATGCAATTATTGTCTTTGGTAAGGACTGAATTAGGACAGAAAATTTTACTGTATTTTTTGGCATGTAGAATTTTGTAAGTGTTAGAGATTTACTTAATGAGTAACCTCATATTGTTTTGATAATTCATCTCTAAAAACAGTATTAATATGAATGTCTAAATGATGAGAGCCTGATGTTCTTTAACATTTTGGCTGAGCTGGTGTTTTCAAAGACAAGAAATATGGTGGGATCTGATAATTTCTTACAAAACAGGGCTCCATCACTGTCTTAGAAATAATATATTGCTTTCACAGAACTTAACAGATCTCTAGTTGGGTCTTTGACACATAAAAACACAGTCAAGATTTTGAAAACAAAAATACAAGGGTTAACACTCTTTAGAACAGAATCTGCAAATGCAATTGCCAACCTAATTAAACCTCTATGTTTCCAAAACTTAGGCCAAAATAACATACTGGAATATTAATCTAGACAGAGTCTGTTTCTTGAAGCCTCACTCTTATGTCCTCAACCAACTGTTAAAAGGAAACAGATGAGTCCCTTTCTTTGAATGCCACATGCCATGATTACAAAATATCCTCTTCAATTTAGAATGCTGATGATAAATCTTTGTGACACACCAAATCACTCACCACAACAGGCAAAATTTTTTTTGTTTTTATAAATTACTACTGACGACAGCAGAAGTTTTCAAGAGACCTAATATGGCACACCAAAAAGAAAGATGATGGATCCCTACGAGCCCATGAAAGAAAAAAAGTTTCCATAATAAAGTGTAGGCCAAAACGGAGCCAGATAATTGAAGACAGCTAGGGAAGAACAGAAACAAGCTTAATTTCATGTGTCCATGCTAACATGGATAACAGGGCTCCTACTGCTTCTAATAGTCTAGATTATAGTAGATAAATCTTTCAGAAAAAAAGCTCTAAACCATTAAGGACAAGCAGAAGTTTTCTTCCTATAACAGCTCAGTGTTCAGAAATAGAAGCTGGGGCCTCTCTTCTTGCTTGTCTAACTCACCAAAACAGGCCCAAACCAAACATTTAAGTCAATTTAGGAACAGAGCTGTTCCTATTACTTCAAGGAAAGCATAAGGAAAAACAAAAGTTTCCTGAACCTGTTTGTGCATCTTAGTTACTTAAAGGAATTTTTAAATCCAAATCCTTCAAGAAACTGTGTTTAAAGTTAATTGCATATATTTCAACAGGAGCTACATTATTTCAGGTAGGTTATGAATACAGCATAACTGATGAAAGGATAAAATTAACACAAAGTTAAAGGTATTCTCTATAATTAAAAGATCTTCTTATCATTCCCTAGAAAAGTTTGGCTTATCTTGTTGCTAAGATTTACATCCACACAAAGTCACTTTTAATCTCAATTATATTAATTCATTCTGACACATTTTAAAATGCCTGCTAATAGAACTGATAGGTACAAATGGGCTTCCTTCAACAGACTGAACCATATTTACAACTTAATTAATTAGCAATTATCGTTTCTTGCTCTCTCTTTCAGAGTTAAGAAGTAGGGATAAGCACCTAGTCTTAAATAAATCAGTAATCCATAAACAGAAAAACAATTAAACACAAAGAGTATTGCTTTCTCTATTTTCTCTGTGAGCTTTATCAGCTCTCCTGAAACTTTGACCCGCCTTAAAAACCAGTTCAAACAACAAACAGCTCATCAGAAAGGATGCTGGTCCAAGCATGGTGGTGGTTGCTGCCATAGGTGGCTCTAGAGCCTCCTTGTTCTTCCCCAGACCCAAGCTCCTGATGCTCTGCAGGCTGGGAGTGAGGGACCCCTCTTTGGTGATCATTGTACTGAGTATGCTGAGCAAATGTGGCTTTAATCAGAGGATGCTGAAGATCAAGTTCTCCAATCATGTGGCCCCT
The DNA here is from genome assembly GCF_003957555.1 of Calypte anna. Taxonomy (NCBI): domain Eukaryota; kingdom Metazoa; phylum Chordata; class Aves; order Apodiformes; family Trochilidae; genus Calypte; species Calypte anna. Next base: position 118,232,673 of record NC_044245.1, read on the forward strand.
TGGCATTGAAGGCTGGTAAATGCCAGGCCCATGCATCAGATCAGAAGTGATAATAAAGAAACTTTTCCTCCAGTCTGCAATTTACTTACTCACTTGCAAAAAGGCACATGGATGCCTGATTCGCATTTGAGCCAGTGGAGCATGGACAGGTGAGACCTTTGAAATACTAGTTGTTATTTCCACAGGGTTATGGGTCCACCTCAGCTTTAACATTGAAAAGTTAATGAGTTTTGAGCTAAGTATCTACATTCTAAGCCATCTGTAGGTCTGAGCCAAAGTTCTTATTAAAAAAACCCAACAAGAAAACCCACAAACCACCCATCAAAAGACACGAATCCCCCCCATTGGAAATGGTTTAAACTGTTGAAATAAAGGGTATATGCTCCTTGTCTGAGCTTTGCAGAAAGAAACAACCATTGCAGAGCTGAGGGAAAGGAGTATTTTTACACAGTAACTCACAATGATCATGTGAAAGCCAATATCCTCCTTCAGTTATATTTAATAAAAGTTTTATGCCCTCTCTGCCTACATCACTGACACACAAAGCAAAGAAAAAAAGCTTACTGGCCTTACATTTTAGTTTGCCAACTGCAAACACATAATTATATATTTTGAACATTAAGTACAATGGCCTGACAATCTGTATCATAATGTCCAGTTAAAATCAGCATCTCTTAGCAGCTAGACAGATGGTGACTCTAATTTCAAGCTTAATAGTAATCACAATAATGCTTGATATCAATCAGTGTAACACTCAATGATTCATTAGTAAGTTTTGTCACATTCCCCAAAACTATTTGATGATTTCTTACTAAAGTACTAAGAGAAAAGAAAGGATCAGAGAGACCAGAGAATGTAATAAAATTGTCACAGCTATGGTGATGCTGGTCCAAAAACAAAGCCCTTTTGAAAGCAAGAGAGAGCAAAAATGAAGAACTGAAAAACAAAACACAGGAAAATTATTAAAATAGAAAATAGCAAAGGCTGAAAAATAAAACCCTTAAAGATAAAAGAAGTAGGGAAATACAAAGAAAATCAATTCTACATAGCATGCCACTGTTGACAGCTAGTGACAGAGAGTATTCCTTTCAGAAAAGTCAAGGAGGATATTAAGAAGTAACTATAGATAGGAAAAAAAGCTCTACCACTCAAATATTCCTCCAACCTAAGGAGGTAAAAGGTTTTTTAGATAAGAAGACAGGAAGAATTTTATGTTATTGGCACAAAATACCTTGTTAAGTTTCCACCCAACATCAAAGCCCAAAACAAACAAACCAAGAAAAACCTAAATGAGGGTCCCTCTGAGTTTTATGATCTATATTTAGAATTTACATCCTTGACAACTTTTCTTTCTCTCTCTCTCTTTTTTTTTTTTTTTTTTTTTTCCATTTCCAAGTGTATCAACTGTTATTTTTAAGAACATTTCCTCTTCAGTGTTGAACAGGCCCAGACCTAATTTGACATAGAATAACCTGTCTCTGGAAGACATCTCCCTCAGAAGGATCATGTGAACCACAGGTTGTTCCAAGTGTTTCTAGGAAATTGTGCCTTGGAAGAAAAAGTACCAGAAAGCCCTATGAGGTGAGGCTGAGGGAGCTGGGGGTGTTCAGTCTGGAGAAGATGAGGCTCAGAGGAGACCTCATCAATCTCTACAACTCCCTGAAAGGAGGGTGTAGCCAGGGGGGGGTTGGTCTCTTTTCCCAGGCAGCTCTCAGCAAGACAAGAGGGCATGGTCTCAAGTTGTGCCGGGGGAGGTTTAGGTTGGATATTAGAAAGAATTTCTTTACCGAGAGGGTGATCAGGCATTGGAATGGGCTGCCCAGGGAAGTAGTGGATTCTCCATCCCTGGAGATATTTAAAAAGAGACTGGATGTGGCACTCAGTGCCATGGTCTGGTAACTGCAGCGGTAGTGGATCAAGGGTTGGACTTGATGATCTCTGAGGTCCCTTCCAACCCAGCCAATTCTATGATTCTGTGATCTTAAGATGACAAGGGACAACTTGTGTGAGCTAAAGAAGAGTGGCTTGACTTCAGACAGGAGAGCATGTGCAGGGTACAGACAAGAGCACCCATTGTCCTTTGAAATGCACATTGATATGCCAAAACACTTTAATGATGAAAGGAAACAGAAGACATACATGGCTCTCTAACCATGTGTCTGAGGACATTGACTAGGAGCTCTACAGTGTACATGACAAAGTGGGTAAATGATCATTTGCTACATCATCCTTCAAACTTCAGTCTGTTTTTTTCCTCAGTTGCACACTGTGGGCTTTTATAAAAGAAACTGAAATGGTAAGGAGTAATTGTTTTTCATATTCTCAGTATTTCACATTCAAGGACCCTTATTTTCAACTAACTGTGCAGTTGTCCATATGCAGAAACTATTACAGAAATTAAAAAATGCATGACTTAGAGCACATGCAATTATCTTGGTTCCAGTTTGAACACAGAGAAGCCTTTGATCACTACCTCTTTAATGTGCTATGAATCCACAGGTTTTCAGGATTCAAACATGGTATGAAAGGCATTGTGACCTATTGTGAGTAAATATTCTTATCACTTTGCTGTCTTTAAAAAGAAAAGATAAAAGCTGTGTAACAAAAAAAGCTAGGTTCCTTATAATAGATGATCTTATTTTGACTGAAGTATCATCACTACTCTATTATGCTATTCCATAAATTAAGATCCACAGAGACAGTCAAGGTAACATGAAGCTGCCTCCTTCATTTACTTGCATTACATACTGCTGAGATTAGTTACATTCACTAATCTAAAGGACAAAGGAAGCCCTGGTGTTCTACTGTCAGCACCTTTTACACTGCAGATCTTCCAGCAATAGGGAATTACAAACACAAAGACTTGAACCAGCAGCCCCCAATTCCTCTTCAGCACTTAAACTCACTATTTCTCACTGACCAGAGACCTCTGAAAACAGAGCAGATGGTGAGAAAATCAAGACTCAGAAGTTTAGTTTATACTGTAGAGAGCTGGATGTCAATCTATATTTTTGTGGTTTTTTTAACCAAATTTAAAATGTTAATGCATTTCTGACATTTACAGTTCACAAGAAATTACAGAATAAACTGCAAAAGAAAATCTGTAAAGTTTTGAACACTCAAGTGCTCAGTAGCAGTTTAAGTGCAGCCTGAGAACCGTACAATATCTGCAAGGATGCAGCTGCCAGAATCCTAAATTTCAGGACGAGATGTCTGCATCTTTCTTATACAAGACATTTTACTACATTCTCAGGAGTAAATAAAATATAGACCAAAGTAACAAAACCAAAAATTTAATGCAAATGTTCCTGCAAAGAACAAAGAGGGAACACTTGAGACACATCCAAAGCATTTTGAATAGAGAAGCTCAATCTTCCATATCATTCCCCAACATTGGTATTACAGACCTCCTTCTATCTTTGCAGCTGCAGAACATAAAATAAACAACCATGTTCTACTAGTTTAAATAAGTTGCTTGGGCATTTAGAAATTATGAAAGAAAACAAAATAAAGACCAAAGAAAATAAGTAGGATGTTAAAAAAAACAATCAGTTTTCCTGTAATGCCTACTAAAAATCTCTATTTCTACCTGAAAAAGATCACTCTCTAACAGTTAGGATTGAACATTCAGTTTCTCTACACTTCGAGCTAAAACTTGGTCTACAACTGGAAAGGGGCAGATTTAGCCTTCGATTTTAGGAAGAAATTCTTCACTCTGGGGGTGGTGAGACACTGGAAGAGGTTGCCCAGAGGATGCCCCTTCCCTAGAAGTGTTCAAGGCCAGGTTAGATGGGGCTTTGAGCAACCTGGCCTAGTGGTGTTCCTGCCTATGGCAGGGTGATTGGACCTAGATGATCTTTAAGGTCCCTTCCAACCCAAACTATTCTAGGAGTCTATGATCTCTAGAATTGAAGCCATTCATAACCAACCAAGATGAGGGCCATGGCCAAGAGACTTGTTAAGAGAAAGTGTCTTGTTAAGTGAAAGTCATTGCCCATCATCCCTGAGAAGCCCAACAGCACCAGGACAGCTGGCACACTTGGACTCGTGTTGGAACGGGACCCATGGGGAGAGAGATCCAACACTATTAGTATAGTTAAAGTGCCACAATTTATGTATAGATAAGGCCAAAACCAATTAGTCTGCATTATAAGCAACTCCAGTAAAATAGGTAAAACTCAGGAATCTTCCCATTCAGGGTCTAATGACCACTTTTCCAGAAAAGAAACTGATGGTCTGCAGCACCTAAACCCAGTTTAAATTCTTCAGTGAATCTGTAGTTCCCTGGAGGCGCACAAGTAGTAAAGTTAACATAACTGGATCTTTAGCCAAAAAAGCTTTAAAATGTACAGAGAAAGATCAAAGCCTTTTTCCATGTATCACTCTCAGACGTAGGTAGAGGAGGCAGCAAAACAAATTCAGTAATAGATTTTTTGGTAAATGCTCTGCTTAAATTGCTCGACCTCACCAAACAAATATACCTGACACTTAATTCAGTCTAAGAATCCTATCAGGCTGAAAGTACAGAATATACTACTAATAATAGACATGCAAAACTTCTTAAATAACTCTGAAGTTGGCATAAATTTTAAATCTTTAGCCAACTCAAATATATAAAAATTTAATTACAGTAAAATTGACCAACTGAAATATTTGCAAAACAAAAACCAGCAAATAAAAAGCAAGCCTGCATATGTTCTCTTGTCTTAAAATCTGGTAAGATAAGTATGCACATAAGTTTAAAACTTTAAGTAGTTCCACTGACTTAACAGGGATTACTTATCTGCTTAAAGTTAGGCAGTTGCTTAAATACCTTGTGAAATATGAATATAAATTCAGATCTGATAAAGTCAAAGTAGCAGCATCCAAAACAACACCTCATTACAGCTTTAAGGGATTTTAGCAAGGGATTTTACTTGCATACCAGTGCTGGAGGCAACAACAGACTATATGCTGGAGCGACCCCACCATGTTTACAAAGTAGTACTGCAACAGGGAAGCAAGAACTGGTTTTGCTATCAAATGTCAAACCAGAAAAAGAAGATATATATGATTAACAACATGGCTTCTTTTTAAATTGATATAGGTTCCACAGTTCTTGCATATCTCTGTTCACCAAGTACTTCTCCTTCTCCCAATATTATTTAGCTTTCACATGGTGATTCATTCTGTCCAAGGTCTGTCTCGTAAGGCTATTCTGAAAACAAGATCTGACAACTCAAAAGTGCAAATTAGCAGCTAGACTGGTAATTGCTACCCTGCTCTTTCCTATAATACTGAAAAGCTTATCCACAGAACACAAAACCTCTTCACCTGAAAGCTGGACTCTGCAGGAAAATGGAACCGAGACATTAAATTGCATTTGGGAACACATTGGCACAGTAGGTTATATCCCACCCTTTGTGAATCTAAACAAGACAGGTGGATGTCATCCGAAAAAAAGGATACAGAAAACAGGCACGGAAGAGCAGAAGGAGAAAAACAGGAGCTGGAGTTTAATAAAGGGTACACAGGGGTCTTGAAAAAAACCCAAATGAACCATGTCTTGTACTTGATGTCAGGATACATTCTTCAGAACACCCACCAAAGGGGTCAGAGGAGACTGCTTAACTAGAGAAATTGCTGAAGAACCTTAAGGTAATTTTCAGTATTCCCTGTACCTACTGCATTGCTGATATCCAGAGCAGAGGGCAAATGCACAACCAGATAATGAAGAAAAGGTGGTTTCAGAGTTTGAACTGGGAGATGTTCAAACATCCAAATGTAACACACAGTCTCTGCTTCAAAATGTGAGCTATTTACCAGCTGAGACTGATGTTAGCATCATGTATAATGAGAGCTTTAAACTAAAGGCATTATCATATCCTGTTTAATACCTAAAAGGAAAAAATAGTAAGGGGATCAGAACAAGCAAAACCAATAATGATAAAGAAAAAAGATAACATAATGAGAGGAGTCAAGGAGATGACAGGATTCAAGAAAAAGACTAATGAAAGTATGAAATTAAATGAAATTGATGTGAAACAGTTCAACTGATTGTAAAATGAGGAAGAGGAAAATCCAGACTCATTGTATTTGCTGTCAGAATTCTGTTGTCTTCAGATATGAGAAAATATTTTCCACAGTACTTATAAAACTGAAATTAATCTGTCTTAAGTGCTGAAATAGTTTCTTTAAAGTAAGTCTGATTTTCAGATCCTAACTATTTTACTAGATACATTTCTAGGTATAATCAAAGGGCTTTATAGCTTTTGTCTGGCATGTAAAGGAACATTCATCCCCAGTGGTCTTTACACCTGTTTTAAAAAAAACTTTTTAAAATTAAGCACATGCAAATCAGAACTTACTGTGCCTGTAACCATCTGCGTACATTATTAACGCATCTGCAACATTATGACTATTATTCTTTCAGTCTTACATGGACTGCAAATAACAGGAGAGCTTACACTTTCATAACCATGTAACATAACCATAAAACCACCATTTCATGTGACTTCTATGCTTAAATAAAAAAACTGAACAAATTTTTTCCCAAGTGCTTGAAACCCAATTCTCAAGAAATATCCACTTAGGATTTACATGAATACAACTTCTGTTTCATCTTCATGCTAAAATCACAGTTTTTCATTTCCTCTGGACATCCACAAATCTCTGTCCAATCACTGAAAGATAATATGATAGAAGTCCTCAGTAGAAAATTAAGCTTTTGTAAAGAAACTTGCATTCATTTTCCCAAGTACTGAAAAAAATGTCAAAACACAGATAAAAACTACTTGCTATGGATACCTCTTCCAAGTATCTTTAATTCTTCTAAAGAATTCAGTTACAAGCATATATTTATAACTTGCTTTCAAATGGTAATAAACCACATCTCTAACATACCACAACTAAAGAATCTTTGAAGTATATACTGTGAGAAATGATGCAAAGATAACAGTTATAGTACTGCAAATATATATATTTGCATATAAAATAGATCAGGATAGCATTATGCTAAATTAGACAGTATTACTAGAGCAAAATATCTTACATTTTTCAGCTACCAGCCCAGCAAGCTTGACATGGGAAATGAAACATCTGTATTGCTTCCTTCCTCATTTTCATTCCTAGAACCTAGATTTAAGTCTCCTTGTCAAATCTCAGTAGCAGCTGTAAGACTTACTGCTTGCAGTTGCTTTCCAAGGTGCTTTTAACTGACTGTGTGTTTTGTAAGTAATTAGGTCTTAATATTCAAATTGTTTACAGACAAAGAGGAAAATCTATGAAGAATTTTTAATATTATTTCTAAATCTAACTGCTTCACTAAAACATCTAAACTGTAAAATAAGTTTTCACTAATTTAAGCTAATCTGTCTTTGAGGAAATAGAGAGGAGACACACTGAGCAAAAGCTGAGCCATCCTAATTTGTCTCTATTAGTGTAGAATCACTCAGGAATTTCAGAATGTTAATTTAGTTTTCTCCTACAGGTATTTGGTGTAATACTAAAAATCAACAAAACATCTTAACTGTAAGGAAATACAATTTTTAACCAGAGTCTCATGGCACATCATTCTCATGACTTGGTCTTGAAATAGATATTGTTAAGATAATGTAAGTGTTTCACCACTTGTAAAGGTCTCCTGACATGTCTTGGTGGTGGAAAAGCCATTAAAAAGATTTGGAATGACCTAAAAGAATGTGTTTAATGATGAATATACAGAAGTACAAAATTCCCATTGTGAGGTGATAAACTATCTAAAAACCATGAGACAGCAACAGCAGCAACCTCATCACATCTTCAACCTGTCAGTTATTCTTGTGGCACTCAACTGAAGTACAGGGTGTTCTGTGCTGTTTGTGCAGTCTGAATGTTTAGTATGTGAGACCGAGATTTTTAAATGAAATGTCTGTTCCAGAACACTGCAGCATTTCAGAATATATGGCCAGTTGATTTTTTTTTCTTAAAAGGAAATGTCTTTTAAATTTAATGTAACAACACAGAGATATAACTTCTATGCCGAAACTGGTATACAAGTTTTTAATTAGTTTATAGGATTAATTTCAAATATTCTAATCTCCATTTCTACATCCTGAGATGCTATTAATGACCACCTTGAAGGTCTTGGTGTTTACAGACCAAAACAGTGATTAGACAGTCTCACTGTTCCCTGCAGAAGAACCCTGTGCAACACATCGACATCATAAGGCGTAATTTGGTATCCTTATTGCTCAAGGGTTTCAAGCTACTTCTGCTTGTTAAAAAAATATTCATAGCATTTTAGTCTGGTTTTATAACTGTATTTTTAGTTGGTTTTGCAATAGAATTTTATGAGCTTAGAAAATGAAGCGCACACTCAGCTTTGGTAAAACTCTGGTGCATGATGATTTAAATAATTTACATGTAACCCAGTCTGATTAGTGTCAACATGTTAGAACAATATGAAAATGGTTTTTATGATACTGGTCCTGAGTAACAAAACCCTGGATTTGCCAAAGCTGCCATTAGTTAGAGCCAGATTTTCAGACGAGATGTTCTAAAACTGCTAAGAGAATTACTAAGTGGATTAACAGAGTTTTCTCTGTGTACCCATTTCCCAGGAAAACACAACCTTTATTCCTTATTCCTCCTCAAATAAAATGTGTCTCTTGGTGAGAGCAAAACAAAAATCCAAAAAGAAGGAAAGGAAAAGGAAAGGAAAAGGAAAAGGAAAAGGAAAAGGAAAAGGAAAAGGAAAAGGAAAAGGAAAAGGGAAAAGGAAAAGGAAAAGGAAAAGGAAAAGGAAAAGGAAAAGGAAAAGGAAAAGGAAAAGGAAAAGGAAAAGGAAAAGGAAAAGGAAAAGGAAAAGGAAAGAGAAAAGATCTCCAATCCAGCAAGATGCAAAATTATGAAAGTGGCATATTTTCAATATGGTGCATGGCAACTTCACTTGAACATCCATTTAAAAAATTATGGCAACCTAGTAGCAACAAGAAGAGAACAAGCTCAGAAACCAGAACATTCAAAAAGTTTATTCAATTAAAGCCACTTCAGAGGCAGCTGACATAATTTGACACCTGCCACTTTCCATTTAGCTTGGAATAGGCTGATGTCTGAACCTACAGGTCTACTCACCTAATTCTTTCAGAAAGAAATCTGTATCTAATGTGTGTAACATGTAACCTCTACTTTCACAACTTCACACATACTGTATGGAAAAGGAAGCATTATTTTTTCCACAGAAATCACAAAATACTGAAAGTGAAAAATGTTAATGAAAGGGTTTGAAAACCAAAGGAATCACTCTAAACAGTTTTATGAAGACACAGCAAATTTATAAATTAGAAGAAAAATTATATGCACCTTCTGTAAGAATCTGAATCTGTCCAAGCACCTGCAGTGCTATGCACACATGCCCACAGACCTGTGCCACAAAACCTTCTTTCAAAAATTTTAAGTTCCTAAAAGATTTTTTCTTTAAATGGAAAATATATCAAAAGAAAAGAAATACCAAACTGATCTTCTAGACAAAGAACAGGAAGAAAACTGTCACGTTCTCTGGTTTACATTTAAAACAGGACCCTATCTAGAGATTAGAATGGTTTAAAATCTATTGTAGTTGAGGATATGATGTCACCATTTAAGGGACACAGATATTGAGTCCACAATATCTATTCATACCAACAAAAGAAAGCAAAAAGGGCAATGCAGAATACTTTCATAATCTGCTCTCCTGGATTATTCCTATTTTACATGGATCCATGTAAGCAGTCTTTTTATTTTCCCCCCCAAGCCATCTCCTAGTTTAACTTTTATAAAAGCACAACTGATTTCATTTTCATTAGATGCACACATCAGACAGACCAATTTTCTCCCTTGGCAATTTCTTCATTTTATGTGAAGCACATTTTAAAATACTGAATATTACATTTAACACACTCCGTTCACAAGACATTACAGCATTTTTTCATTACTGATTAATGAAAAACCTGAGAATTTGCAACAGAAAAGGTGAACAGACTACCAAAAATAAAAATCAACAGAGAAAATATTCAAAGTCAATTAATTAGTCCCCTTACCTTGTTCTTTTATCTGACGAATTTGCTTCACAGTTTCTTTCAAGATTGCACATTTGTCAGGTTTAAAGTTAAAGTTGTCAATATCATTGAAATTTGCAAAAATCAGCTCTGCAAGTTCTTCTATGTATTTATTCTCTTGCTCACGATTGCGTTTCTCAGTGCTTCTTTTAGGGCTGAAAGAGGAGTTTATAAAATGTATTTAATGTCAGTTTGCTTGTTTCTGGCTAGCTCAAAGTTTTTCAAATGGTTTGGGTTTCACAAAAGCAGAGAGAACTGCCCTATCTCACTCAAGTTTCTCAAGCAAAAAGGTTTCCTCTGGAACATGGAAGATGCATTAAAAATTACTTTTCCCTAGCCACTTTTCAAAAAAGGTTTGGGATTTGAAACTCAGAACAGCAGACTAAGTGGAGATGTGTGGAATTTGAACACTTACGAGTATCCCTCCACTTAGCATCAAGAATCTAAATGCCAGAGAGTGACAGAGTATGAGAAAATAAAAGCTTAAAATTTAAGTCAAACAATCTATATTCCTTGTAAAATTGTTACAAACAGCTCTAAGAAAAAGTGATGGATGAGTGGTTATGCCTTTAAAATTGTGTTGGAAATGCAAACGCTGTAAAACTGGAATTTCAGGTGCCTGATTATGATGCACAAGAGAGGCAGTAAAAGACCCTAGATTGTCAGATAAGTAACTGAAGACTCCTTGCAGTGATTAACTGAAGATTTTTACATAGTTCCTATACTGTCACCAAAATTCTGCATTTTGGCAGTACAGTGAATAAAAAACAAGCAAGCAAATAGTAATAAAAGACAATAGCCCCCAACCCCAAACTCACAACACCGAATTACTGAATTTGGTACGGACTTTTCTTTGCATGGTTACATTTTCTAACTGAAAAATATGTGCACATGTAACAGGGTTTTTTTTCAACTGTTTCACTTTCTGTCTCTTCAGGCAAAAATGGTCTAACCTGGGTCCAAGCTGATCGGGATCCTTGCGCTTTCTTGACTCTGCCCTGGATGGGTCAGAGGTGTTTTCTCCCATCCCACTCATCTTGAACACATATCAGCAACTGAAAGGAAGAAAGAACAAGAAAGGGTTATGGTGGAAGTCATGAGTTCTTTGTTCATGCTTCCTGTTCCATGCTCGAGATTTTATTTGGCAAATCTATCTTTTGAAATAGAGTTTGTTTGAAAGGTACCAATAAAAATACAGCATTTATGACTCTATACACAACTGCTTCAGAAGAAAATTTGTGGCAGGCAAAGTGTTATCATCTCTTTGATTGTTACCAGTTGTGTAAGAACAGGTAAGTGCCTTTCGTGCCTGGGTTGCTGAATTTTCATGGCAATTTTGCAAGCTTGAATGAGGAAAGACAAAGGGAAAGCCAGAGTGTCACACCACAAGGAAAACACAACAGAATTTAAATACATGAAACGAAACGTATATCCCAGCTACACGAAAAGGTAGCACATGCAGCTTTAGTTAAAAATCACAAGATAATGCTTTCACAAGTACATGTGCAATATCAGAGAAACAGAACATCTGTCAACACTGTCAGTCACTGGGGAACTGATAAAAATTTTGTGTACATAATCTACCTCATAAAGAAAATAGCTTCTCAAGGTATTGTGCTAAAACAACACAAGCTTATTATGATTTGTGCAGTAAACAACTTGTGGAAATCCTGCCCTGCTCCTGGCTGTCCGTTGTCCTATTCACCACAGAAGCACACGAAATTTGCTTGCCCCAGATTACACCCCCCTCAATACGTACAGATATTCTAGAGGCTGAAAACACTGCTACAAAGGGCATAAAGGAGACAGAATCATAGAATCTTTAAGATTGGAAAGGACCCCTAAGATCACCAAGTCCAACTCTCAGTTGGACAGTTGGAGATGATGTGAATGATCCAAAAGCTCATACAACACAGCGCAGTCCTAGCTCACCACCTGTCTACTTGCTGCCAGCTCAGTAAGGATGATAGCAGGGAGATGTTGCCAGGCATTTCAGAGTTCCTCCTGCATTGTTTGGGTTTAGCAGAAAAATAAACATGAGGGCCATGAAGAGGTGAGTGTGTCCAAGAGGTTATTCATACCATGCTAAAAGAAGAGATGGAGCCCATAATTCTGTACACACGGCCACAAAATGGAAGTCAGGTACCAAAACCAAGAGGTCCACCACCTCCTTTAAGGGCCTTCTGGGCCCTTCCTGGTGCTAGCTCAGTCAGCCATGCACTGAACACAAAGCTATAGGTTAAAATTGTGGTCTCCTTCTTACTTCCTTTTTGACACTGTGTAAAAATCTAGCAGCCAGAGCTTGTGCTGGATGTTTACAATGGAAATTTTAGTTTTCCCAATGAACTGGCTGAACGAAGATATGCGAAGAAGCAGCCTGGAGACTGATATCTAAGCAGTTCCTCAGGAATGCTGAGAAAGACTACCTATTGAAATCTGAGCAAACAAATGAAGACAAAGAGCTGCCTACCAGCTATTATTTTCTGAATTAAAAAAAAAACCAAATCTCCCCCAAACACTAGAAATAAAGATTTCCTTATACTGAAAATATTTTCTTTTTAACCAGTCTGAGGAGAAAGTGGAGTAATTTCTTTTTTTGAGCTACTAGTCAAGTGTCCTGAAAAATATTAGATCATCCCCAAAATACACAGATCCCAGCTGTTTTTTTGACCTGCATGGTATCAGACCCTATTTAAAAAATACCTGGATTATCTTTTTATCAGTGATGTCTATACATGAACATTTATATCTACATATACATATACACTGTTAATGATTTGAGAACAAGCAACTTCAAGAAGAGCAAGAAAGCTTTGGTTCTGCAGCAGAAAAGAGCTGAGTTCTCAAAGGTAAGATGAACCATCACAAACTCCACCATTCAGTATTTGCTGGGGAACTCCCAGTCAGCCCAGGCAGGGCATCCACTGCACCACACCAAAGGAGACCTTGCTGCAATGAGTGGAACACCTACTGCAGCCTCCAGTGTGAAATGTGACACTGGCTGTTCCTTACTAGCTGCACATATTCACTGATTTCTAGCTCCTGGTTTATCTAGATACAAAAACAGAAATACACAAACCTCTACCTGGTTAGGAGCTAAGCAGTTTCTCAAAATCATGCCATTTCACAAGTACCACAAGTAAAGCTTGGAAGGAAGATTACTATTATTATTATTATTACCTATTAATAATAGTATTCTTAACACTATTAATAATAATACCTATTAATAATAAAAATGATAACTATTAAGGTAACTGTGACAATAATTAAAGAGAACCTGTGAGGTGACAGCAGTTCCACGTCTCTGTCCGTGGAGAGCTGGAACTGTCCTTGGAGCTCTGTCCTAATGAGTAAATATCTAGGGAAGGACCAGGCTGAGAAAAAAATCATCAGCATGACAAAAGTTGTGTGTCCCCAAGATCATCTGATTTCTAAGCCAGACTCAGATGGTGACCTAAAGTTCAGAAGAAAAACTAGGCTGGGGAAACCCTTCCATTTTTTATGCTTCCCAAGTAATACCTGAGAAATCTAAACTGGTTAGCTGTTTTTCTTGAGAAACAACCACAACAACTCATGATAACCAGATAAATCATTCAACCATAAAGTTAGAGGTAAGCATTTGGGGGGAGCACCCCCCAAACTCCCCCTGTCTCACCCAAAAAGCAAAGAGGAACAATTACTGACAGTTTTTGCACCAAGGCTGTTTGGCTTACTTCAAAGTGAAGCTTATTTTTGCAGGAACCAAAGTTTCACTGGTAGCTCCATTAATGCATGGCTGAATTCCTCTTGCATTCATGCTTTTCTGTAGGAATTCCATTAGGTCCAGCCTTCACACACCCTAGAACTAAATTCCTACCAGGAATATCTCAACTTCATCTATCTGCATTTAAGGGGACAAAAGCAGTACCATCATTATGAAACTAGTACCTTTTCCCCATATTAAACTCTAGCTGGGTCTAAACAAACAATTTACTTATTATGAGCATTCTTTTAATTCATTTGCACTTATAGACCATTATGTCTTTTTCTCAGCAGCATTATCAGTTTGTTCTTAGAATGAGTTACACATTTCTTTTTACTCATCTTTTTTCTGGAAATCTACCACCTACTACTGTGTTTGCCTTCTGTTCTCCCTATGTCTTCATTAAACATTATGCTTCTATTCCTCAAAGAGCTCTATAGGCTCTGTAGCTCTTGTGCTGTAGGTGCCTGAATCCAAAACTCAGAGTTAGGTGCCTTGGAAACTCAAAAAAAAAAAAAAAAGAGTAATTCAGCAGTATCCAGGACACAGTACTAAAAACAAATTACATGCCTCCAAAACCACCTATCCCTAGGGATTTAGAGGCTGACAGGGATAGGCAAAGTTCTGCTATTCTCTTGGGATTCTGAAACGAAAATCCTCTCCCAAGTTAGGAGTAATGAGAACGAATCACCTTTAGAAGCTATGGATAGATAATCTGCTTCCCTGCTCTTGCATAATACTACTTACCAACTAGAACAGCCAGAGAGGGGGCAATGGAGATTCAGCTCCCTCTTTGCAGAGGGGTTTCAAATCTGCATTTTTCATCATGCAGGATGGCCAGCTAGGTGGTAAGCTCACCAAAACTGGACATTTATAAAGCAAAAAGGGAACGGTTAATTACATCTTGCAAGCTACAGGTGTGTAGCCCATAGCATCTAAACTCAAAGGGATGTAGTTCAAACACTGCCTTAAAACACAAAGGATTGAGGTATCTCTTGTATCTCCCACTTCACAGCAATTACCCTAACAAGCCCAGTGGACTCTTGACCAGTCTCCTTATGCCTTTTTAGAAAAAAGAAGCTATTCAATATTTTTTTTTCCTTATCTAATTCACGTTCAAGATCTATGCATGCTACTAGATTAAGATCTTCGGTCTAGGTACCTCTATAAATTTCATGGTGCATAAGCAAGGAGATAAACCCACATTTTTAAGCAGAAAGTACTTCTGGGAACAGGTAGTACCAAAGAGCTGGCACCCAGGAAACTCTCAAGTGAAAAAGGAGAACACTCAGAGATTTAAACTGAATTTGTAGATGAATTTTAGACAAACATCTGTGGCTCAGGAGCAGTTCAGCCTTAACTCCCTCCAGACACAAATTCATCCATTTCAAAATTTATTGGTAAAAATTCTTTACATTAGTTAAATTTGTAATTTTAAACAAGGTAATTTAGGATATTCTTAGGCTCCTGAACAACATGGATAGCTTCTCCAACCAAATAAGTAAAAATTCCAAACCCGAATTTTTCCAGGAAACATGACAAGTCGTTACTAAAGATATGGTGAGAAGAATGACAAGACAGAGACTCAAAGTTTTACTCCAATAAACCTTGCCTATAGGGAACTACCTTAGATTAGAGAGCAGCATTCATCCCACTCGTCTGATCTTTTTATACATCTCTGCAGTAATTTCCAGGAAAAAAGATTAAGAAATTGAACAGTTCAGTTCATTTAGAAGAAACTGAAATGCAGTATCAGTTCTACCATATGTTTTCTGAGACAAAAATCAAGAAAAAGTGGATAAGGCTTATTTAGCATGGAATAGAAAAGGAAAAGGATTAACCAAATTGGGAATTAGTAAATACAAAATCAGCAATAATCACTGCATTGAGGAGAGACAGAGACATATGTTTGTTAATGAAAATAATACCATCATGATATTTCAAGAAAATGTCTTGCCAAGTTGAATTTTAATTTATGCCTTGCAGAATAAACTGTCATGCAAGAGCAGACACTCCCTTTTTTATTGTGTAAGTTGTCTGGGAGTTGTGCTGCACTCCAAAACACAAATTTAGTATCACACTGTGGGATTAGAATTTTGCCTTCAGTGGTGATAGCAGATTTTTCTTCTCAATATATATTAAGTTTTTTTCCATTTGTCTACAGAAAACCCACAACAATAACCAAGTGCTGAACTTCTAATGCTGACTCAGATGACCCTCAAGCTTCAATTCCACTGGGCATCAACGGGGAGCAATGGAAAGATAAATACACTCACTGCAGTATTTTCATACAAGGAAGGAGCTAATTAGAGAAGCGGAATTGCTGTTACTAAAAATACCTGAAGAACTAATTTTAGGCTTCAACAGATGACCTGTACCAACAGGACATCCCAGGTATGTAAATACTTTTTTTTTTTTTAATATACATTTAAGATTAGAGTTGTATTTTTCTGTTCTATTTTGCTACCAGAGGTCTAAGCATCCAGAGTAAGTGCAGACAGAATCTCAGTCTAATTTTTCCAATTGTTACATGCAAATTACAAACTCTGAAAAATTAACTTAATAAATTCTTGGACAGTATACATTAGTAATTTGAATAGTTGACACCTGACCAATTTCTATCAGATGCTGGGAGACTGAAACAACACAGTCTGAAAGATGTTTCAATTAATTTTTTCTTATCAGTAACAATACAATAGTTTCTGCTCTTGTCATGACAGTACATCCTCCTTTACATCCTCCACCAGCAACTGATCTAAGTTAGAGTACACAGAGAGACTTAACCTAAATACAAAGCAATAGTAAACATATTTTAGAAGACATTAATCTTTCAAAGGAAAAAAAAAATAGTTACGTAAACCCAAAAATAAAGCACATGGGAGAAAAAAACAACACAGGCCCTGTGAAAGAGGAGACAGAAAAAAACCCTAGCATAAATCAACTGCATGAATTTGTATTATCTTCCCACCTCTCAAATGCCGCGAAGGAACATGGCACTCAAGAATAAACCTTCCAGCACTGATCCTGAGCATCAGTGAACCCAGTTAATCATCCAGAGTCAATGTAGAAGAAGATAACGTGCATTTTATCTCTTATCAGGGCAGGCCATCTTCCAAACAAGGCCTGTTAAACTGTCAGATTTATTATAAGCCTAACAAACGCAGTTAAAGAATAAATGAGGATTACACCTTCAAAGCTGCTATTTCAATCTGAAAAGTAGCAAACAAAAGGTAAAGTTCCATATAGTGGACAATCAGGTAGCAGCACTATACTTTCTGCACATCAGAACATGCAGCTACTATAGATACAACTGACAAATATTGAAGTGATATATTAAAGTCTCTGTTTTATATAATAACAAAAAGCAAAAATACTGTTTACTGACCAAAAGTAGGTGAAAAATTTGGCAATTTTTTTCCTCTAACAATCCAGTTAAAAAATATAAACAGCTCATACTCCTCATTATCAACTCATTCCAGTGATAAACTCATGTCCATTATTATTCATAGTTTTTCATGTGAATCTCTCATGATTAGAAGCTTTCAGTCTCAGTTTCAAAATTACTGATGCACCCCTTTATAGCATCAATTCTGGTAGAAGCCAGAGGAAAGCTGGGAAGTCACATGCAACTTCTGATTTTTCACAGTTTTTCCTGCTTACGAGCTCTTTTTTTATGAGCTCCATTTCTGAATCTGAATTAATACTGCAACCTTCAACCCTTCTGAAGAAGGCAATCCTTGCTAGCCAATTTCCCATGCCTCAAAGTGAAATCACTGTCAGAGGTAGAATAAGATGCAATAGAATAATGTACAGCACAGAGCCACTGGAATCTAAGGCCTATTCAGTAAGCAGTTCTGGAGGAAGGGGTGCTCTGACTCCCATCACTTTTCACTGCAGCACCCAGCAGAATCCCAATCAAGTAACTGAGCTCGGTGCACTTCCCTCTACTTGGAAAAGCTCAGTTTCCTGATGTGCAAACTTTGTCATGCATGGGACTTTCAACAAATCCAGAGAGACACGGTCAGGGTCTGCAAATACGAAAAACAAAGCCACAAAAAACCCCAAACAAACCCCCAAAAATCAGAGTTGAAAATCAAGAGAAATAAGAAGGGAAGGAAAAAGAGTCATTGCATTGTCTGGTAATGAAATTAAAGTGAGAGATCCACCACTGAAGGGTTTGAGAGAAAGGAAAAATAAAGATATATGCAACCATTCTCCTGCACCCCACATATAGATACACCCCACATGTTCTACAACCAACTACTATAACCTGTCCTTTATCACCAAACACCTGGAATTCAGATACACACCAAATAAAATAATGCCAGTCTGCCAAAATAAGAAGTTCAATACCTCTGTTGGTAACAATAACTTCATATTAAAAATACTAATTAATTTATTCAAGGGCATGGGTTTTTTTCTGAAACAGCATTACCACTTTCACTATCAATGAAACTGCCTAAAATCTTTGTCACCCTACAGCAATGCCCCCTTATAAAGTCAAAACAGAAAACAGCTTCTATGAGAAAGGTGTCAGCAGCAAGCTTAAAAACTATACTCATCCTTAAAGGATTTGTACTAAAATCTGATGTGCACTTGCAGTCTTTTCTATCTGAAAATAACACTTGTTACTTAGAAGATCAGTTTCATTTGATCGAGAGCCTAGCCCAGGTAACATTAAAACAAGATTTATGGTAATATTTACTAAATTTTACTTTACTCTTGAAGTCCACAAACTATAACACGAATATAATTTACTAGCAAATGCCATTAAGCCCAGAACAGAAAACTGGCTCCAACATCTACTATTCACAGCTGTGCTCACTCTACAAAAAGCTTTAACAGACTATAAACAAATGTTTAAGCCAAAGGCTCTTTCCTCACCAATATCTTTTCCCTTACTCCTGTGTAATAGCTTTAGAGTGGTGTATTAGACAGTAAGAAGACATATTCCATTTGCAGCCTGAAAGCCAATAATGCTCATGAATTTTTTAACTAAAAGACACTTCAAGATGCCACTGGGAAGACCGTCTAATAAACACATTAGGTTGCAAATGGGTGGCAGCAGCTCTTTAACACATGCTGTAACAATCAAATAATATTAATGTGCAGTGTTACAGGCTGGCATTTAACAGGACTTTCTTTAAAATCCACACAGCTCTTCAAAGTGAAAGAGTTTTTTTCTCAGATACTCAGCACCACAGATTTAGGAAACTCCAGTTCTTCTTGAGACTCAGCAAAACCCCAGCACTGTAAGATGGCTCCTACCTTCTCTATTCCCACAGGCTAAGGCTCTTAACAGAGCCACTCACTCAGCTGCTTATGGATTAGACTATGTCAGCCACCTCTAATAGGCCCAGGAATAGCAAGACTAGACTTTAATAAGACAACAGAAAAAAAAATCAGAGGAACAAAGTACCATTTTTTTATATAACGTACAAGAGGTTTGCTCCATTTCCACTTGTAAAAGGAAAAAGGTCTCTTTTCACCAAAACGTTATCAAAAAGGACACAGGTGGTATTACAGCAAAACTGTTCAAGCCTCTGGATAGTAATTTCAGGTTTGAGATTCTACCTCTCTCTTGTAATAAAGAATTGTTTCTCACTCTTAATACTCAATGACAAAAGAAATGTGGTTTAATACCACTAAAGCTCCTCTTAAACACCAGAATAAAAAACAAAATACAATGCCAGAACATGATTTGTAAATATGCCACTCACTCTTGCATCCCTTTGTTTGTAGCGGGTAGTCAAGTTTAAAAAAAAAAAAAGTAAAAAGAAATAAAAGAAAACAGAAGTCTCATGCTAAACCCATTTAACCTTCTAGGTTGCATTTGATGTATATAAAACTATGCCTGCAAAAAATATTACATCTGCAAGCTTTTTCACTCAGAAGAGTACAAATTCTCACATTTAGTACCTTAATATTTAATCTAGATAGTTTCTTATTTAAAAGCACAGTATTTTAAATATACTGTGATTTAAAGTAAAATTTTGCAAATAGCATAGCTTACAATTGAAGCAAATCTAACAACATGGAAAAATATTATAGAAACATGGTATTTAAATAGTTTTCACTTCCATTTAATGGTACTTCTGGAACTGTGAGTTAAGCATATCTTAACTTCTACTTTATCTTCTCTGCCAATATCAGTTTTAAAAGTGTTATTTGTTCACTTAAATTCCCACGCCAACTTTCTCCCTGTGAAACCACCAAAGAGTAAGGGAAAAACGAGACCAGAGGGGAAGACTGAAACAACTGCTCTAGCAAGTGTCAGGCATGATGGAAAAACTCAAATCCAGGAACATTTTCTAATCTCATAAACATGATACAAATGTAGCCATTACTAACAAAGCCAGCAAATTTATACAGCTCAGTGTGATTGTCAAGACGCTTATCTTAACAGTGAGAAAAATCACATTGATCACAAGAGGCAAAGGAATTTATACATCTCAGTGGCACAGGCATGCCATACATTAGGATCTAAGTTCAGTTAACTGCCTGTCAAATACCTGCCTATTAGTCTGTTTACTTTAGATAAAAGATATTCCATTAATGCAAAGCTCAGGAAACTTGGTTCTTTAAGGGTCAAAGTAAAAAGAAGAGGGTGAGTCAGAAAGAAAAGCATGGCATTTCCACATCAGCTGTATACAGCTATACATTGAGTTACTGAACCTGTCACATACGAATTTGAGTTCCATCACTTGTCAACCTCAGTTTCATTGACTACACACAGCTAGAGAGGTGCTGGTCACTAGGATAAACTTAGCATCTCTACGTGGTGATCTTACTCAAGAGCTGCCCCTTAGGTGCCATGGGATGTGCAACCCAAGACTGCACTGAAGCCTCAGCAAGAGATGCTTTGTTGCATCTCTTTGTTGCATACCTTTCAGAGTTCTAACTTGTCATCAAAATCATGTTCCTTCAGTACTGCAGTGGATGCTGTGACTGAAAACACATGATCTTACTGAAATTTTCCCTGCAGCTCAGAAAGCCCACCTCCTGTATGTGTTCTCTGGTGCCTAAAACTCATGGTTCTGATTTTTACTTAGCTACAGCACTAAGAAGGTTTGTTTTTCTCTTCTATCCCATCACTTATCATTAGGAAGTACGTGTAAACTTCAGGCCATTCTTTCAAACGCTAAACACCATGCACCGAATTAAAACTGGGAAGTGTATCTAAACATTACCTAAAGCATTTGTACACAGTTTTGACACAGTTATCATGGTGAATGAGTGTACTATTCCACACATACCCACCAGATACACCTATATACTCACAGATTTCTGATATTTCAATTTAAGAATCAAGAACTCAGCCTTTTTTATTCCAGAAGGTTTCAAGTTAACAACAGACCAAAATCAAACATACCTATATTAAGTTATATGAATGCTAGGGCTCAGCTCCACAAGAGAAAAGATTTATATTATTCTTTTCTTACTAAACTTTAGAGAACTACTATTACATGCTTTTTGAGAGAATACAGAAATATGCATTAATGATCATACTTGCATCATCCCCCAAGATGCAGAATTAGTTTTGTATCTTAATACAGATCTATTATATGTGTTAAGCTCTTGTCAAAGGCATTGACAGTACTACCTACAGGCTTTGTTACTAAGCACAAAAATGAAGACTAGTAGAATAGATTACATCACAGCCACACAGAAGCATCTTGCAAACAGTTATGAGATACTATTAACTTGATAAAAGTTAAATGTCCACAGTCTGTACACCCTAAACAAATACAGTTTTACTAATCTGTGAACAAGAGTAACAATTACTAAGCCTTCAAATGTCATGTCTGAGTCAGTTTGCATTCACACTCTTGTTTGCTTAGGTAAAACACAGCAACCAGCAATAACAAAAGATGGGAGTTTAACTGTGACTTTTAAACATTTAAAAGGAAAACACAAGTCATGCAAATCCAGTTGCTTTAGTTAGTCAATTGCCAAGAAATAAAACCTTGTGGACACATGCTTGTTACCCACAGACACACAAACATATAAATACAGACTATGATCAAATAAAACATACATAGGAATAGCTGTATGAGACAGTGACCAGTCTGTCTTAGAAGCTAGGAGCTGGTGCCTCAGGAAAAAGTAGAGATGATTCTTGCCCTGACACATCCTCTCTCTGTTTCTGACAACCTGTTCAGTCCTGGCTGTGGTGCTGTTGTCCTTGCTCCTCACCCCTCCAAACTAATCTTCAGTTGTACCCAAATTCCTTCTCATATTCCATAAATTCCTCTGGCCTCCACAACACTTAAAGAAAACACTATATAAACATTGCCACAGCTCCATTAGCAGCAGAAATTACATTCTGGAAAGAACTGAAGAGCTCTAGGGATATTGGACTCAGCTGAATAAATCAGAATTTTGTCACTGATTTCACAGAAGCTTGGATTTTCTTCCTGGTCTAGTAGAGGAAGATGTCAAACTGTTATTTCTCTGTTTTGTAGATCATAAACCACTCCGTGGGCCTGACACAACTGTGCTTGTATCTTGCAGCCCAAGCAAACCAAGGCTACTCTACAAGGTTACTCTACTATTAAAGCTTCATTTCAATGTTCATTATCAGCCATTTTATTTTCTTTGTGAAAATAAACTGGAATTAATTTGTGTTAACTAATGAAACCATTTATGGTAAGCAAGAATCACATGTTATAAGAAAGAATTAGCATATATTCCAAGTATTTTAAATTTTGGAATATAATGAAATACAATTAGAAAAGATGGGAAGAAACACCCACTACATTCACAGAAGGAGCTGACCTTCAGCCTACAATACATTGCTCCAAAGTGAAAAATGACATATATTTAAAACTAGTTGGACTGAACACCAGCAAAAACTTCAGTTCACAAAAATAATTTTATTACCATGCAGTTCCAGCAGTTTTTTCGAAAGAATCTTGTGTTAGATGGTTACTTAGTCACATCAGTCTATACTATCAGGAATGGAAAATCAGAGCACAACCATATCCTGATAAAGTTTTTTAGGGACAGTGTGCCAAGGAGAAAATGAAATGGGAAGAGCAAAGAGGAGATTCAGGTAGAACACACACTGCAAATTAAGTTAATTTATCATAAACTTTTTGTTAATTTCTTCACATAAGACCCTGGCCAAGTTCTTGCTGTCTTAGTTACATCCTCTATCCTCTCATCCCACCCAGTCTTTCCCAATCCATCACTGTACAACTCCAGTTATGAGGGAAACCACCTGCAAGATCAACCACAGACTCCCAGCTGCCAAGTGCAGCCCATTTCTGAAAGACACAGCCTTTCAAATCTTACCCCCCATCTTTAAAGATTAAAGATTTACTTGCTAATAATAATTTTTAGTCCAATTCAGGGCATTCTTCTAGGTCTGCCACAGCTGAACATAAGTCAGTAAGAAAAGCTAACAAAGAATGCTGGCAGTAAGATGTCTCCACAGGATTTCCTTGCAGGTACAATGATTAGCAGCTTACAGACAGTTTTCTCCTTCATTCAGCTCTGATAGATTGGCTTGTGGACCCAGTTCTCAGCCTTTTTCTCAGCTTCCTTATTACAACTACAGGGCCATTCTATGGTAGTGCACTAACAAATTTATTCCTTTTGTTAATGAAGTAGATTCTTAGAATCAAGGTTGTTTTCCCACCTTTTCTCATTCCTTCCCCCCCCCCCTCCCCTTACTAGTGTAAGTAAATAAATAAAGCAGCACTGCAAAAATCTATCCAGCCAGTTGACTTCCTCATGGCATTTGTAATTAAATATCATGCTAAATGAAGTAAAATATTTCAAAGTACTCCTCTAGGTCAGACTTTCCAAGAAGGGCTTTTTTCTTACAACACAGTATATTTTGCAATTGCAATCAAGTCTTCACTCTTTGTTTGCACAAGAAATTTACAGAGAAGAAAAAATTTTTTAAAAAAGGAAAAAAAAGGGAGCAACACCTTTTGAATATTACCAGTGTAACCCTGTTGACAGGATACAGAATTTTGAAGAGTAGGCAAACTCCCCAAACAAAATTACTTTGGTTCAACATAGTGCTTGAAGTTTAATGTATGCTACATACCACACTTCTATAAGAAACTGGTTGTGAAAGAAAACACCCCAGCTTGAGTTTTGTGAGGACACAGAGCCACCTGAAGAACACATTCTACAAAAAAGGTTGATTTTACTCAATTTTTCCCCCTTAGTATGTTCTAAAAGGCGTCAGCCAAATCAGAAAGACTATACAAGCAGTAAAAATCTGTTTTCCTACAAAACAGGGACGCCAACATTTCAGTAAGCACTACTCTGCCCCCACTATCTTGTTAGATCTTCCGTAATGAAGGAAGAAAACACAAGAAGCAGAGAGGAAGTCTCATTGTTCTTGTGGCTTCAACATTTGGTGCTGTGTGAACGTGGCGGGCTCTGAAACCTCTACTCAGTGGCACCGCCTTGCCTCAGGGCTCTCTATCAAAATGTAGGTATACTGCAATTAAAATAACCAAACCAAGACAAAAGAGAACAAGCAAATAAATAGCACAAACTTGTTTACTTTTCTGGCTCTGCCCTCACAGTATGAAATAAAGTCTCTTCAAACACATACTATATTAATTTGAAAAACAATAATATTTTCCTTCCCTCCCCCTCTCCTATCTCAAAGTAGCACGAGTTTTTCAAAGCCCTTAATAAAATAAACTAAGGCATTTCCTGTATGCTTTTAGTTAATTATTAAACATATTCTAAGCATGACAGTCACCACTAGGATTTCAACACGAATCCGGGAAAACACGCTTTCAGCAAACTGCCAGTGCACTGCAGCAATGATCAGTTATCTGTCTTCTCAATCCTGCCCTCAACTTTGGATGCAAAATTCTAGAGAAGTTACAATCAACACTTCATTTTGGCTTCTTTCTTTAATTTTTTTTTTTTTTTTTTTTTTTTTTTTTTTTTTTTTTTTTTTGGTGGTCGGGATTAGTGTTATTGCTGTGAGGCAAACAGCAATGCTGGGATTAATGCTGTATACAACAGGAAAATAAAGCCAACAAGCCAGCAAATAGCTTCCCAAGCAGAGGCGACACCATACATTCTCCACTTACTACAAGTAACTATCTATACTGTTTTTCAGGGGATATTATTATTTAACACAATCCACAATATTAAATCTTGCCCTCCCAAGGTTATAAGAAAGATAAATGCTGCCAAAATATTTAATGACATCAGCATGCATACCCATGAGATAAATACAAGGTCTGAAGATTAACTGAATGTCATTATGTTCACAGAATCGCATACTTGTAAAGAAAACTATTAGGATTAGAGAATAAAGAAAGTTATATAACAACTACAATGTTTCAGTGTGTTTTGTCTACTTAAGCTCTTGGTCAGAAAGAGAAAGCTTTATAGCAGAAATATCTCAGTCTGACTTACTCAGTACTTTTTTATGTGCACAGAAACTACTGAATACAGAATAGTAATTACTGCAATGAAAAAAACATTCTTGGGCTCCACCTCCTTTTGACAGTGGGAAAATATAGATAGGTTTGTGTATGATTCTGAATGCCAGAAAACTTGCTTACAAAAATATTTCCTGTGCACTGAATAAGATATATTTAGCCTCATAAACCCATAAAACTGTCAGAGGCAACAAGAAGTACACCTGTAGCCATTAAAAAGGGGGAAAATTACAGAAACTGGAGAATCAAATTTACATTATTTCTATGTATTTGTTATTTAGAAACATTGGCATTAGAACTGTCTTTTTAAAAAAGAAATTAGCTCTTCCCTCTCCCACCCTGCCAAATCAGCAGCCCCCCTCACCTTTCTTCCTCCCCCCCCCCTCCCAAAACCATCCAAAAACCTAGGATGCAAAGGGGAGCACACATACATGCAAAAAAGAGAGCACTAACAATGAAGTCACAGCACTTCAGAAACACACCTTGCTGTCTTGCAGCCTTTGCAGTTGAAGGCAGATCACACTAGTTTTCCTGCGTCTTCAGACCAAGATGTAGATAAATTCCCCATCCATCACATCGGCTTTTTTAATTAAAAACAGGAGGCAAAAAAGAAAAAAGCTAAAATAAAATAAATAATAAAAAACCAAAAAAAGAGGAGACAATTACCAGTAAATTTAGAGCCTTAAAAATACCAGCTCTCCATTATTCCAGACCAGTATTACGTCTTGATGTAAACCAAAGCACATGCTGAGTGAGGACGTGCGCACACAGCAGCTTATCATCTCTGTCATCTGCTTCTAATGACAGCTGACAAACTGGCCAAGCTAATCCTTCCCTAACTGCTGATCAGAGAGATCCCCCTTTGACAATCCAGCATGGTGGAGTACTCGAAAATTCCTCCTGCTTCTGTTCAGTTGCTGCTCTAAAAAGCAGTTTCCTTTTCATTGAGATAATAGCCTTTTCTGCAGTCACGTGGCGCCCGGGCTACATTAGCAGAGCTTGATGATAATAGACAGAGTAACTCCCCTCCCTCCTTTCTGCTGCTGATTTTAAGGGAACAACTCCAAGAGGAACCCAAACCCGGCACACTTGAAATCGTTTTGCATCTTTCTCTACCAAAAAGCAAATTGTGCTGGGGGTGAAGAAGAGAAATGCAGGCACCCCCTTCTACTTCTTACACCAATTAATGAATACGTTTTCAGGCAGTGCCTTCGTTGGGGCACACACACTGGTCATAAATATGTCATATGAGACTAAACTGAATATTATGCATGCTCAATACTGACGATCTGGCATGCAAGAATTATTCTTTTTTCCCTAGAGTCCTTTAAATTTTTTGCCTGTAATTTTAATACTGCTGCAATACTCTTAGCACCATCCTCATCCTATGGTTCAACTCCTCCCAGCACCAAACTCTCCTGCAAATACGAAAGCACAAATAACATTATTTGTGCTATAAGCTCCAATGTGAGTGCTTCCCTTTTTTTCTATTTTTTTCTTTTTTTTTTTTTTTTTTTTTTAAAGTAACATCCTTTATCTCACTTCAACTCATCTCCCTGATAAACACCTTCAACATTTTTTAAACAACACTGCCCAGTGGGGAAACCTACCGAAGCTTCAATTTTAGCCTTCCCACCCCTCCTGACTGCCAAGGCCCAGGCAGGTTTGCAACTCATGGTTCAGAAGGTTTCCTACTTGTGAGAGGCAAAGTACACATGGCAAACACACTGCTCTGTGCTGCCTTCACCAGAATATTTCACAGACTGGAAACAGAACAAACCCTTTCTGTGCTGGCACACCCTTCCCCTGTTAACCTTGGCATACAGCATAAAGACATCCAAATTTATTCCCCCCAGTTCTGTCTATTTCTGACAGTGCTGGGCAGTGCAGGAGAGCAGGGACCAGAGCAGCCTTTGATCTGACATTTCAGTGTTAGGATTTGCATGCTGTTTCAGAAAGCTGTGGATGAAGCATCTTTAATTTTCAAACCCACAAAACAACTTTTGCAGCTTTGTACATACTCTTTTCCAATCTGAACTGGGAAACATATTTATCTTCTTTTCTCCTTTTACTTTCATCAGTTCCTATCACACCAGACTATCTTCTTTACAGATAACATTGATCACACAGTTATGGTTTCTCCACAAACTGAGAAACTTAGTGTTAGAGACTGTGGCTGTAATTATAGAAATACAAGGTGGAAGTTGTGAGGAAACTGAGGCTATCCCATACATACCATCTCTTCCAATAGTGCCCTGTCACCTTTTCTGTTTACTCTAGGGACAGCTTTTTACTCAGGAAAGCAGCCTTGCCCTCTGTGGGGTCCCTGCTCCAAGGCTACGATCAGAGTATCTCCTCTGTATCAGAAGAGATGGAAATGGAATGGGAATGGGGCCCCTTCTGAAGAAGCATGTATCCTTTTTTCTACTCTTCCCTTTTCCACGCTTTAGAAATACTCTGTAAGAAAAAGATCCTAAATCCAGGAGGATATAATCTGGTTCCATAAAGAGACTATGTAACATCCTCTATTCAGCAGAAAAACACATAAACATATATACTAGACTGAGTACAAAGTGCCATATTATATAAAAGTATATTTAACATTATTCAGAACAAAAGAACAATAACTGTTTTGTGATTTTAACTCACTTACTAAAACAAAGTGTCACTTCTATTTTGTGTATCAGTTCCTTAGCTGAAGGAAGGTGCATAAAGCAAAATGGTGAAAAATTATACAGATGGGGGGAAAATTGTGAAGACTACAGACACCATCTCTGATATTCAAGAAAATATATTAATAGACAAGACCCAGAAGGAAAATGAGCTTTCACAGGAACACACACACACAAAATACTTCACTAGTGAAGTACAAATCTGAGAAAAACATAAAAAATGGGAGCATACGACTCAGATACCACAGCTAGAACTGTAGTGCTGGTATTCACAGGAATCATAAGATGAGAAATTCAAAATCAAGATAATATGTTGAACACAAACCCAATAATCACAGTGTTAGGGAAGGAACTGTGTACAAATAAAAAGAGGTAATAGAAAAGGGTTGTTGTAGTTGTAAAATATGAATTGAAGATAGAAAGGAATGGAAGAAGTTGCTAAAAAGTTTGTTTTATGAAAAACACAGTTTAGATAAAGCAAATGGAGAAGAGGGAACGTACCACTGTACAGAGTGATTTTAGACAAAAAGGGAAAGAAGAAATTATTAAAAAAATCCTATGTAGAATACATTGGTCTGAATATACAACTGCAAAGGAGAAAAGGCTCTGGTTTTATCAGTCAGAGAATACATGCTTCCAATAGAAACAACATAGCTATTGCTTCCTTTTAAATAGTTTCACAGGAATCATACACATTTTGGGGATGAGCAGGTGATCTTTAGCAGTACAGGTATTTTTATATTAATCTAAGACAAATGTCTTACACTGAGGTTCATTTAATTCTTCTGTACGAAATGTATTTCATTAATACCTCATTTTGTTTGCCCAGCCACAGGTGGTTTTGCAATAGACAAAGGGAGCTGTATCTCCATTAAAATATTTGGAGTTTATGTTTTAATATGAGTAAATAAATGAAATTGATCAGCAGGAGAAAAACCCTGCTTTCACTGCATGCATTTTACAGCTCTCTTGAGTTTGTACTTTCTTTTTCTTCCTTTATTTTCTCTTAAGAAGAGTGGATTGGAGAAAGAGGAGGATATACGATGACACAATCTGGTATTATTTGCCCTTCTTTTAACATAGGCACATCTGAGGCAAGGACTGGTTAAGCAATCCCAAAACATCTTTTCTGTCTTTTCAGTCGCAAACCATTTTTTTTCTCAGTCCTTACTTTCACTCTCTATGCCATATGCAGGAGTATCCAATTCATCTTTGTAATCCCTTCAGTCCTCTCAAGTTTGGAACACCCAAACTGGTACCATAATGGCCAACTACAGTGGCAGCCCTTGTTTACACTGTAGAATAGTAATGCACTTCAGAATGTGTTAAGAAATTTTATGGAGCTGACTCTCCAGGCCTTATTCAAGACAAGAGGCTGCAGACTTACAGGAGAGGTAACTTGGCAATACTAAGTACTGCTTGTCAGAAAGACTGGAGGGGCAAAGCCCTCCACCAGCAAGACAGGATGACATGCAGAAACTACTGGGACTGACTGACTTCCAAGAAGCACAATAAGCATATTACTGCTCAGGTAAGGAACAAAACCATTGCAGTGCTTTTCCATGTGTTACATTTCATTAAATGCAGAAGCAAGCATGCAGCTTTCAAATATTTGAAAGGTCAATTTGAAAAATTCCTCTATCCAAACACAAACATTAGCATTTTTAAGTTGGAACTGGAAACTTGTCGACTTACATGTCAATGACATTGATTATCAATTATTATCAACTATTTATCAATTATCAACTATTATCAATTTATTCTGACACTACTGACACTACTTCAAAACTAAGTAGATTTTTCTTTTTCTAGGATGCTGTAAATATATCTAGTTTTCCAACCTTTGCATTTCTCCTTGAGGGACTTAAGAATTGTATCCAAGGTATTTCCACTGGAATTTTGAGCACTTGGCATTTCTCAGTCTCTGGATCAGCAGTACATATGCCTGCAGTGCTAAGTACCTTGTAACTTCTCTCCACAAAAGGGCAATGAAAAGATTCTCCCTCCTCTTTGTCTCTCAGATGCTACTGTTGAGGGCTCTTTGTAGTATGAAAACATCCATGCTGCTTGCACATATATTACCAAGGCTCTCACAGCTTCTTAAGTGTGCACCCAGCCACCCACTCAGGGTATCCTGTGTGCAAGCTTTTGCAATATCTAACAGGAGAATTCAACCCTATAGTGTGTGCTATATATAGAAATTAAGTTCTGTATGGACATGTCCATTGATAATTGGGTGTCTTATTTAAAAAAACCCAAAAAACAATAAACAAACAAAACCCCAAAAAACCCCAAACCAAGTCTGATGACTCCTGTTTAATGAATTTTTTGCATAATGGTTGGGATTTCTTTTTTAAAATTTATTTTAAAAAATTACCACTTCATTCCCTTACCTTTAAAAGAAGGCATGGGAGAAAAGAAAAAGCTGTTCTTCCAGCATGCTCTGGAAACAGCCAGTTCCTGGCTCAGCTCTTTCTCTTCCTGCAAACTGAAAAAGAGCCACATTCTCTGCTCTGGAGTCTCTGCCCCATGGTGGCTGCTGGTGCTCCCTACAGATTGTACTCAGGGAGATGCTCTCTGGTGGATGTGGGCCCCAACCCACAGAGAACAGACAAGTTGAAGACAGTGGGTTGCTTCCACTCACGCTGACAGCACATGAGAGGAACTCAGCACAGGAAGTTGAGCAAGCAGAGAAAACCAGAACCCAAATGGAAATACTACAGCATAGTAATAAATATTTTATTAATATGATATGTTAGGTATCTAGTGCTACCATCTGTTGAGTCCAGGATTTTATTTTTTTTTAAAGAAATTATTTTTAGATCCATAGAATGTAACTCCAACTGAATTTGGTTTAAAAATCAGCTCAGTTTTTTAAATTCACCTCATCCCAGAACACAAGTACTTCTATGGGGACCAACAGCTGCCTAGATTCAATAGCACGGATTTAAATTAATGGATTCAAAATTTAGACAAAAGTCTAAATTAGACAAAAGTCAGACTAGAAAACTTTCATTAGTAGTAGTGGAACAAAATCATACTATTTCATCCAAGGAGAAGGTAGGTTTTCTTCCATGTAGTCTCAGCTTGAAACAAATTTATTTCTAACTTACATAATGTAATTCAGTCAAGGTAGAGGATAAAGGAAGAAGTAATTTAGTTAAATTTCATGGTCTCTGATAACCAGAGAGGGCAGCACAGTCTAAGGCTCCATCTGGCCATAACAGCAACACTGTGTGAACTCAGCCAGATCCCATCCATTGCCTGTGGTTTTCCTTGAAAAAGAAAGTTGTTGTGTTTAACTCAAGTGGGACCTCTACCTTTCGTTGAGGATACAGCAAATTACCATACCTGGTGATGAATATGCATGGGTCTCTCCACCTAGAGCTCTCTCTGAAGACAGAGTTAACATTTCCAAGTCAAGTCATAAAAGTCTCATGTCTCATCTATGTTCAGCAGTCACCTTGTAAGTGCCAGTGGCTTGCAGACCTTGCTGTGCATTTGAAAAGTCAGATCCTGTGAGCAGCAAGGAGGAAGCACACTTGTAGCAGAAGACTGCATCTTGAAGCCTCTGAAATTCCAGGCTTTCACACCCCTCCAAGAGACCTCCCTGAAGAAGAGGTACACGCCACTACCCATCACGACCAGCCTGACATGGGAGGAACTGGAACACAGGCACAGGTTGCTCTTTACAAACTTGAGAATAATATGCTAATTTAATGCTGCATCATCCACTCTACCCAAATCTTACGTCAAACAAACAGTACTTAGTCTGTGCAAATGCAAACAGGGAGGAACAACCTCCTGCCTTAGATGTTGGGAATTTAGTGTGCAGTAAAGCAGGGTCATGCCCCATATTTTGGTATTATTAAACGTCCAGTGTATCAATGGATGATACAAGGTCTGGAAGAGAAAGTAAAGAAAGTTAGGTTTTCTAGTAAGACTTTTTAAGTGTTCTGGTGATAATTTCTATCAGTAGCAGACAAAATAATGAAAAGAAAAAACCCCAAACAACAAACCTGTTTATCTGAGCCCAAGCACAAGTACTTCTAAAACCTACAAGGGCTGTAAGAGATGATACAATTTAATGGGAAAACCAAGAGCCAGAGACTGCAGCCTACCAGGTCAAAAAAAGCAAAAGTAGCACTGGACGGATTTTATTTAATTTAAAATCAAATTATTAAATATCTGTTAGGAAATAAAAATCAGCTTTAGGACAACTTCTTTTTATACTGAGGTTGATGTGACAAAATTGAAATTTAACCGAAGTACTGTGAAAATTTAAGAACTTCAAATTTTACTTAGTGACAGTAAAAGAGAAAAAAAAAAATCAAACCTGTGCTGGTACAACAATAATCACTGAATGTAGCGTATTAAGGAATATTTAAAACAATGATGGTTATGTGTTCAGCAGAAAATGGACTTGTTCACTGACAAAAGCTAAAGTTTGCTAATAGTGCCAGGAATAACAAATGGCAGCTCTAAAACATAGAAGACAATACTCAATTCATCTTAAAAAAAAAAGAAAGGGGAAAAAGAAAAGAAAAAAAAAAAAAGGGAAAAAACCTTAGGTATGCGAGTAATTATCTGCAGTAGAAATGAAACGTAACATTCTAACACTGACCTAATTCTAAGCAGAAATGCTACGCTATATCAAATAACCCCCAGTGCGGTTAGGGTTGAATATTTATTTCTAAAGATAAAAGAGGAAACATGTCAGGACTCGGGTCTATTGCTCACTTTTAAGAGAAAAGTTCAATACACCGAATTCAGAAACAAATCTATTTTTCCACTTCAGTTTGTTCTAGGTTTTTCCTAAAATGAACTGCAAAGAAGGTGCATGCGTATGACTGAAGGGAAAGGCTCAGAAACAGCATACAGCTCACCATTTTAACCTGAAATACTTAAAACACAGAGCAAACCCTGTCCCCTCCTAAGAACTACACACACACGTATTGATGTTATGTTGTACATCAGTGTGAAAAGTTAAAGTAAGGCCCATTCTTTGAAAATAGATGGCAGACACATTACAATTGCTTCCAACTGCGGACAGCAGGTCTGACAGATCTTTCCTCAATGTAAAATTAGTAGCCCCTACCATACTTACACATTCAGAATTTTGCACAAAAACACTTTGGAAAGTATTACCTTACTCTTATCTAGCAAAGATATCAACAATATGGATGGCATGTTTAAATTTCTAAAAGACTGTGGTTGGCTGTACTGTAACTGAAGCACAAGATGATACAAGGCCAGCTAAACGGGGACAATAGTCAAGTTTGGAAGAATATATGGCAATTTCATTGCTTTGCTCTTGGCAAATAGACTCCCATCTTTATCCTTCAAACAAATGGTTGTCATGATTTTCTCATCTTGAAACTGCAGTACCTCACAGTTCACAGGACTATTTCTTAAAACTCTTGGCAAATCACCCTTAATATGGGACTTATGAGTTATTTAGATTTTTACAAATTGCCTGTCTCAGGTTCCTAAGAACCCACATTTTCTACAATTCAAGTTAATAATGGAAGAAGAAATAACACTGTATAAGCCATTTACCTTGAGTGAAGAGGGTACCCTGACAAAAGATCAGCCAAGTCCCTGAAATTAACTCCCTTTTCTCTTGTGCAATTTCTTTTCCCAAACTCAGATCACATCAAGACAAAAAGGCCTCACAGAGAATGGTTTCCTAGCAGTTTTAAAAGCAGTATGGCAGAAGAAGACAGAGATGATCTGTGAAATAATCTGGATGTAAAGTCATATATGACTTTCAATAGTCAGAAATTCAACCACAAGCCAAAAGGCAACCAAAGCAACTGGGAGAGAACTGATATGCTCTGTGCTTCTGAACTCCCCCTCTCCACCTCAGGGGATCATCCCATATCCCCCACGGGCCACCTTTAACACCAAACATACAGCCACTACTGCTGGCCAAGGACAAGCCAGCCAGCCTTACTTGCTGAGCAACATTTCAAGATCATCTTGTGGTTTTGATCTGACGTGCATTTTTATCAACTGATTTTCAGATGACACTGGGGTGCCAGTTTGGATTGATAAGGCCATGGAGGGTCTGGGACATTAGAAGGCTGATTTTCTCTGTTGCCTACGATGAGATCTGTGGGCCTGGGATGCTGTTGTTTTGGAACATCTATACAGACACTCCGATAGGTATTCAGGCTTTGGCAATTCCTTCTAACTTAGCTCAGCAGAGCCAAGGTTCAGGGCCAACCACTTGCTCTCCCAGAGAACAGCCCCACAGGAGTGGATACAATACAATTTAAGTGAACTGAAGCTATTAATTAATATTAAAGGGAGTTTTGCTCTCAAACTGGAGTGATTCTCTTGACAAGCACGTTTGACACTGCCTGTGTTGGCTGATGTTATGGTTCAAAGAAAGCTAAGGAATTAGGGGAAAGCTGAAGGATAATTTTTTCTTGCAAAGCCTTTTTGAACAACCAACAAACACCACCACAAGCTTTTCCAGTTTTTCCATCTTACATGGGAGTGGGTGCAACATACAGTGATGACCATCCAGAAATGTAAGACCTTACAGATCATTAAGCAAAGATAAGTCAAGAAATTTTAAAAAACATGGAAAGAAGCAAGTAAAGAATGGCAAATTTATGTCTTTGTTAGCCAAGAGAGAGACAGTTAGTTAAATTACATTCTGTCTGGAGACTTTGGATTTTACATAATTCTGAAAATGCTATCTGTATATACTATAGAAAGATACACACACTTTTTGGTACTGAGGAGGGGTATATGTGAGGACACTTTTTGAGAGAAACAACAGAGGAGAGCCCACAGAGGAAATAATGAGTGATGCACTGGGAATTCAGTAACAGGGTCTATTACAGTTCCTCAGTTTTAGAAAACCAGGCAATGGGAGGTTATAGCTCCCGGATCCAGTATTGCTCTTCTCAACTAAAGCAAGGTTTAACAACAACTTCTTCAGTGGCAGTGTTGTTTTATAGATTTAAATATCCCGTAATACAAAGGGAGAAAATAACAAAGGGAACATTGAGCTGTGTATACTGCTACATAATACTGACACAAACATTTGTGGTTTTGATGGAGATCATTGAGAAGGATAAGGAGAAAGAACAGGAAGTGATAAAGTACCCATTTAGGTTTTAGGTACTTAGGAAGCTTTCATGACACAAGATCCTTGCAGTCTTCAGTACATCACAATCACTTAATATCTATGCTATATGTAATTTTTTTTATAGATGAATTACCTTTATTAATATATAGCCTGCAGCACCTCAGCCACCATCAGAGCAGGGGGCAGATAAGAAAAATCAGACTAGTGAAGCCCTCAGACCCTGTAGCTGTGAAGAGGGCTAGATGAAAGCATCAAATAAACACAAAGAACAAGTAAAATGATTCCTCAGGCATAATGGAAGAGAACCAAGATGGAAGGCAACATGAAGGGAAGTATTTCTAAGCAGATGGCTCCTTTTAACCAGACAATTTACTATGGCCTAAAAGTACAGTCTTCCAAACCAACTGAATTAAGACATGTAGAAGTAATTTTTCTTTTAATAATTTTCTTTAAAATCTCCTTCTTGGGCATGGCACCACTTCCCCTCTCCATCACAATTTTCTTTCTAGTGACATCTACCCAGTCTTCCTAACTGGACATGACTTAAGCTGTAAAACTGCTCTCCATCCAACAGTGCAATAGAGAACCAAAGTTATCCAGGAGTCTGTTATCCCCAGGGGAGTTTTAAAATCTGTGCAAGAATCCTCTTGCCTCTATTATCAGTATTAGAAAGTCTGGGCCTATCCCAAATAGTTAAAGGCTCTTTTGGATTTAGCTGGATACAATTCTGACCTAATATTTGGACTTGGATTAAAGGCCAAGCACTTTAAGTGTATGCTAATGTCATGGATCTTGGTGTTAGATAATTTAAGTGTGCTCTGCTGAAGACCAACTCCTTCTGAGGCCAAAACTGATATAAAGAAACCCAATTATTAAAGTAGCATATCTCAGCATGAACCTGCATACCAGTTCTTCAAAATCTGTGCTAGTTGCCTACTGATTTCCACATCCAGCTGAAGATGTTCACATTGAATTTAAAGCCCTATCTGGCTTGCAACATGCCTATTCCTGCTTTCCTCATGTTGCATCTACCTATATATGTCCATACATGGATGGTGATCCTCCTCTGGCAGGGGGGTTGGACTCAATAATCTTTCAAGGTCCCTTCCAACATTCTGTGATTCTGTGATATATGGTTTATCTTGAACAGCACATGACTAAATTAATAAAATAAATAAAATAAATAATAATCAGAGAACACAACTTTCAACAGAGAACACAGCCTTCAATACTTTGATGACAATCGAGGCCTGCAACAAACCCTAGGAAACTTACTAGAAAAAAAAAAGCTTCTTTCATGACATACTGCTGGTATTTCAAATATTAGGAAACAGAAAATGGCAATGAGTATTAGCAATCACCTGGAAGTGATCTGTTACCCTGCAGTAAACCCACAACAATTCTGATGCCATGAAATTCTAATTCCCTTACTTTGGTCTCCCACATACACTTGTCTAACTATTCTTTCTAATCAGGTTTCTTCTTTATTTTGAAAGTATTTATAACTTTGAAAACTACATTTGCACTTGTCACAGAAAGCTAGATTTTAACACTTTAAAATAATTCCTTGGAGATATCAGAGTTTTAATATTATCATGTACTAATACACATAAAGATTATATTAGATTTCATACGACAAATATTTCTCCTCCATGTAGAGCTCTGATGGTATGACTTCTGTTCTCAGGGGGAAAAGGAACAGACAAGATTTCTATAACCCTACAGTCTACATGCTGTGCATGTCATGTAGCAATAAATAATTCATATTTTGACCTTATGGGATACCTTTTACTCATGGATTTCAAAGAGCTTTTGCAAAGATGGACATATGTTAGCTGCAGCTACAGTTTATAGATGTCAGGATAAACAGAGAACTAAAATGACCAGTTCAAGATCATTCAATAAACAAGGTGTATTTAAACAGGTAATACCAGTAGGTAATGATGCCTTTTTACTCAGATTGGAACTTACTACAACACATGAAAACACTCAGATCCTTCCCTGAACGTCAACGACACTCAAAAAGAGAGAAGGATCGATGTTAGTTTTTCTACAAATATATTAGTCTAAACATATTCACAGGGAAAACCGAGAAAAAATTATTAACTCTAGGAATGTGGTGCCAGGACTCTAAAGAAATGCCCCAGAATCATCTTATGCAAAGAGAAAAAGGCACCAACTCCATGGGCAGAGCTGTCAGGATCTGCTGAATGGGGATCAACAAAGCTGTCTTCTTCCATGCAAAGAATTTCTTGAAGATCATATCAAATACCAGACTTAACCTGAAGAAAGCAGTTGTAGCACACTATTATACGAGTTGTATGCAGAGGTGTTCCAGCATTTTATTTTCTGATACTGATTTTATGACACTTTGTGAACAACCCAACCAGAAAATAATACATTGCAGAAAGTCTGATCACACTTACTGCAGAGCTACCAGAAGAAGGTACATTACACTAGGACTTCAGTTATGTAAAACATTACCAAGGCACATTTAAAATTCTAGGAGATATAAGTTTTTATAGTTTCGTTTTTTATATTTTCATGAGCTAAAAAGAGTTGCTTTTCCTGGTGTTAGCATTTCACATTAACTCCTGAAAAATACTTGAAATAAAAAATAAATGGGCAAAAACCTTCATATAGAAAACTGTTTAATTGTAATGCAAAAATGATTCATAAATATGAGAACACTTAGGAGAATGTACCACTGTAGAAGGTCAATTTATTATTTGTTATTTAACTCCACAGCAGTAATGCTTTGGATTAAAAACTTAATCTTGAATTCTCTGAAATGTCTTACCTAACATTAAGTCCAAGTCACCATTCATGTCCTTAACAGTAAAGATTAAGTGTAAATGCTTTCCTGGGGCAAGATCAGAATGTTCTTTACTTTTCAGGATGGAGTCCTTACATTGTCTCCAACTGCTGAGAACTCAGAAGCACATAACATGCATAAAAGCTCTGTTCAGCTGCAGTGGTGGGACCCAAGGTCCTTAGTGTTAGCCAAGAGAGATAACAAAGAAACAAGCCTTGAGTTGTCTCTTTGTTTTGCTTGTGTTTGTTTCCTTTTCCCCAAAGAAAGAGCATTCAATAATTCGGCACAGAGGGAGCTTACTCTCTTCAAATAACATGATGTTTAAACAAACCAAAGATTTTTTATAGAGGGAAAAAAATTATCACCACTGTTATCACCACTGGCTTATAACAATTGGTAGTAAAACACTATTTCATAGAAGGTCAGCATTTCAAAGATAGACCTAACTAATGCCACCACGGGAATGTTTCCTTTACAGAAGGAAAGTTTTTTAAAAAAAAAAAGCCAAAAGACACACCACACACATTCCTTATTCTGCATGTGCTAAAATGAGGTAAATGCAAAACCTGGCTATTGACAAACCAAAGTATCACAGTGGAGAAAAATACTATCTTTGTCTATGAGATCAGAATGAAGATGAGTTAAAACACAAACAGCATGCACTACAAAAAGGCAGACTTGCCAGAATTTTCCTGGGATTAATTAAAAGGGAATAATTTTAAATCCCTCTCCTTTTCAAGCCTCTTGAAGCTGCATTTACTCACTTTAGGTAACAAATATAAAGTAGGCAGGAAGGCATGTGCTATTTTCCAATCAAGTCATCCACAGCAAAGCAGTCTGGTTTACAGAAGAGAATTGTTTAAGCTTTCAAAATATAAAATCATTTGGAAGACCAAATGAAATATAATCCTCAGTGCAAATGGAGTCCTCCAGACAGTAAAGCAAAATGCGCATATATAATAAAAAAAATTCTGTGCAGGAGTTACAACAAGCTATCAAAGACTTGATATTTATTCCCCACGGCAAAAACACTTCAATGTAATGGAGAGGTAAGTAATGCTTCTCAGTGTAGTTCAGACTCCAATTTCCCCACAGCTGAGATGGAAACAGGTATACCAGCACTGAGAGCAAGAAGCCTCCATGAGGAAGGAGCAGGACTATTATCATTAGCACACACAGCACGTGTTTCACCACAATTTGCCCCATAACTTTTTTCTATTTAAGCTCCTTATCTTTTTTTTTTTTTCTTTCTTTCCTGCTACTACTTTCACCACCTGTGCTTAAGCAGAAAGTATTATAAGCTTGTTAGCTGTAAGTGGTCACATCACACATGGGAAGGGCTGGTGCTTGGTGCCAATCAGCTTTGCCTAATCTGCACCCTACCAGTGTTCCTGCTGCGCTTCAGGATCAGCTGTCAGGAGGTCAAAACCATCCCCTGACCCAAGGGGGGTACAAAAGTCACATTCCTTCCTCCCTCTCTTCTGCTAAAGGCCAGTACCAATCTAATTCCCATGTCTAGGGAAAACAAATGTGTCAATAAATTATTTTTTTTCCCCCAGAAGTTGTTTGTTATGTCACGCACGTTGTACTAAGCCAATGATCTCCACAGCTTACGTGGGAAGGTGTCCAAAGAGAAAATCTCTCTCAAAAGATCACACACTAACAGGGATCTTCTGAGCTCCCATCTTGTTTATAAATGAAGAGAGCCAAGTTCAACCATTTCTTGTAAGAAATATTTCACTTTAATTTTTGTGCTTTTGGTAAAAAAAGAAAAGTTAAATTTGCACCTTGTCTACTACTCAAGTAGAAAAATAAATGTACCAGGAACAAACAGCTCTTTTGGCTAATCCTGTATGGGCAAATTACTACTTCTATTTTCCAGTTACACAGCTAGCACTTAGCTTGGCAAGTAGCACCCAAATAACTACGTGTTACACATACTGTAAACTATAACTACTATAATAATTTATGTATTAATTTATTTGTAGCAATA
Organism: Calypte anna; assembly: GCF_003957555.1. Classification (NCBI taxonomy): domain Eukaryota; kingdom Metazoa; phylum Chordata; class Aves; order Apodiformes; family Trochilidae; genus Calypte; species Calypte anna. The sequence continues at coordinate 118,272,484 of NC_044245.1, forward strand.
ATACAATGGTTCAATAACAGGTTAAAAACATCTCAAATATTCCTGTGACTATAATTCAGGTTTAGTAACAGGTTAAAAACATCTCAATATACAGAATAATCCTGTTACTGTAATTCACTTGTAGTCATCTAAATATTACTGGTATAGTGGTGATGGTGCCCTTTTGCCACGCTAATTTCAAACCCGGGTTAAGGTGAGTTAAGTATAGACAGAGGTGAGCAATGCTTTGATAAGGGACAACGGGGAAATATTCCATCAGGTTTGGAAATTTGTCTTCTTGAAGCACAAGTCTGTTATGCTTTACTTGTATCTGTATGTGAGATGCAGTCTAAGAAAAGACAGCTTTTGTCAGTTAATTTTTTAGAACACATACAAAGGAAAACTAAATTAGATATTTAGATAACACTGAAAGGAAACTAAGCTTACAGGTATTGCACACAGGCGTTTCACCTACTTACCAAAGGGTAGATAAGAACTTTTTGTGCAACTCGTTATGGAAACCTTCGTACTTAGCTTTAAGTGATACTAGAAGATTAACTTTAACTATTTCATGTCCAGCAATGATTAGGAAATATGAGAGTCTCTGTTATACTCTGGCAAGAAACACTGATCAGAATTTAAAAGAAGAAAATGTAAGCACTATAAAGAATGTGTCAGTGGTAGTACATACTACAGTGATATATATATAGCATATAGTATATTAGAAATTTCATACACCCCTCAGTGTATTAACATGTTTTACATTTAACAGAAGACTACAGCATATTTATTAAGTAGCAGAAATTGCTGGAGATATTTCAGTTACTGCAATACAAAACCAGTTAGTCTATTACTGACAAAATAGCTGTGAAAAGTGCACATCCTTCAATTAGATTTCTATTTTAATCAGTGCACCTATGGCAATAATCCCATAATACTTCAATAATGTTTCAATAATAACATTTCAGTAATAACATTTCAATACCTTTTGTACTTCAAGAAGAACATGAAAGAACATAACTAGATAAAATCGCTTCCTTTCTCAAGTATGAAACCCATCTTTTAAATTAATTTTCCTTTCTATTTCATAGATTAAGAGTATTCTTTAATGAGTTGCTTTTGGTTTTTGCAACTTCCATCTACAACAAATCCAGCCCATCGATGGGAAGTTTGTACTTAAAGGAGGCAGAAAGCTGGCATGAACTGCCCCTGTTCTCAGGAGGAATAACTGCAAGGAAAACAGCCCTAATTCATACAGGTCATTAACACAACAGAAACAACCACCCCACCTTGAAGATTTATTCCACTACCTTTAGGATCAAATTTACTCAATTAGGTTTTAATGAGGTGGCTAAATGTGCCAACCCACTGCCTCTGGGTGAGGTTGGCTCTAACCCCTGCAGCCCAACCCCAGCACAGGGCAGCACAGCAGCTCAGGAGCCCCCTCTGAAGAGCTGGGGCTTCAACAGCTCCAGAAAAATTAAGTGCATCTCAAACCTGGCTATCTGAAGGCTGCTCAGCAGTGAAAGAGAGGAACGCATGGGTGGTGTTTTCAAAATGACTTAAAAGTTTTGTTTGGTGGTGGGTTGTTTTTTTTCTGGTGTTGTGGGGTGTCTTAGAAAACTGTCAAAGAAATTAGCCCATGACAGTGTGTGCTATTTGGCATTTGAGTAGTTTTCATTTCATTGCATTTCAACAACCAGTAAAGTTTCAAAATTCCATGGGACTATATCATACTCATATGGTAGCAGACAGTGAGCTGTTTAAGTGCCTTAAAAGTTTCCATCAGCAGCTCTTCACTGCAGGTACAGGCATGGCTAAAATGAATAGAATTTCTCTCCAAAAAGAAATGGAATTAAACCTGGCAGTCTTATGCACAGTGCAAGCTTCAGCATGATTTGAGAAGGAAAAAAATAACAAAACCAAACCAGCCACTCTTTATTTTATCAGTAATTGAAAATTCTTCCTTCCTCCAAAAAGCATTTTCCAGTATCTTATTTAGCTTATAACCATATGCTTGCAATTTCTACTCTCCATAGAAGTATTTCTGGAAAACCAAAGGAAAATTTTTGTGAACCACAGATATAAAATAACTCTCTCCATTAAATGGCCTAAAGTTTGGATTGCTTCTGCTCCACCTCCCCACATCTGGCACATGCATCATATTACAGGCCAGAAGGCAAAGTGAAGAGATGGAACGGAACGGGAGACAGTGGTTGGATCACAACTAGAAGGAAGCACACCTTCCATAATTCAAGCCTTTTTCCCAATTCCAGTATGTCAAAGCATGACAAATAAAACCACACGTGGGAAAAGTCCACACACGTGCATGCACAGACACACCAACATCCCCCTTGCTTCAATCAGCTCCCTAAAAAGGAGAGAATTACACAAAAAACAACTGGATGTCTTCAGAGCTACCACTCTGTGCCAGAAGTGCAACAGGAGTTCAGATTTTGTTAACCAACAAAATTCACGGGGAAAAAAGCAATTACTCATCTCTAAATCACAAGACGGTTTCACTTTTTCTGTTTTGTCAAGTCTTTAATAGGTACAACCAAAACCAAAAGCCACTGCATTGTCTAAATATCAGAATATGGTCAAAGAAACACAATTTATCAATTGGCCTTTTTGCTGTTTAAGTTTTGAAACTTAAAACTCAAGAATATGCATGCAGCTACGTAAAGATGTACTACATGTACAGCTACATAAAGATGTACATGTACAGCCCCATGTACAGGGCTGGTTGAAACCATCCACTGTTTCCCAGACCTCCCTCTGAAACCACATTCTCTTTGTCCCTTCAACCCCACATCAGCAGCACAACAGCATAAAACTTTCACAGTGTCTTTCAAGCTCAGAAAAAATCCACTGCTGTCTGAATTATCAAAATTATTCAGGCTGTTCAAGTGATTTTTTTTGGTTCCAAATGGACGTGGCACGCTGGTCAGGAACTCATCGAGTCAAACACAAGCAACAGAAGTGGAATTCTTCTGGCTAAGCTAATTGATGGCCCTACAAAAATGAAACACGCAACTGCATATTCAGAACTTTCAAAGACACACTGTATTACAGTTACAGAGTGCCTTCCCCTCTGTGGCTGCTGTAATATGATCATAATTGCTGTGAAAGGGCGAGAGACCGACTATATGTTAAATCCTGCCATCTGTAGGTGCTTTACACAGTTCCATTTGTTGCTGCTGGGTCAAAAGTTTACCCTATTTTCGCTTGTTTGTAACCAATCACACAGGTCTCTGTTATGTATAATCTCTGATCCACTCTCAAAACAATTTTTGTATTACACAGTCATATGACTACACTGAAAAAACCCACACGTTTTATTAAGAATACACTTCTTGTTGGTTAGCTTAATAATTATTATTTCCATATTCAGTAAGCATACTGTGCCGACCTTGTTCTTCCCAGTTAACTCCCTTGGAGCACAACCATAAGGCCATGAATTCTCCCCACAAAATGCTCCAGGATTTCTGGCTAGTTGCAGCCCAGAAGCACATGCAAAACAAGGCTGAAAACATTCATGGTACCTGTCATTTATTTAAGAGTAGGAGGAAGGAACTTCTCAGTTTGTTCTACCAGGGAGAAAAGATGCTCTGTAAACATTTAAATTGATGTTCACAGTGGAAACAAAAATCATCTCTGAAAATAATGTTGTACATAGCAATATCCCTACATATTTATCTTAAAACTGAAATACGCAAAAATATATTGCATGGAAACATTTATGCTACTGATATTATTAAAATATATGTGGAACAAGTAGTCCCATGAAAAACAGAATTAATTAAGCCTCATCTCCCACAGATTTACACCTTCTGGTTTCTTTGACTTTGGTGTCCAGAAAGGTGAAAGCTTTGAACAAAGCTTTTCCCACAGCTGGGACAGCCGCCTCTTTTCCCATCCCCTAAGATTCCCAGGCAACTAGTAAGATAATTTCATGCTGTAACTTTTCCCTCTTTCAGGGCACATTTATGTGCTTCCATCTATACTCAGCTACTTATTTTCACAAAACTTGTGGGATCTAAATTTTTAGACCTCCACTGTGCCAAAAGATGTAATAAAAATCACCATTAGGTTCAAAAGTTACATGAAGGGATGTGTGTGCCTGTACACAAGTACACAGTGTGGCCTCATGAGTCTTGTTTCCATAGGAAATGAGGCTAAAAATAAAGCAGAGTGTTTGACCTTCTTATATTTTCACAGAAAGTTAATTTAGATGGACCAAGCAGCTGGCTATACTAACAGATCACCTAAAATAGTATCACAATATTTAAACACATCTCATAAATTTTGCTAGAGAGTTTTCAAAGGAAACAGACACAGACCCTGTTTCTAATAGGAGAGATAGATAAATAAGGAGGTACTTTTCCATTGACATTTATTTCACTGTAATCTATGAACTGTGATAGATTTGTGATCCTTTAATTATTTTTCATTAATTTGTGCTAGCATGTTCTGCCTTAAAGGATATAAACCCAAGTCAGCACCCACACAAATAGTTGCATTGCTCAATTTTACATTTGACTATTAGATGCTAAACCCTCCGTAAATGACACAGAACAAAAGCAAACCTATGCCACTGAGAAGATCAGTTATAATAATACGTACTAGAGAATAATCAAATAACATCATTAAGCCACTTCTAAGCAGATACTAATCACATACATTAGCCATTAGATTTAATATAAAATTATATATAACATAGAGGTTTATTTTATATATATATGTATATATATATATATAAATATTAAAAAATAATTAAAACTGTGTATACACACACAGAACAGTCAGACACCAGTTAACAGGACTGATGTCACCTATGATCCAGGCCAGGAACAAGTGAATAGTCTTTCTTTCATCCAGGGGAAAGCAAGATGGGTGGTTTTTAGAGGAAACCCACTTTACTCAGCCTATCAGCACCAAAATGGGCAAAAAACAGTGAGAAAAGCCTGGTATAAAAGAAAAAACAACGAAAACAAAGCAACTGAACGGACTCCTAAGAACACATACAAGAAAGCTGAAGGTACCCAAAGGCATTTACATGTCTGAACAAAGGGAAATTTTTCTCCTTGGCAGAAAAGTCTGATGAAAAGCAGAGCTCAAAAAGCTGCAAGAGAGGACAAGACTGAAGGAGTGAAGCCGAGAACTCAAGAAACCTGTCTCAAACCCTAAGGTGATGATACTGGAGCACAGAAATGCTGTAAAGCCATTTGCTATTTTGTCTAGGATTGTGCATCTCTTCTCATTTTTCTACAGTACAAAAAAGTTATTTTAGAAAGTTTTCAATTGAGTATGAATTCATACTATTCTTTATGTTACCAGGACAATCTGAAGAGTTCAACATTTATCTTAAGCAATTTGGTTGGCTGACTCATGCAGGCCCCATTCTTGATAAGGAGAAACAATCTGTGCCCAGCAAACAGATCTTCCATGCCAGAGCCAGGAACATTACAGGAGTTTGATTAAGCTCAGGGGAATTTTACAAGTACCCGGATTTCATGTAGGTCCATAGAGCAATGACATGAGGGAACTGGGATATAGAATTGCTTTCATTCAGTTTTACTGAAGAACAAGAATTCTGCTATACAAGAGACCAGGTTAAGTGCAATAACTCTTTACAAAAATGCATATATTTCTCTATTTGATGGTGTCTAGATTATTTGTACAAATACACATAAGTACCTTAAAAGTTATTACTACCATCAGCTGACGAGGAAGTTGAGAACTTTAAGGTAGAACCTTCTTTGTAAATGATTTTTCTAAGATTTCATTTTCACTTGAACCATCTTCATTTTTAAAAAAAAACTTAATGGTTTCCTAAGTGTGAAAATTCTTAAAACGGTGGATCTGAATACATATGCAAGTTAAGAATTATAAATCATGTAAGAATCTCAATCTTCCTTTAGTATTTAACTTTATGATGACAGAAATACACAACCAAGTGTGGAGACAATTTTTAGAGGCATTTGTTTTGGATGGCCTGCATAGAATAAACAGGTATTCAGTGCTCTCATGTAATGAGCATCCATATTATCTTAGGATAATAAAAACTTTATCATAGACTATCACTGCATGCCAATATTGAGTACACATACAATTTTAATTTTTTTTAAACATGTAAAGAGTCTTCCAGCTTTCCACCCTTTTTAGATTTAACAGTTACAGTCTCAAATTAATTTTGAAGTTCTCCTCAAAGGCATTATGATACTGTAATATCAAAATCCATTCAAAAATTAGGATTTGTCTTCTCAAAAGGAATTAGAAGCGTGAATGTGAAGTACTTCATATGCAAATAAGATGCTTTTTTAAATGGTGTAGTATCTTGTCATTGATAAGCATTTTTAATGAACTGTTTTAGAGGATGTGGTTTTCTATTAAAAGAGGTCACTTATTACAAGAAATCTGCAATTGTATGCTGGTGGTTGGATGCAGATCCTCCCACCAGTTAATTCTCACAGATCTTGCTTCCTAGCCCCCAGGGTAGTCACCACCCTGACCAGCCTGCATGTGCCACAAGTAGCCACCTTAGAAATAATGTCTAGGTGTCATCATTGAAATGAGACCAAACTACAAGAGAAGGGATGCTCCTCTACCTGGCCCCTTCCAGTGCACCTTCTTCTATGCCCCTGGAGCCAGTCCTCTCACTTGGGCTGTGGCAAGACTCCAGCTGTCCGGCTGCTGGGCTGCAAAGCTGCTCTCCATCTCCTTTGGTAAAAAGCAGAGCAGATGGAAATTTCCCATAGGCTGGTCTTGGCCCACAGACCACTGTTTGGACCATACCCCTCTACGAATGAGAGCGATTTATTCATTCGAACTGACTGGCTCCACTGTCCTCTTTTACAACACGGCTTCATCCAATCCCTTAGCTCAGTGATAAAACACAGCTCAGTGTGAGCACACTTCATCGCCTGTGCCTGGGCTAGGAACTAAGCCATGAAGGAAAATATGGCCATGTCACGCTAAGCAAAGAAACACATGAGTAACTCTGGCAAGCATGTGAGATAAGGCTCCTCTGAATGACTGACGGTAATGTTATATTGATGGTACAATCAGTCATTACCTACACACACTGACACAGAGTAAGCAGAAGCTGTAGCAGAAACTGTGCAAACACCATCTTCAGAATGGCAGCCGTATGTTCCCTTAAAACACTGGAAAAGAACAGGATGGAATCTTTTACAAAATTAAAAATGTTATAAACCTTGCAGTGCCCTGGAAGCTCCTGAATTTTATTTTTATTTAGAATGAAAGAAAGAGCTAAACAGATCTAACAGCCAAGCTGTTTTCACAGGACACAAAGGAGTTCTCACTTTCATTGGTCTTCCCTTGGCTGCCCTGCTAAATTACAGCTAAAAGCACAAGGGAGCTCAAAGTGTAACCCTGTCCTGATTTCTGTTCCCTTCGCTGTCAGATATATCTTGGTTTTTACACAGAGGCTGTTCAGAGTCCTTTTGCTTTTAAAATTTCATTCAGAAAGGTGAGTCAAGGTTCTATTCATCGATGCAGCTCTCCTTGCTCCAGTGACAACAAAACTGGCTAGCTAGCTTTTCCTGAAGAAAGGAAAACTTTAGGTAGCACAGGATGAGAAAGTCCTTTAAGAACTATTAGCTTTCTTGCATAAAGTCAAGAAATGGTCACTATGAATGTATGATACTTCATAAGGTCTTGAGTATTCTCCAGTTTTCATCTGATAGCTGGAGAAGAAAGCCAGGAATGGGAAGGGAAATGTTTCATATTACATTTGAAACTTATTACTCATATTACACAGAGTAATGTTTGTTGAGCTCTGCCTAAAGGTTTCACAGAGGGCTTTGCAAAATGGAGGGCTGCCTCACACATGAAGAAAAGCCTCTCTCCAAGTATCTGTCACAAGAAGAAAAGGTCCAGCGTCTGTTCCCATATGCAGAAGGGTTACAGCTTCAGTAACCAAGCAGGGCTTCCCTGGAGAAAGAAGCCCTGGAAAGGCTCTTCAACAGGTCTTCCCAGCAAGTGGAGTACATAGAGAATATTCAGCAGGTATTTGCTGCTCAAGTGCCTGATATCAGCAGAGACAAGAGAAGTGACGACAGGCCCTTTCTGGATGAAAAGTTAGGGCTCTCCTCAAAGGCCCTAAGCAGCCAAAATCAGATTTGAATCAAGCAGAGAGGGTACAGGAGCAGAAGAGGAACTCTTTCTTATCCTTTTGTACTCATGCTTTTCTGCTATACTAAGTGCATAAGCAGAGTCAAAGAGAGGATGGATGAATTAACTCAGAAAAAAGCTGTCCAAAAAAGCTGAACAATCAGTCCTCAAAAAATTAATGATAAAAGACTTTGAATAAAGCCAATTTGTAATGGAATGTAAGAAGGGAAGTCCCTAAAGAGAAAAACTGTCTACCAGCTCTGCAGCAGGTTTTGCTGCCCCATGCAGTTTACTATGGCGAGAAGCCAACTTGGCAAGGCTCACTCTTCTCCAAGGAGCCTGGCAGCACTCCAGCCTCACTCACAGGTCTCATTGCTGCTGCCAAGCTTGAGGAGCAATTGAAGATCCTGTTTTGTGAATCTGCAGACCTGGTTGTGACCAAGAATATTTGTGTTTTAAAATGTTCTTCAGCAAGTCAAGCTCCCTCTGTTTATAGAGTGACTGAACAGGCAAAACAGTATACTTAAACCCAGCTAGAGAAAATGAGCCACAGATTGTTAATTATATGGCTATTTGCACTTTGACTGGAAGAGGAAGTAAGATGGTTATAACTACTTTGGGCTTTACTCCTCTAACTGCATTGAAACCACATTTATGACAGCTGAAACTATGCAATTTTATATAAAGGTGGGTGTTTCCTGTTTTTGAAATGAGTCCTTAGCTGCTCACCCTCACCTCACGGTAATTTGCTGGAACCAGAATATATTAAACTGTGGCCAGTTTTGAAGACTGGTCTTAAGATCTTATTTTACTAACTCTTTTTAAACACATAGATAAAATGTATATATTGGACTACTGCTGCCAAGCACCTCCATTTCTAGGACCTAACAGTATTCTTCAGGCATTAGAAAATACATATGTGTTCCACATGCGAGACCGAAATGCCCAGCTGTCACCTGGGGTGTGCTCAGTCTCTGGTGACGTGGTCACAGTCACTCTTAGACCTGCATTCCCCTGAGCAGGCAGACTGGACTCTGAATTCTACCCACCAGCAGATCTACCTTTTTCCACTCAATATGCAGTATTTCAAGTGATTTGTAATAGCAGCTTTGCTATTTTGAACATGATTTCTTTACTGTGGCAAGTATATGTTCAATTTTATAGATGCCGAGTATGGAGAGTTACACGGCCCTCTCAGAATAAACCAAATAAAATCATTATTTGACTAGAAGTTAGTTTTGCAAATATCCCCTAACAACTTTAGTAAGCAGCAGTTTATTTCCTGTGCCTTTTCTCTTACCTTGCTTACTTATGCTAATTGGTTCTCACAAGCCAAATTCTGCAATGAGTACAAGTACATAAATCAGCACTCTGCATTTCCATTGACAGTCATTTTCCTAAGAGATTACAGCAGGAAGGCATCTATAAACTGATCATACTGTTCAGATGAAAAGCAATCCAGTAATTCCTGATTATAATATGTGGTAATTCTTACTTACAAAAAAACCCACACACATATAATTTACAATGTATTCCTCCTGATTTAGCTTGTGACATACTGCTTGAGAGTGAAATACTCCCTAAAAACACAAGATATACAGTCAAGAGCACCAAAATCCGTAACACAGAGAAGTGTCAGCATTTCTACTACCTTTGTTTTGCTCTCCAAGACCACAGCCTTTTATTTCTGACCACTAGATCCCAACCTTTACCTATGAGAGCTTGCTAGCCTCGTATTTCTCACAGAAAACGAACAATTGAAACTTCTTAGTCTCAACTAGGAGGAATATTAAAGATTAAGTTTTAAAAAAGCCTTCAACTGAAAGAAACACTAAAGCTGAAATTCAAAATTCTATTACACCTGATTTCATGACTTATCTTCAGTTAACTTTCAAAGCAAGTAAACACAGTATACAGTTTAAGTCATGCACTTTAAAAATGCTTTCTTCAGCCGCTTCCTTCCTGCCTCCAGACAAGGGAATGGTTTTTAAGTGGCAGACAAGCCAATCTGCAACTCGAAGAGGCTGGTCCTGCCATCCCTCTTCCAGGTCATCTTAAGCACAGCCATTGTCCAACTCTGTACTTAGCAAGTTCAAAGAGCTGAAGAGCCAGCCAAGTAACCCAACCCAAAATGCAGCGAGCTGACCACTGTTATGACTGCCTGAGCCAAAACTCACCCCAGGGCCAGGGCAGCACTGGCATGAGGGAGAGGACGTAATGCCTCTGCAAGGAGGGTACAAGCCACATTTCTGGAAGCTTTTAGACCAAGGTTAGCTGCAATGATGCTGAATTTGTGTCACCTCCACAAAAGCTGGACCCACATTGAGCCCCTATCCTCTAAGCAAGAGAAGACACAGAAAAATTCACAGGGTGCAGTCTAAAACTGTTCAGATGCCTAAAGAACCTCACTGAGATAGACTCTTAAGTCTCAACACCTCTTTTGACTTTTTTTTTTTTTTTAATTCATTTTACTATTTCTACATGTAAGCACCCAAGTCCTGACATTTGCAAACTTCTTGTCAAAAGTAATGTGAACATTTCTAATGGGAGGGGGGGGATGGGACAAGCAGGGAGGAGATTTAATGAAAGCAACCCAGATTAGCTAAATGATGTATCATAGTGGAACAATTCTGCTGCTAAAGATCATGCAGATGTTACGATGGAGGCAAAGAAAGCCTTTCATTAGCTACAGCACAGCTGCTGCGTACAACTTCAAAAAGACTTGGCACAGGACTTCAGCCACAAAACTTCCCCTCATTTCATTTCATGCACATCATCTGAAACTTCAGCAAGCTGTACCAAGGACAAAACTGAAGGGGAGTTTGGAACATCTTATCAGCAGTGGCACAGTTCCTTGTGCTGCCAATACTCACACGCACCTTCACAAAACTCCACTATACATCTCCATTCCTCCTCAATATAGCAACCCTTCAACAGCAGTATCACAACACTGCTGTCTCTCTTATTTATACTGGCATTACCTTCCACTTTAATGACAACTGAATTACCACATGATTAACATACATTAAAGCTTCAAAATTAGCCATAATTAACAAGTAAAAGAAATTATCTGTTAAAGTAGCATTAGAAAGAATGATCAACATCCGTTCACATCCTTCATCCACTGAACTATTCTCAACATACACCCTGACCATGAAGCTGAAAATGCCATAGCTTACAATCACATTGAATGTACATACTTAATGTCAGTCTCATTATTTCCCATATAATACATAAACTACAAAGAAAATATATGCACTGTCTCAATTCAAAGTTCAGCTTTTCCCTTTAAATGTATCAAAGTGTTATAGCAAGTTACATGTAGTATACAAAAACTTTCATTCATCTTCTACATTTAATAATGAAGCACCCAGAACTCAACATAAACTGCAAATACTATACTTGTGATTTCCTTTCAGTGATTTCCTTGAAAGGAAATGTACCTGAGAAACCTAAACCACTTTAAGATGCTTATGTATAAGATTAAATTAGAACATTTCTGACACATGGGAACAGAATCTTAGAAACTGTTTTTAACTTCTCCCTTTTTCTTTTTGTTGACTCTTATGACACTCTTAGCTTCCACCATGTGAAACCATAAATAGATTTATCACCTGCCATTTTCTTCATACAGCTGTGAGGTTACAAAGAACAACTAGACCAAATAAGAAAATAATAGTGGGAGCAACTAAATTTCTGTTAACATTCAAACTTCTAAAGTAAACCAGTGAAGATCAAACTGAAAAAACAAGGAAATGCAAGCAAAAATGCACTGAAAGCTTTTGTTTGTTTTTTTTTTTTAATATTCCATGACTTTATTACTAAGAACTTGATAAAAAGCTGGAAACCCACAAGTTTAAATGATATTAGTAATTTTGATTAAAATCAGTGAAAAAAAACTCATTAAAGCAAAGGTGACTCTTGAAATACTGGATATACTAACCACAGTATTTCTGTATTCATGAAAACATAACACTTCAAAATGACCTACTTTAATAATAGTTAAAAAAAAAGAAAGAATATGAGCACTAACCCCCCCAACTCTACTGGTTTTATAAAACACCATCTACTTCTCAGAATTAGTAACAGACTCATGAAACTGAACCAATTTGTTCAACAGATGTTTCAGTTAACCCAAAGGAATTTTACTTTTCCATTGTAGAAACAGATCGCGCTGAATAAAATTCCACTATTATTAGCAGCTTTCAAAATATATTAGCTCAAAATTAGCTTCCATTTCCATCCCTTCTTTCTTTCACAGAGCAGAAAACATTTTCCATACCGGATTAGACCGTGCCACCAGAATAAAGTAGGCACATTGATAAAACAAATCGCCCTCCTCCTCCCCTCCCCTCCGCTCCCCGTTTTATGGGATATGCAGGAGCGGCCGAGTTTTTATTTTTCTTGGCGTTCCTCTCTCCACATTAGCTGATAATCTTCCCCATGTAGCCCTGCCAGCACACTGCCCCGCAGGCCCACAACACCCCTGCTGTTCCAGTCCCGTGCTTTTCTCCAGCGGGCTCTGCAAATTGTGTGATCCTTTCGTAATGTTGTGCTATTGCATCAGTCTAATTGCAACATAATTTTCAATGCTCTAGGTAATGCAAATAATTTTTTTTTTTTTAAACTTCTGCCCATAAAACACAGATTGTTTCCCCCCGCCGCTCTTCTCCCCCACCTCCCCCTTTTTTTTTTTTTTTGCTTATGTTTAAAGATTTAAAGAACAATGCACTGCACAGCGGTAGTCAAACAAAAATATCTCAGGTTTTCTTAGAAAGCAGCACTTAAATATATTGCTTGGCGCCTGGAGCATTACTGCAGCCTTTCACAGAGCCATATGTAGTAGATTCCCCATGAGCAGGCTGGAAGGGGAATGTGCATTCTTACTCTGTGTATTTAATATAATATTTAGCCATTATCAAAGCTTCATAGCTTTTACTGTCTCTCTCTCCTGCCATAGAGTAACAGCTTATCTGGCAAACACACTCACAATGTTTCTAGGCACTGAAGGCACGCTCTTGGTTAATTCATAAAACCTGATCTAATGTTAGATATTTTGCATTCAGGTTAGCTAAGTTAAAACAATATTTAGCTTAACTGTGCCTTGGCCAAAAAATTCGCTGTTATCTACTGATTACAACAGCATTGTGACTAGCTATGGACATCACACTGGGAAAAAACAAATCCTGAGCCTGAAGAAATGCAGATGAAATTCTGACCTCAAGCCATTCTGATAGTGGGCATTACAAACACTGTCTACTCTGTATCTGATACAATAACCAGGCACAAGAGACATGTGCCTAGGACGAATGGTGAATTTACGTATTATTCCAGTTTTATGTAAATATAATACCGTGATTCTGTGATTATCTTAGCTGGCAGCATCAAAAAAGGCTGTGCTTCTTGCACCCCAAATCGTATTACATGACACAAACATCTCCACTAAAACCAATCTGCAGAGGCAAGCACTCAAGGGAAATGTCAGAAGTTCTACAGAAACCTTACTTTGCCTTTGTTTGCTTCTGTGGCATGGTATACACCACAGTTATGTCACACCACTTCCACACCACCTCTACTTCATACAGTGAACAGAATTACCAATAATCAAAACAGTAACCTATTTTACTCTTGGTATCTGGCATATGTTCCAATACCAGATTTACTGCATGCTAGTCAGTTGGGGGTTCTTTGTTTGGGTTCTGGGGTTTTTTTAAGACATAACAAATAATTTCTCTGGGAATTCAAGGGTGCAGCTGAGTGCTTCATCAACTTAGTAGTTAGTCCTACTGTTGCTCTTTTACTCCTAACACAGAACAACTGTTAGAATTCTTGATTTCCTAACTGAAACAGTGACAGCTTTAAGGTCAAAATGATTCTCCAGTTCCAAAGACAACTTTGTCTAAAGATTGGCATAACTCAGACCTAACTTTTTCACAGCACTTAGCATTACATTGTGCTTTATACAGCACTTTCAAGCCTCAGCCCCCACCGCCTCACTCACAGTTATCAGTGCTCAGCACTTTTCCAGATCAGATCCAAAGATCTCAAGTCATCCGCAAGAAAGCAAGACACATCCAGTTAGCAAAAGACAAGGGAAAAGCCAGGATTTAGCGACTTACCAAGCATCACCCAGGAAGTCTGCAGCACAGCCAGGGAGAGAGTCCTGTTTGCCAAGGCAGCATGCAGCTGCACCACAACAGCTCCTGTCTCCCGCGATCCCCTGCCTCGCCCACCACACGCGTCCGGATTTCTGCTGGAAGTGAGGCAGGGGTACTACAGAGAAGAGCCTTCTCCACTGCATCAACCAGATTCATTCCCAAAGCAAGTCCATCCTGTGCAGGGAACAGAGCAGGGGTTCTGTGGAAAAAAAAAAACCCAAACAAAACCAACACATCAATAGACAGTTAAGTACTGTTAAATTGTAAGGCTTCCTCGTGAGGGACCAAATGAAAGATGCTTGCGAAGACAAGCTCAGTTTGACACTCCTTGACTTGGACACTGCCACACTGCAAAAATGTTTGCATTTGCCACTTCTTATAAGAAGAAATTGAGACACCAGACCTTGTGCGATGGGGTCACATTGACAGCTATAAAAAACAGCAGTGGCACTGAAATCTATGTGCCATGCAGCTCGTTTGGTGAAGAATTAAACTGCAAACACAAAATGATTCTCTGCATGGTGACTAGCCATAGGTGACATAAAAACATTCTCCAGGAGCTTCTACTGAAAGCAGAGAGTGTTTGTTTGTATTCAAAGATCTCTATAGAAAATAACCTTTCAGAACCAACACCTCTGCCTGTTTTCCTCAAGCCATATCCTCTGGCCCATGTGGATTATTCAAGACCCGGTCCTTTTTGTTCCTACCTTCAGCACCCTTTCCCAGACTCTCCTCATCCCCAGTCCCCAAGGCATTTAATCTCTTCTAGTTCAGACACTTCCAGGCTTGACTGACACTGCCACACTCTCCCTTGATGCCCCTTCCTTTGCTCTTCAGCACACCATCAAATTAACTCTCACTCCAGGTCTGTCTCCCCTCTTCACAGACTATGGCATTTTGGGGTTGGGACCATGCCAGGGCCCCGTAGGTCCATTTCTGTCTCTCAGCTGGTGGGGATAAAAGGCATCATTTTCCTCCCTCAGCTCAGCCTCCCCCTCCAGGCCATACAGCTCTCACATGCTCAAGACAGCACGCAAGAACTGTGATTTCTATAGAAGGTTACAGTTTGGTTAGATCTGAGATTTTCACAGTGCTGAGAAAGTCACAAAGCTGTGACTCATAAGCTGCTCTTCTTCCTCAGTGCCTATCACCAGCATTTCCCACACTGCCAACTAACTCCTAGTCCCTGTTTCAAAGGCAGGGACATGGAGCATTTCCAAAAACATAAAGCCAAACTACAATGAGAAATAACATTTTCCACACATTCTTACAAATAGCTAAATAATTTTGGCATTAAAAAACTTAGCTAGAGGCAAATGCTTAACCCCAAAGGCTAATGTTTTGCAGAGTTCTAAGAAACTTCAACCAGCATCCTATACTGAGAAGCACTGGGTATCCTTCCTTACTGCAGTTCCTGCCATTCCTCTTCCCACCCTTTATTACTTCCATCATTCTGTTCAGTGGATGTTCAGACATTAACACCTGAAACCATTGGTCACACTGAAGCCCAGCAGCTGTGGGTTAGCTGTGGATAGCATGGGAGGGAATGCCTTTGTCTTCACCCCTAATTTTGCTGCATGCCTAGAAACAATATTCAAACAGCATCCTCAGACAAAATCCTTCTTCCCCAGTGCCTATCACCAGCATTTCCCACGCTGCCAACTAATTCCTAGCCTCTGCTTCAGTCCAGCTATCATTTCTTTGGATGGCACTGTTTTCATCCTAGAGGTACCAATGCTTGCTGAAAAGGTACATCTGTTCACAGAACTATTCTAGGTCATGAAAACCTGAAGTAAAATGGGTTAGCTTCATTTCTCATGAAGGTCACAGATAGCTAACAGAGATAATTTAAGCAAATTCATTTTGCATTTGCACTAAATTAGGAGCAGTCGCATATCAGTTACAAAGAGGAAGGGTAACTTCATACAATACTATTGCTGATGATCATCTGTCCCTGCCTGGAGGGAAAATAACCTTCTGGTATGAAACTCTGTGGAAACTTTTTCTTCCCTTTATTTGGCAGTTACTTATCTCACCATGAAAAACTGAAGTAATATACAAAAGGAGAAAAAACTCTCAAAATAGACAACTCATTGCTTTAGAGCAAAATCCAATTTACAGACTTTTTTTCTTACTGAGCTCTTACCAGAAAACAAGACAACAATTTCTCTCTGGCTCTTGTAAATACTTCTGTACAAACATGGTCCAGATGAGAAGATGAAGAAAAGAGAAAAATAGAGCTCACAGATGGATCCAAATTATAGTATGGATTAAAAGCACTATGACATTTATTTTTCAATAAAGAATCATAATTTCCAAAGAATGACTGACTATTCCTATGAGACTGTACTTAGTCTAGAGACATCTGATGTACCTAATTTGCAAAAACCACTTACTAAGTACAGCAAAAAAAGTATGTGACCCACATGCAGGCTCCTGGAACATGAATGTTTGTGCTTATGAAAACAAACTGAGAAGATTCAACATCAGTGTAAAACATACATGCGTGTAAGACAAACATGCATTAAAAGCCCATAACAATAATTTTATTGTGCTTTGAATTCAATTTAAGTAATTAAAACTGGCTATCAAGCATCTGTAATAGCTAGATTTACTTATTTTGTAAGGCCAGAATAATTATCTCATCACTTAACTTACAGTTAAGATGAAAAATATAATTAGGTTGAACAGAAGTTCAGTACTTGCAATATGTAATAATGGAAACTACACAAAACTTCTTCCTTAAAAATAGGAGCAGAATTTCATGCACCATTTCATTTGGCAGAGTGTAACATATTTGCCATCAGCAAAAGACCTTTTCAATTAAGAAAAAGGTAAAGAAAGTATTTCCATTCATACAGCATTGCCCAGCTGATTAAAAGTATCACCCACTGGTAGTTACCTCTGAATTGTAAGCAACTATAATGCAGTGAGTTGCCAGTCCACTACACAGTGTTCTTAAAAACTCCTCTGAAATCCAGCAAATCTCCAAAAATACTGTTTGTTTAACATAAACCCATATAAGTTTGTCACTGAAATCACTGTTTATAGGCTAAATCACTACCTCAAGTAGAAAAGCTTTTGTCTAAAACAAATCATAAAACACTGGTAACACAAATGCTTTGCATTGCATTGAAAAGGCTCTAAGACTTCATGTATTTATTTATATAGCATTTGTGAAAATGTAAACACTTGGAAATATATAAAGGAAAAGGTGAGACTCAGTGCAGTGAGCTAATTATCAAAAAAACTGATTTTCCTTAGGATAAGTGTATTCTTACAAGGACTTAAGCCAGCTGGCTGAAGTGCACTGAATATTTCACCCAACATCAAAAATTCATCCAAGACCATTAATACATTGTAAAGTAAGGTTCTCTTTTTTGTTTGGTTGGCTTTTTAAGTAGTTTCTAGCATTTTTGAATATAAGTTATTTCCTGAAAAACTTTGGCAGCTTTTTGTTATTAATATAATTATCTCAAAAGCTACACTACAACAACATAGCATATTTGCTACCATCAACATACTCTCATATTTCATCAAGGATTCTTCTCTACGTGGTAAAAGTATTTCTGTTATTTAAGCTTTTTAGGTAAGCTGATTTTTAAATCATCATTTTGGAACATAATTCCCCACATTACTAGAATTTTCAATCATAAACATTCCCCAAATCATGCTTCCCTTTTTAATTTAAAGAAATATCTCAAATAATTGTAATATCCTATTTACCTACCACTACACTAACATCAACACAAAAACTACTTCATGCATTGATCAATATGTATGATGTAGTTTACTCTTTCATTTCAATCTGTTCAAATAATATGACACAATGAGCTCAGTATGAAACATTATGGTTCTTATGCAAATAAACAGACTCCCACATTAAAGTTACTACTCCACAATACATTGGCACACAGATGCTCACAGCTTGTCCTCACACTGAAAAGTACATTAAAATAGAACAGAAACCTTATACCTGTATTCCATTGATTTTATTGGCTTAGGGCACATTATTAAAAAAAAAAAAAAGAAATCTGAGTTGCAAATACTGACAACAGCACCTACAGCTTCCTACTGCTGTGGCACAGCATCCTTAATTTTGTGGTTCATTATGCTTTGAAAAGAAGCCCATATCTTGGAGACCAAATCTGACAAGAGATACACGAACACCACCCCCTCTACTGATGATGACCCCATCTCGCAGTAACTCTGTGAGTTGAAGGGAATTTAGCTAGAGCTGAATATTTTGAAGGTCAAACACCTCTTGCATTCTTCACCAAGCACCTAGGGAAACACTGGGTGAAAAGTAAGTCCAAGACTTTATGGTCATCAACTCATTTCTCCCATTGACTTTCTTAGGATTCACAGCAAACTCCAGCACCCCAAGTTCTGTTGTAACTGACTCAAGGCTTTAGTTGGTCATTTCACAAGAGCTCATTTTAGGCCAATATTTAAGCTCTACTCACTTCATGTACTCTACAACAGAATTTCCTTTTCTTAGTCTATGAATGACAGTGCCAAAAATACCTACAGAACAAACAGCAATAGGTATATAGTAGTCTGTTATCCATATAACACCAACTAAAATAAATTTACTTACACTCTATTAAATTTTCAAAATAATGCACTTGAGTCTCAGATTTGTGAAAACTGGAAGTTATACACTTCTGTGTGATTTTACAGTTTGTATTTTATTAAGTCAGAAAGTCATAAAACCAAAACTGAGCAACAGCCCAGATATAAGGATATCTCACACAGAAAGCTAACAAAAGTCCTCAGAGTACATTCAAATACACTCGAAATATTCTCTGACCACTGAACTGACTCTTGGGACATTCCTCTGAGTGAAGATGACTCCTGGAAAACACTGGGCATTACTGTACCAAAACAAACATTTTTAAGTTAGCCCTGTCTTATTATCATGGCTTAGAACAGGAATATACCTTGGCCATTTATTTTGTGAGCAAAGACCCATTTTTGTTACAGAGACTTATGGATAATTTTCAACTATGCTTTTATTTTCACCTAGGTAGCTTCCAGAAATTCAGAAATACATTATAAAATTCATACATCTGCCATAAACACAAGAAAATTCTCCATAGAGCAGAGAATAAAAAAACAAAACTGAGAAACTTTATTGCTCCTAAACAAACAAACTGCATGTCAGGGACAAGTTCCTAAACAAAACAGTAACTAAACTCTAATATATTGTTTGTGATATTCTTTGAATAAAATACCCTTTTTACACCATCTTGCTATTTCAGTAGTGTTTAGCTCCAGAAATGTGAGGCTTTAAGCCTGAAACTCACGATGAGAAGGAGCAGAGAATATTTTCTAACAGGCACTGTGTGAACAAATGTAGGTTTGGTGCCTCAGAGCTTGACAGCTCTCATATACTGGTTTCTCCTCTACCCCCTGGACTACATTTGTAGAACTTAATCTCCTTTTTGAGATCTGTTACTTGCACCCACAAATCCTTCCCCTCATGGAAATACCCTAAACACTGCCACATTATTTTGGACAGAAAATGTTTGAAGTGTGTTATTACACCAGGGTGCTAAGCCAACCTAAATGCTAACTATTATTAAAACATATTTGTGCTCCTGTCCCTTTCCTTACACTCATCTTATCCTTTAGTAAACCTATTCAGCTCATTAACCTGGAATAAAACACTTTATCTTGTAGATTAGTGAACTGAATCAAGGGTTGAGGGAAGTTTTACAGAGAGCAAAACTTGGGGGGGGGACAACATGTCAACCTGGCCAAGGCTGTGGAGAAGATGATGAGGAAAAGGACATTCTTTTCTAGAAATTACAGGTTTTTTGCTCCTACCAGATTAGTTCAATTCATCCAGCCACACCAAACCTTCTCCTCACCTCTTGATGCTTCTCCACTTTGCACAGATAAATTCTTAGAATCAGAAGCATAGAATTGGCTGGGTTGGAAGGTACCTCAGAGATCATCAAGTCCAACCCTTGAACCACCGTTGTGGTTGCTAGACCATGGCACTGAGTGCCACATCCAGTCTCTTTTTAAATATCTCCAGGAACGGAGAATCCACTACTTCCCTGGGCAGCCCATTCCAATGCTTGATCACTCTCTCCGTAAAGAAATTCTTTCTAATATCTAACCTAAACTTCCCCTGGCACAACTTAAGACCATGCCCTCTTGTCTTGTTGAAAGTCGTTTGGCAAAAGAGCCCAACCCCCCCTGGCTACACCCTCCTTTCAGGTAGTTGTAGAGAGTGATGAGGTCTCCCCCGAGCCTCCTCTTCTCCAGGCTGAACATCCCCAGCTCCCTCAGCCTCTCCTCATAGGGTCTGTGTTCCAGTCCCTTCACCAGCCTGGTTGCCCTCCTTTGGACCTGCTCCAGGACCTCGATATCCTTCCTGAACTGAGGGGCCCAGAACTGGACACAGTACTCGAGGTGTGGCCTCACCAGAGCTGAGTACAGGGGCCTTCCTAGCCTAAAGACTAGAAATCAGGCATGTTTGCAGTCAGGTCAGTGCATTTATCTAAACTAGACAACTCCTATGAAGCTTGTCCTAATGACTACTGCCATCTCCTGCCTCTCTCCTTCTGAGGGGGAAGAATCTCTGAATACCCCAAACAGCAGCTGCCAAACTAATCCACAGCCAACAGCCACAGTAAGAAGTCTATATAGCTAGATTAGCAGGACTGTACTGTACACTGTAATTATAAGCGCCTCAATTTCACAGGGTTACAGCAGTGAAAAAATTTAGTAACCAGGAAAATTTAGTAACTGGGAAGGGGTAACACCCTCGAGAATTTAGGGAAGCACCCAGTGCTAAAACTTGCCTGTCCTGAGTCCTTGTGCAAGAACTGAAGAAAGCCCCCAATTTAGTTGATGATCAGAACTAGCCCCATTCTGAATCTCTGCTCTCAGTGGTAATTCTGTCATCTTCAGCCAGTTTGTCAGAACACCATGAACACCACACACTTAAAACACTTCAAACTGGACAGTGCAGCAGTTAAGGAAAACAAACAGAAAAAAACCCCACAACTTCAGTGATTTGGCTCAAGTTGAGTGCCTGGGGTTTTTTTATTATTTTTTGATTTCTTGCCAAGCATCCTTTTTTTTTCCCCTCTTTCCTTTAAGCCAGCTCACTATGGAACCTGAATGTAGAAACAGCTTCTTTATCACATAGTATTCCCCAATGTGACATGGTTTTAACACTTAGGTACAGTCGAAGTTGCAATGCAGAAACAAATTATTATTATATATTAATCCAATTAATTTATCAGTCAAAAGAAAGCACAGTGTTTAAATACAAATTTAATATGAGAATTTTACCCAATTGACTAAAAATAATTATACACACATATAAAGCTATAAATCATATGTGATAAATATATACATAATTTCTAAAGCTGGTTAACAAACCTGCCCCCAAAATGTTACTGAATTATTCTAAAAATCATAACAGTTCCAATTTTATGACTAAATTTGATGACTCATTTTCTTTTTTGGCTCCAGGATCTTTTTAGAGACACCCTGAAAAATGAGGAAACAGCTTTTTCTCCTGCTGAACACAAATGGAGTAAGCTGAACCTCTCGCAAGAGAGAAAATATTTTAATTATTTCAAGTGTTCCTGAAGTGCAAGTGGAAGCAAATGGAAAAGCTGCCGTACCTACAGCTCAGCACAGCTACAGTCCACAGCTTTCAGCAAGCTCAAGTAATGCTCTCAGGTAAGGCAGGGTAAAAAGAAATCCAGACTACATATGAATTAAAGGAAGTAAAGAGCTTCACACTTCACTACAACCACTGGTCATGCTCAATAGTGCCCTGAACACCCCCATCCCACATTCCCACCCACCTCCATTCCACGACTGGTGACCCACCTTATCCGCTCCTTGAGTCACATGAGCACTACTCCTTCCTTCAGCCACTTTTTGGGAAGCTATGGGCTTTTTATATGACTGCAGCCCGACTGGTTTCTAACCAGGCAGGCCAGTTTTACTGCTGCCTTAATGACTGCAAATCAGGCGACTGAATTTTCCGGTTTTCCGAGTAGCCACTCCAGCAGGGAGTGTGTGGAAAAGCCAGTGCACACGCCTGGCCATGGCCCTGCAAGACTTCCAGCTCTTGCACTACATCTGTGCTGTACCCCTGGCACAGCTGGTACTACTGCACAAACACATCCAAGCATGCAAACCAATCTTTACACTCTCTCCTCTCCTCTCCCCTTTCCTCTTTTCTTTGACTGGTACACCAGTTTCTCCACTGGTACACCTATTTTTTTCTCTCACATGTCAGCAAGCTTGCCAGCCTCCCCAGCCTGCAAAACCTTTTGGATAAATCATTACCAGGGCTTCCCACCTCGCATTTTTTTCTACTCTCTCTTTCACTCCACTTCCTATGCACCCCAAATCCTCATTCCCCTCCAGCTTCCCTCTGTTCAAGCTCTTTCAGAGTGCCAACTTTGTGAGCTGCACTAGGAGGATGGGCAGAGAGGGAGCTGGGAGGTGTTATCAGCCACCATCAAATGGTTCTTTGATCTCCAGACAATTACAGAGCTGGACCTGCTAACCAGATGCAAGGGGGTCCTTCTTTCCCCCCATTTCTTCCTTCTGCATCCCAGACGGACAAAAAAACTGTCAACTTGAGTGCAAGGCCTTATAAACCAATTAAAGGTTTATTTTGAATTTAAAAAGAAGAAAAGGACTATTTCGCTTTTACAGGAGGGAATGTCAGAAAAAGTTTGTGAATTCTGAGACCTTGTAACAACTCCTATCTACTAAGGAGCTGTCTGAAAATATGCAATTTGATTGCTGCAGTTTAACAACACTTGAAGTTCTCATCACAATCATACATAATAGAAGAGAAGGTTTTTAAAGCTCCAAATATTAGACAAAAAGCATATGAGATTGTTTCAGTGCTTTCTACTAATTAATACTGCTTTTATTATGCAAGGCAAGAAAATTACAATTTTTTTTTCCCAAACTGGCAGTGAACAGCCAATTCAGTAAGCTGCGTTTTTGTTTTCTATGACAGGGCAGTGGAAAAATCTCTTTCATTTATTAGGTCTACAGAGACCAAAACTGGCCGGGTGTCAAACCTGCTTTGTAAAAGCCCAGATCCATTCAGCCATGTGTAGATTCCATAATTCTTTACAACCTGTTATCAGTATCAACTTCACAAAAGATGAACCTTCGGTGTCTTCCAACAAGTGTTACTGCAACCCTTTATAAAAGGGGGAAAAAACCTGAACTGACAGTTCAAAACAGAAAGGAGAAAAACTCCACTGGCAGTGCCAAATTAAATTCTTATTAAAATCTAAGATTTTTTTTTTTTTTTTTCTGGATGAGTTTTGTATAGAGACACAAAACAAGCTCTTTCACAGTGGTGGATAAGGAAGCTGGATAGCTATTTAAATTTTAATAACTTGACTGTTCCAAGCCCTACTGAGTGCATCTATGCTACTTAAAGTACCAGTTTCATCACCTCACCCACAACTGCAGGGTAGCCAGAACTTGTCATGGGGACAGACAGGGCGAGGCCTTCAGCTGGGGAGGTGCTGATGACACTCTGAGATAGAAAAATGAACTTTTCTTTGGAAGGATGGGATTTCAGGAAGGAAGGTGGAATCACTGACTTGCTTGTAACAACAAGGATAGATTCCTAGATGGCTTTGATGAACTGATTCAAATATGCTCCCTTGTTAAGAAGCTACTTCTCACATCAAATCAAGGAAATAGAGTAGAGCAGAAATATATCAACTATATCATCAACAAATCTATCAAATATAGAGTTAATAGTTGACTCTATTACTATATAATTACAGGGAAAACTATTAAACTTCACTTTTCAGTAAACATATCCAGCATCACATACTTTCTTTTTCTATGGCAGAAAAGTATGAATAACAGCACCCACAACATTTTATTAATCTCAGGCTTTAAAACTGTAAGAACTAATTATTCATTTTATTTAACTGAAATTTTCTTGCTATGCTAAGACTACTCTGTGTCTGTACTGACAGTGCTTGCATGAATTGTCTCTTTTCAAAATAATGGATTCTATTGCATTCTTTGAGATAAAAAGAACTGCAAACCAACTCACAAGTGTTTCACATTATTAAGTACTGTAAATAATTATTTTACTGTTGAAACAACTAATTCTTATGAAACATTTGGTACATTTCACATAAGCTAGAAGTCCAGTGTCCTCATTCTAGGTTTGCAAGGCTGTAAACCTCCATCTGACACAAACATGGATGTTAGCAGTCTTAACAACATTCTTCTCTGCAAACTACATGCATTTATCAATACAGATAAAACATGCAAACTTGTGCATTATTTTCTTCAAAGTTTGATTAAATCTGGAGCATCCTCAAGGTCTCCTGAAAGTGCGTGTGATTTTTATCACTGCCACATAAAGAGACCTTTTTAATACTCCTCACTATGCAGTCTACAGATCACAGGAGCTCAGAGACTCTGAACTTAGTTTTATTTGCACAGGAGAGCAGGAAATGTTACACAGCACCATTTCTCATATGGAGAAGGAGCAAGTCTGTACTACTCACACACAAATCTGCAACAATTCAAACTTTAACCAACTTGCTGACAGTTTCAGCTTAAGGAATAAAAATTTTATAAGTAAACAAACCCAGCATTCATGAGTACAATCTAGAAACAATTTAGCACTGTTTTAGGAATACAATGTGCAGATGTGGCTCATCTGTCTTCTAGAATGCTGCAGAACACTAAAACTCTTCTAATTTTTGTCCTTTGCTTGAAGCAAAACAGTGTTATGTAGCCTCTAAAATAGGGAGGGAGCTTTGGGGATGGGAAGGGTAGAGAATAGAAGGGTAAACTAGAGTGAGAACTGACACCATACTGGCATTAATTTATCAAAAGCCCCCTAAATTGTATTCATAGACTACGGCTTCACTAGCGAAGTCAGGCACATTCTCAATTACTAAGTAAAAAAGGCCATCCTGTACTTTTTATTTTGTACATGCACATGCAAAGGAAAAGTTTTGTTTCATCTGCTACCAAAACCATCATTCTGCAGTCAACACTTTTAATGAAATACAGACCAAAGGATTAGTCAGAGCAGAATCATGGAAAAACAAAGGAAATCTGTATGCAAATACAAGCCTACCACTTAACTAAACACAAGAATGAACCTTGCACGAGTACCTCTGAACAGTGTCCTTCCACTCACCCAAGCTCCACAGCAAGCAGCAGCAACTTTAGCAGCCACTGCCCTGCAGAAGATAGATAATACTAGTATGATTATTAAAGCCCTAATGTAAGTATTCTAAATAACAAATGTGCCAGAAATATCATCTGTATCTGTAAAAATCTTAGGAAGATTCTCTTTGTTTGTATGTTTGTTTTCAGGGAAGGAAGGAGCAGACAGGGAAGTGGTGGGGAAGGATGCTACAGAGGTGTAACCCAGCAGGGAAGACAAGTTCTTTGAAAGCTACAGCGTTACAAAAAAGCAAAGAAAATCAACTGATAGCGCCTATCAGAGGAAAACTCAGCTGTGATGATGAGCCAGAGGCTGGCCGAGGGAGGGGCATGAGTAGGGAGCATCATTAACGCTGCACTCCCTGCCAGCCCTGGCTCCGAAAAGGAGCAAGCAGCAACCCAATGCTTCCCGTGGCTTAACATTAGGCCAATCCCAGCTGGGGTTTTGCATGAGTAAATACGACTCTAGGAGTTTTTCTCAGAGGGTTATTTTTAAATACCTGACCATATGAGCTTCCTTGGAATAGGAAAAAAGGGGAGGCAAAACTAAACAGTCATTACATATATGTTTAAATATAACATTAAAAAAACCCACAAGATATTTAAACGGACTAGAAATGTTCACTTTCATTTTAATTTTAAAGCTGGCAATGGACCTGGACCAAAAAAAAAAGGTTATATTCTGACCAAGAGGCAGCAGAGTGGAGTTTCTAAAAGCAGTCTTTAACCAGTTCAGAGAGGGGGGGTTGGGGTGGGGGGACTCTTGCTCAAAATCTCTCACTTAGAAAAGTAGCAATTTGCGTTTGTTTTCATACTCAGAGATACACTCGAGCCACTCAGAGCTAGAAGGGAAAGCTCAAGCAGAAAAGTCGACCACAGAAATTCCACAAGTGGAGTATTGGCCTGTACAGAGTGCAGTTAACAGCAACGAAGCAACGGGAGGTACAACCCCGGGTTTTCTCAATACTAAGTTTCTTCCAAGTAGTATCTGCACTAATGCCAAAAAGACACTTGAAAGTCTTTATCTACCTCTGCTTCAAAACATAAACACATTTAGGTCAATGCAAATCGCCTCAAAAGATGCAGTGGGATGCTCAGAGAACACATGGTCACAAGCACCAAACATTATCAAGACAAAATGCATTAAAGAACCATTTTTTTGTTTAAAGAGAAAAGTATCTCGATCTCAATTAACCTAAAATCAATAGTCCCTTTCTATTTACTTGGTATTTTTTTAGCTATCACTATCAATGATGCATGCAAAAATCTGTCTGGCTCTGCCATAGTTCCAGTTAATTAACCATTTGCTGAAGTTCTTCTGAGCAAAATTATTTGCCAAAATTATCTTTTTATTTGTTAAACAAAGCTACCTTTTTAAGAGAGTGTTGTGACAAAGAAACAACAAAATTTCAGTATTAGAATTACATTATATGAGCTCAGTATATGGCAGTGTTAGCCACTGAAAGCAGCACTTCTTCCAGTAAGCACATTGTCTTTCATGGTTACTTTAATTACTTACTCTCATCTTCTCTTGGCTTTCTAACTTTGGATTTCTCTATCATTAGAAGGAACTGATTTTTTGCTTTCAAGAGAGATACACTTGCCTTGCATCTGGAGCAGTAGACAGAGGTACTTAAGTCTTCTTTTGAGTACTAACCCCCTAAAAACAAAGAAACAAACCCCCAAATCAACTCCTCCTTTCCCTAAACACAGCAACAGAAGAACACCCGAAAGACCCAACACCCAAGTGATACTGGTTAATACTTCCTAGTTTACTCGCTGTAATATTTTAATATTAAATACAACTTAATTTACTATGTGTGCACCTGGATTTCTCAATCTGCAGAGCTTCCCTTCACATGGCAGAGCACAGAAAATACTCTGCACTATCTGTCCCAGACTGGTTTCCTTTCTGCTACACACACGCCTTATATTTGAGATAATCTGATAACTCACATTTGCTTGTGTAGAAGAACTGCAGCTAATGAAGTTTTTGATTGTTTATTTGGGGGAGAAGGAGGAGGTACCTCAACTTTTAACCCAACTCCATTATGCTGTATGAACCTTTGCTACACTAGCCATTTGTAATTGTTCATTTCAGTTCCAAAGCAATGATTTTCTTTCTGAGCTTAGGAGATTTATCTCAAAGTACACAATTTCTTTAAAGAAAAAATAACAACAAAACAAAAACTACTTACCACAACACTCCCCCCCCCCCAGACACATAAGCATTCACTTCATGTGTACCATGTGTGCATTAATCATCCACAGAGACAGTGGATGTCTTGTATTTGAAATAACCCTACAGGTTCTAATCATGTCCCAGAACCCTTCAACTCAGGTAATAAATACATTTTGGGTTCCCTCACCCCAAAGACCAGACAAAAGGCTGAAGACAACAAACCAAGACTGACAATGCAATGAAATGTAACATTTAATATTTACAAGATCTGGAGTTCAAACGATTAATTAGCTTTCTTCAGAACTGTTTTATCTCTTAGTATTTATAACCAGTTACAAGATAATAGTTAATTTGGCTTCAGTGCAACAAATTATCCACAGGAGAATAAAGCCATTAAAAACACCTGCAGACAGCAAGTGGAAGTGATCCTAGGGCTACTTCTTTCTGCTATTACATTTGTCTCCAAGAGACACTGCTTCCTCTCCACCCATATAAAACTTCTCAGCTTTCAACAGAGTGAAGTTTCAAAACCATAAGAAGAAAAAGCATGAAAAAAGCTCACAAAATCCTTTAGCTCCATCAGAACCAGCTTTCACAGTAAGGGTTACAATCTCATTCACTTTGTTTCCATGTTAATGTACCCAGCCTCAAGTTCCTGAGTTAGGATTGTGCACACAGGACTTACTGCAGTACCCAGAAGTGTTGAGTGTAGAGTATTGTTGCCATAGGAGAACTTTCATCAGTAGTCGACCAGCTTCACTTACATCAACATTTGAGTTAAGGATCAGCTTTATGTCTCCTTCCAGCACAAGCAAAAGGCAGCACATAAATGTAAATGGTTATGGAAACTGAGGCACTTATTTCCCAAAGTACTTAGGCAACACTTATTTAAATATTCAAAGCACATCATCTCCTGACTCCAAAGTACAGCTTCTCCTTGAGAAGACTGAGCGCTCAGCATTTTCACAAATCAGCCCAAAGCTGATCACATGCTAGCAAGATGCATTTTTAGTGCCAACCTCCTAAAAAGCTGAATGACATGAGAGCACGACATGGGAAGTGGGTGGCAGAGCCCAGGGCAGAATTCAGTTCTTCAAAGAACTTGGTCAGGAGTCTATTTTCTGACTGCAATCCTTGCTCTGTTTCATTCTCACCCTCCATTTTCTCCTAGCAGTAAGACAGGAATCAAACAGCACTGCTATGAAGAATAGGCCCATTGTATGGCCTAAACACAACAGGGACCCAGTAATAAAATCATATGTGGTGGCACAGCTGAGGCCTGCGGCCTGATGAACAGACAGGCATGGAACTGAGCTATGCTTGAAGAAATTACTTGAATTTAGCCTCTTCTAACTCCTGCATCATAGGTTTTGCATCTTTAACATTGGGAAGTGTTTTCAGCCCATCATTTCTTAAGCTTTGGAAAAAGCAACAGCAACAATAATGAATTGTCACTCAGCATCACAACTGCAAGCATGATGAAGACAGGGAGAGCAAATACCTCAGTCCCAGAAAGAACCCCAAGCACACAGGGCAAGCAAAAGCAAGCAAGGCAACCAGCCTTAAACAAATGGGTTAATTTCATAGATGGTAAAAAGAGCAGATAGATGGCACACTTCTAATCTTTGTCTGCATTCCTAAGGAAGACTTTTTCTAAAACTATATTTTATCTAAAACCATATTCTTTTCCTAAAACTGTATTTCTAAAATCATTCTATTCTATTATTCTATCTTTAGGACAGCACGCAGTACCTACTGCGCAGTCTACTGGTTGGAACACTTCTCCAGCAGCTCAACCCAGCTCTCTCTCTTTTCTCAGACCCAGACCCCCCCCGCCAGCCTCCTGGGCAAACAGTGGAATAAGATATGTATTAAAAAAAAAAAGAAAGAAAAAAGAAAAAAAAAAAAGAAGTGCAGAACTAGTTCATGCAGATAATGCATTCATTTCAGAAAAGAAGCTGAGCGAAGCACAAGTATACTTGTTAAGGACATCTTCCAATGTTTCATCAATTGACATTGAAGCATTTTAAAGCTAATACCCTGGCCAAGTTTCTGTCCTTGTTGTTGGGACATAAAAAAAAAACCAAAAAAAGGCATTACAAAATATGTATTTTCTTCACCACCACCCCCTCTCCCTAAACCTTCACTCCCAAGTATACAATCTACAGAACTGTTAAAAAAGACACCAAACAGTTTTAACCAGTCTCCTTCACAAAAACAGCTAGAAATTTTCCACTGAAAAATACAGAAAAAGTATTTATTCAGCTTTAGGTAGACACCTAGCACAAAAATGCTGATAAAAATGGAAGCAACTGAAAATCAGATTTTATATTTATGTGGAGATCTATCAGCATAGGTATTAGATGAGCAGTTTGGCTGCAAATATCACCTTGTCCAACTCTTTTCCCCTTTAATGTGGGCTGTCAACTTTACAGGCCACAATTTTTAATGCACTGAGTTTTAGTTATATATATGTATATGTTTCTACATGTTTATATATTTTGCATATAAATAGCTATGTTTCTCATATATATGAAACACTACAACCAAAATTTTATTTAAATATTAATAAATCAAGGGAAGAGGGATAGAGAAGGCAATGTTTTATAATCTAAGCAAATGAAACGTGAAAGCATAAAGCATCCATTTTCAGAAAATGGACTTTTGCAGAAAAATTTCTCAAGTAAATGTGAAATACATTAAAAATAGAGTGTAAAGGCAACTGTTTCTTTGGCATATTTGTTGCTGAACTGCTCAGTTATGGACTACTAGCACAAGTCTGAATACAAATTTAATGTGTAAATTACACAACCCCACTTCAAGATGTCAGTGAGCTAAAAATAATAAACTAATTCAAGACTCATATGACGAGCCAGATGTTTTATCATACTGGGGCTTTCATATGATGACATTTTCTACCTTCCCCTTTGGGCTCCCTTAGAAGTAGACTCACACTATTAATGTGCATAGTAAGGAAACACCTGATCACATTACAGGGTAGATTAGTAAACCAGAAGATCTATTGTGATCTGACAATCTTGCTACAGGCAATAAAACTAAATTAATTTTTTAATTAAGCTTTGAAGTGGTCCTTTTCTTCGTGGAAAGGCATCTGATCTTGGTTAAAAATTGCTGTGAAATCAACTCCTGTATAGGGCCCTGTTATATTCTGCTGTTGTTTTCCTCTCTATAAAAACTTGCACCTTTGGTTTTGAATTAAGTTTATCTTGCCTTCCTGCCCTTGGATCTGCTTCGAGATTTGTTTGCTAAACTTACAGGCTTGCTATCACAGAACTCTTTGTTGTTTAAGAACACAGAGGCAGGAGAAGGTCATCTCTTCCAACTTTAACTTCGCCTTTTTGAAGAGAAGCACACCCAGATTCTTGGATCTTTCTGCTCTTTTTGGACTCTTCAATTGAAAGATCAGTCTTGGGGCAGTTCCAATCTATGAACCCAACTTGTGGGTGTCAGCTACATAAATAATACCTGAACAGAGAAATTATACAACATCCTGACTACTGCAATACATCTTTCCTCTGTTCTATGCTTTCTGTTTACATGATCACATTTGTATTAGTTCTTTCCACCAATACTCTTTGGGAACCCCTGGGTTCAGCTGATTATTCACCCTACCCTTCCAACAGCGATCTGTGTTACTTTCTTTCTGGATGTAGGACTCAGCTTTTTGCCTATTCAAATGCACATTTTGTTAGCTTGCTACCACTTGTCAAGTGATCCATATGGCTCTGTAGGAGTTGCTTGTTCTCTTTGCTGTTCACCATTTCAAACACTTTTGTCTCATTTACAGGCTTTTTTCATCACAAAGTTCTATTTTGTATCACAGATATTTGGCATAAGACCAAATAAGTCACTTTGTTTTCTGCTAAATGAGTTGCTCAGTGATTCCCCATTTAGAATGTACTAATTAGCCAATGTCAATATTGTATGTATCACCTTGATTTTCCTTTGTTCCAATATCTTAAAATTATGTTCAACACCAACTCAAACGGCACGGTCCACGGGGCCATCTAAAAATTTATCCAGACTGAAGGGCAGTCATGGATCTATTTATGTCTTAAATCCCTGCAGTATCCAAATCCTCATCACTTGCTCTCTCTCCATCATATGTATTTCACCGCACAGAATGGCTGGAGGAAACACAGGCAAAATGTGCTAGCATACCTGTTTTGGTTTAGTAAGATTAGATTTAGGGAGCTCTTTCAAGGAGAAGAAAGTCCTGACTCCTACTCTTTGTTTCCAGGACTTTATTTTATTTTTCAGTAGGTCTGGATCAGAAGAACAAAACAAAAAGTATTTTTAAAAATTCTTAAGGGAATGTTGTAATGTCCTTGCACAGCTACTGCTGGGGAGAGGATGGAGCCAGACAGCAGCCTCTGCACTTAGTAACCTGAAGTTTATCTCAGCTCTGTTTCTGGTACATATTGTATCTTAAGATTATTACAAGAAAACTAATAATTATTCCTCTAGATAAAATGAGATATGATCTTGTCAAATAAACCATATTGGCTAGCATTAATTATATTGCTCTGTTTTAATTCCTGGTTAATCAAGTCCTTGGTCAGCTTTTTGAGATTTTATCTGGGGTTGGAGTCAGGCTGTTAAGTCTAGGATAAGACCATCCTGAACAAGACAGTACTAAACTTCTTCCAAGTATATCTAAAATTTCCACATGGAACAACCTGGGGAGGGGCATGGAATAAAAAAGAAAAACCAACATTATCAGTACAGATAGCTCTGCAGATGATTCCATTAAGTTATGGCAAACTAACTCAGGGCATCTAAGTATTCTGCTGTTGCATAGCTGCCTTTCCTGTACTGGCACAGGAGGCTGTTTCACCACTAGCTCATGGTATCACAATACAGTGGCCTTTTTAAGGGTTTGGTTTGTTGTGTGAGTTTTGTTTGTTGCTTTTTTAATTTGATTTTTTTGTTTGTTTCTTTAAAAAAAATACAAGAGAGATTCGTTCTTCATTTTCTGTATTGTTAATTACTAAGTTAGCTTTTCACTTGGATTGCTTTGCTTTTTCTTTTGTTGTTTTCTGCAATCACAAGCTTCTCATTTAGATTTGTCTTCTCTCTCCTCTCACTCTGATTTGTTACACACCATTCCCAAACTATGTGAACTTTCTTCATGTTATTGATGGTTTTTAAACTTCCATTTTTCATCTGCAGAGTGTTGGTTTGTTGCTGTGGGCTTTTTTAAAGTAGTTATTTTTCAAATCACGTAGCTCATCATCTCTGTATTTCACACTTTCTGCGGTGTGAAATACACAAATTTATGTGCACCTAGCTTTAGTTAAATACTATTTTTTCCCCACCTAACAGGTTGAGATGATCATGCCTTGAAACTTGCAGCATTTTGTTTCAGTTGTTTGTTCAGTCCCTCTTTACTTCACACAATGGGATGCAATGCCCTTTTTTTCAGAGTACGGTACTAAGCGTCTTCCGTCAGGAAGTTGCCACCTCTCCTCATCTCTTGGAAAGTCAACCATTCTCACCTGTCATGTCACTTTAGCAAATCCTCATCCTATGCTCTGTCACAAGCATTTAAAATAACTTCCCTCACGGCTGTCTGAAAAAATGACAGATAATTAATGACACCATTTCTGACAAAGTCAGATGTTCTCAATATGCTTAGGTCTGTTTCAGTTTTCCAATCATAAATCTGCATGTGAGGTTGGGGTTATTTGGTGGTGATAATGTTTTGGGGGGGTTCTAGTTTTATTTCTTTTTCAAACAAGGGGAAAGATTTCCACATGGACCCATGTGTTCCTCAGAGTAGATTTTTAGATCTAACTTCACTCACTTTTTCAGACAAATATTCCCCAAATTTGCAGTACTGCTGTTGCCTAGCATGCTACCTTACCATTTCCTTACATCAAGTGGTACACTTGGAGTCCTTTCACCAAGAAACTGAATAGAGTGAGACAAAATCTCTAATGGTCATGGGTTTTCTAACTGCTGTAGCTTCCCCACCTTAAAGAGTTATCCAACTGAAAAATAAAATACATTTTAAAAAGAAAAAACTCAAAACAATCTCATCAAGTGCTTTTTGATCTTTGGATTTTTTTTTACTTTATATAAATAATTTACTCCTCTAACACAGAAAGAAAAACAAATCAATGTTTGTATACACCCTTTTTTTCTTCTTTGCTAAATATTTATAACCTGGATCAGATGTCCATATAATGGAAACAGCATTCTAAAAAGTCCACAATGGTTTCCCAAGTGACACCTTAACTCAGCCATTGGCTCATTTCCATCTAGCTGCCTTTTGGGGAAAAAAGTTCACTTTCTTCACCACCATCTTCATTTTATTGGAATGGAAAGTGAACTGAATGGAAACAGGAAGATTCCAACCACAACACAAAGAAAAATAATCCTTTTCAAATGAGAAGCAGCAAGGGGCCAAACTGGGGACTACTGCAGTTTTTGCACAAGTTTTTACTACAACTAGCACAGCTACAAAGCTGCTTCTGCAGGGTATGAAAACTCCATGACTTTACTCAAATTCAAGGTCAGCATCATCCTCCAAAATTAGTTTACTTTGGCTTTGAATCCCTAAATTTTGTTAACATTCTCTATGGAATGTGGTCATCAATCCATAAAAATGGAACTGGTTTATTTTGCTGATGCCATCGGTTGGGAATAACACCACTATGACCTGGCATGGCTGGAACCCTGCACATCTGCTCTCTGGTGTATCTTACCCATCCCAGTAATGTTACCACCATTACTCCTCATGCACATAAAGATCTGCCATGTGCAAAAAGGGCATTATTAAGTACGTATCATAATCTGTCTCTGACCTAAATAACTTTTAGGAAAAACAAAAACTTTATTTTCCTTATTAATGACATGAATAATACAGCAAAGCAGGGCAATGAAATAATCACAGTCCACAGAGATGTAAACAAGAGGAGCCATAGTGATCTCCCTCATTAATTAAGCAGTTAAGAGAAACAAGGAAAAATAAAGCTATGTTCTCAAGGAAGAAAAAGACTAATTTAAAAAAGATGTTCTATTATAGAGGTTCCAAGACACATTATACATTTTTAATTTTAATAAATTTTTAACAAAATTGTAAGTAAAAGCAATAAACAGCAGTTCTCCAGTTTTGCATTTCTGACTGACATGAGATATGTTTAAATTGAAATCTTTTCAAGGAACTGACAATGTTAGAAACAGAGACCAGTTGGCTCTAAGATTTGCCAAAGAGGCTTCATTCCATTACACAATAAATGAGTTTCTGAATTAAAAGAAAAGACAACACGTTCGCAGGCAAATAAAATTCCACTTCTTTCAAATTATCTAAACAAACAGATAACATGAGAAATATGAAGCCATGTTCTTATGGGAAATAGAAAACAAACTCCTCATTAAAAATGCCCTTTCCTAAGCACTTCTACATACATTGGAAAACTGACCAGCCCACTGATGTCATTACACAGCCCTTATGTACACGTTGATTTTCATACCCAGTGATGAGTGATAAGGTACTATTAATGAGCTAATTGGCTTCAAGACTCAAAGAAAAGTCTTATATGTATTCCCAAACACTCTGCAAAATTGGGATATGAAAGATTTAGATGATTCATATATGCCATCTCCAACTATGATGACAGAGTGATGCTTCCCAGGAAGCTGAGACATCTTTCCCCAACAACTGCACCTGAACATTTTTTCCACAATCATACAGAGAAAGAACACCTCTCTGATCTGACACCTTGACACAAGTTGCTTGAAAAAAATCTTACTAGCAAAAAACCCCATAGCCACCATTTATACGGAGCATTACACCCATGCAAGATGTTTCAATCATCCTACAGAAATGCTTTGAAAGAGCTTACAAAACAATATAAACAAATAAATGAATCTGTAAGCCTGTTCTGAATTAACTTTTATTCTGGATCAATTTTTATCATCTCAGACAAAGCATTGACTTTACTAATAACAATGTATCTTTGATGCAGCTCTGAAATCTAAAGTAAAATTAATTTACCAGTTAATTCATTGTGCACACAAACTGCTGACTTCCAAGAGCTTCCTTGTTTCATACAGACTGCTGAAGGTAAAGCTATCTATAAAAGCGTGTGGTTACTAAACAAAATAATTCAAAAAGCATTGTGACTAACAAAGCTTCATTTCCTACATGTTTGTGCCACGTGGCTGATCGATCAAATTAAAGATCTTCCCAAAACTTTAATGAAATCACCATAACCTATGCTGATTTCTTTGGGTCTAACACCTTCTGTTCCTCAGTTCGGGTACTAATTAAGTTCCTCTTCTTTACTCTACTTTCTGTTGTTATAAATCTCTTTGAGACATGAGTCTTCTTCGTCCCCAACTTATCTGCCAACATTTATTGAAAAGAGCTAATAATTCAAAACATGATGAAACCCTAAAACAGGCAGAAAGCCAAAACATGGTAATTGCTTCTAATGGAAAACAAGTTTAAACATTGAAGTTCTGAGTTGCAAATGATTGTTAGATCCTTTCTAAGAGAAGGTATATAAGGAAATCATGTTTTTGTTGTAGTACCCACAACCATCAAAAGCTCATGAGAAAAGAGAAACAGCACAGAATCACGGAAAGCCTGAAATTCTGGAAGTGCACATTTAAGGCACTACACTGCCTGGAAATTAAGAGGGATGTTGGATCTGTTGCCTGTTTTGACCTAATTAACTAGTGACTAAAAAACTCTAGCAAAGACAAAGCAATTATTATTCAAAAAGTGCTAAACCTCACAAGTTAATGCTGAAGCTTTCCCCTAGGCTTTAACTGCATTAACTAGAAGCATTAATTAGATGGAGCAAGGTAAATCAATCAGGATCACACCTTCAAAGCCTGGACTAGGGAAGGCCTAACCCTAATACATCTTGAGCAGATAGATTTATTAGCATGCTTATTAGCATAACTGCCTAGCAAATATCCCACTGGGCTTGTAAGCATTGTGCCTATAAGGTGCAATAATATCAACAGATTAGAGTTTTATTGCAACAAAGAAAAGTAGTGATGTTTACGTGGGGCTAAGTGAACATACACTGGTTAAACTCAATATACACTTTTCATTTATGGATGCAGGCTACCATCTTCCAGCATTACTGAAACAATAAAACTCTAGCTCTAATATGTCTAGATGAAACCTTCAGCAAGACACTGTCTGTATTTGGGTTGTGTTCTGAACTCATGATGACAATTCTGTAGTGGATGTAAGGTCCCTGTGGCCAGCACAAATGCAGTCCTGGTTTGTTATTATACTCTCAGCATCTTGCATTCATTCCAAGATAGTTTAGTTTTTTTACTGAGGGATAATCCCTTTTTCTATAAAGAATGGTAACAGGGAATACATACAATAGGGAAAGAGTATGCACAGAAAACTCAGATATAATTGACAAACAATTACTTGCAACACTGCACCAACAAAAGGTCTCCTACTCCAGATTAAGCAATACTTTGAAACTAATTCTAACTGAGAATAAAGGGCAGCTCATTACTCCTTGGACATCTCAGTAATATAAGTGAGTAGTTCTGGAGTAGGTATCATGTAGCCATAACCTCTATTTTCTTTTTATTACAGTTTCAGGTGCAAAGATCCCAGAAAAAAGCATTCAGTGTGCAGACCACTTCATCTATTATTACAAGAGGGATTTATTAATTTCATATTTGTGGTTTTTAAAAAAAGGCTAGCTAGAACAATTCCAGATTACTTCCCACACCAGGAGTTCTTCAGCTTTTTGAAGCATGTGCCAAGTCTCCTATTTTAGGCTCATGTTCTATCCACCTCCCTTTTAAGGGCAAAGTTTTCTAAGTCTGAATCACTTCAAACCACTGATAATATATTTTAAAAGTTATTCAAAAATCACAAATTCTTGAACAATTATTCAATTATTTTCCTTTAACTTTTGTAAAATAATGTAAGCTTTTTTTAAAGTAAGATCCCAATTTCAGGCTTTCTTAACAACCATTACTTTTCAGAGTTTGAACCCCAGACTAAATGCAGCAACCATTCTATACAGAGCTTAATATGCATATTTTAGTAGTTTCCATTTTTTTCTCCTCATCCAAGGAGTAGTCCAAATACACTACAGATTTTAGAGAAGAAGTTTCTATGGACTGAGGTACAATTATATCTTGAAAATGTAGCTGAGAAGTAATCAGCATATAGCACGATTTTCATTCAAATTTGCTTAAAACAAAAAAACCCCCAAAACTAAAAAACCCCACAGTATTTCTAAAAACTGGCCTTCCCTTAGGTGAGCTAAGGCAAGATACCCATTGTATGCATGTTGCTCCTCAAGTATGATGTAACTAACAGCAGAATTCCAGTCTTGTCAGAGACTTGAATGCTCTTCTGAAGACAATGTACTCAGTTTTTCTTACATCTTTCTTGCCTTGGCAAGTCATGAAACTTTGGCTCCAACACTCCACAAATGTCTAGATTTGATTTAATAGTTGAAAATAGCCAGATTTTCTAACATTAGCTGTAACTTTATGGTTATAAAGAAGCATAAAGCAAAAAAAAAAACAAAAACAAAAAAACAAACAAAAAAAAAACAACCCCAACCAAACCAAAAAAAGCAGACCACAACAAAACAGGATAAAATGTAGAAATGTAGCACATAAAGTAGAAAACAAAACCCTTAGAAGGCATTCTATTCACCACCTTACTATTTTTTCAAAAATTGTTCTAGATATTGTTCTATAAAACTTAAAGGGATGCTAGATATGTAGGAGGCACCTATTTGTAACTGAGTTACACTCTAAAACCTAGCACAACTTTGGAGTAGGGCAAAGGGGTGTATTTAGGGTTGGTTTGGTTTTTTAGGACATTCAGCTACAAAATAAACAAACCAGAACACCACCATCCCCAACCCCACAAAACTCAACTCAAAACAAGATCTTAAAACAGCTATTTTTCCCTCCCTGTCTACAGCTGAAATAGCCCACCCATATGCCCTCTTTCTCATCAACATACCAAAATTGTGGTTTTAACTAAAAAGCACTGTAGTCAGCTAAAAACAAAAGCAGAATTCTGTGTTTTCAATTTGGCCATATCTTTATGGTGAAACTTCGCATGCAACCTTTACATGTCAACTGTTTAAAATAGATGGGAAACCAACACAGTATGCAGTAGAAGGCAAAACATGTTTTTTAAGGCAATAAAGTGAAGAATGTATTACTCTACTGAATCACTATTAGGCTAGTGAGCACTTTCTAAAGATCATATCACAGATAACTGAAAGATTTAAACTGAAAAAACAAATACAGACAGACTAGAAGAACAGGCATGGTGCCATTCTATAGAAGAATTAGGAACATTAATTTTCCAATCTACTTCCAAAAACCCAACTGTGATATTCTAACTCACTCATTTTTCCAGTTCTTACCTGTGATGAATTCACACCTTCAACATTTGTGGTCTTCTTGCCAGACAGTAAGGTAAGCCTGTTTAACTATTTAGTGTCCTGTTTTTATATGCAAAATGTTGTATTTTTAATAGAAAAAAAGTTTTGACTAAGGATACTGGGAGTTTCACTCCCTCTGCAGGTGAATGTAACAGGGAGAGCTATAAATCCCAGGAGTTTTACATTATTTCTAAAGGTGACAGCGTGGCATGGGGTGGGGGCAATACACTAAAGAATTTACAGATTCCTTCTCCTGTTAAAAGTTTATTTGAAAGGTTGTTTTAGAAACACTATTCCTCAAACCTCACGAAAAAAATGAATTTTTGCCATGTATCCCAAAAGCAGACAAGTACACACTTTTGTTCTCAGTTATTTGCATGAAGATTCCAAGGTGACCTTATAGTGACTTTCCAATATCTGAAGGGGGCCAACAAGAAAGCTGGGGTAGGGATTTACCCAAGTGTGTAGAGAGAGGACAAGGGAAAATGGT
This sequence comes from Calypte anna, assembly GCF_003957555.1. Lineage (NCBI taxonomy): Eukaryota > Metazoa > Chordata > Aves > Apodiformes > Trochilidae > Calypte > Calypte anna. The sequence goes on from NC_044245.1 coordinate 118,312,081, forward strand.
TGCAAACTTGAAAAGGGGAGTTTTAGGTTAGACATTAGGAAAAAATTCTTTAATTTGAGGATGCCGAGACATTGGCACATGTTGCTCAAGGAAGTTGTGTCTGCCCCCTCCCTGGAAGTGTTCAAGGCCAGGCTGGATGGGGCCTTGAGCAACCTGGTCTGGTGGGAGGTGTCCCTGCCCATGCAGGGGGGTTGGAACTAGAGGATCTTTAAGGCCCCTTCCAACCTGAGCCATTCTATGATTCTCCATTTCCTGAAAGGAAGAGAGGATAGGCACACTACAAGGGGATGCCCTTCATCATCACTGCTCCTTAGTACATTCTGTTTAAATCTCAGTCTTCATGAAAACTAAAATCACCAGGTTTTCTCAATAAATTAATCCTGCTAAAAGCAGATTAATTTGTCTTGCGAAGAAATGAGGAACACACAAGAGGCATTCCATGGAATTGACTGTATGCACACTAACAAAGACAATGTGTTCAGGCATGCTTACAATCCTGCATGTTTTGATCTTTCTATTTACATTTTTCACCAAAGGACGCAGTTTAGAACATGGAAGTGAACAACAACTTCAGAGTCAACATGAAAAGGCAGGAGTTAAACTACAACATCCATCATGTGAACAAATCCCAACCATGTTTTTGATGGATAAAATGCTTCCACAGAACTGAAGTATCTACATTACTATCTGTGGCCAGGGTTGAGAAGCTGGTCCTTAGTGCAGCTCGACAGAACACATGAGTACATAATAAAGTTTCCAAGGGATGCAATGCTTAGCAGAGACCAGATCTTGAGAAGGAGACAAAATTATACTCTTAAACCCATCAGCAGCCCCAGAGGTTTCAGCAAAGGCTGCATTTACACATTTTTTTTTTTTTTTCTTTAGATAATGAATAATCTAGGACTTTCCACAAACATCCAGTCTACTACACAGGTATTTCACTCAGGAAACCATGTCAGCATCACTGCAGTGAAGTAGTCTTGCTCTTTATTAAACACAACCAAAAAGGAATGTGTAAGAAACACAAAGAACCTAATATGTTAGTAAAATTAATTGCAAATTCAGAAATCTTTTTCTAGTCCCCAATGCCAATTCTGCCCCACACACATTTCATTGAAAACTTAAAAAACCCAAGCCAAACAGGCAGGAAATTCTCACAGCAAGAACACTGGAGCCTGGCATACAGTAACTGCAATTTATGGCAAACATTCTATTATGTAAACATTTATGAATAATTTCTTTGTATTTAAATTAAAAATTAAAATGGAAATATAAGGCTGCATACCACAAGGGTTGTTTTAAATAATATAATGAAATTCATTCATGTTAAATGCCAGCCCATTTAACTAACTCAAACCTGTATGTCCAATAGATTTTGAATAAAAATGCCATCAGACAGTACTGGTGACAGAAGCCAGATGCCCATACCAGACACCTTAAGAAATATGGAGAAGTCTTTTCATAAAAAGGTATTTTTTTTTTAGTTTTAGAAGTAGCCTTTTGGCATGAGTAGAAGTGAAATAGCAATTGAGTATATTGACCTGAAAAGCAAAAAAACTACAGCCATGTAATATTAGCTATGTTACATACCAAGTTCTTCCAGAAAGACCTTGTCATTTAGGACATAGTATTTTCATACTCCAGCCACACAAATCCCAGAGGCTCAAGCCCCATTTCCTCATTTCTACAACAAAGAGTGTCATTAGCTACCAGCATCATCAGGAATGCAGTACTATGGTAACCATACTTAAAGGAACCTTTCATCTAGTTTGAGAAAAACAAAAGTATAGTTAGACTGGTATGACAAGTTAATCAACTTTTAAAGCTATTAACCATTAGCTTCAAACAAGACAGCTCAACTAGTAAGCACAGTCCTACAGATACAGAACTTGGGCTGAACTCATTACTGAGTATTAAATGTTCAGTTTAATCTGCTCACTGCAATTCTTGACTTCAGTTTAGTCTGCTTATTCTAATTCTCAACTTCCTTTTGTTTTCATTTGATTCATATATCAAGTAATGCATAATTTTTTAAGATTTAGCTACTAAACCAAAGTCTCAAAGGAGGTTTTCCTTGCTACACAACTCTACCACTGGAGTCTAAAGAGCACAGATTCTAAGTTTATTTTTCTAAAATGCTCCTGCTCAAAAAAGTTTGTGCTACTGCGTTGGGGCTAAAACTTTGTTAAGTCTTACCTTTTTCTGCAGGTTATCACGGGAGTTGGAAGGGACCTCTGAGGATCAAACACTATGTTTAACTGCTGATTTTAATAAAGCATTAAAATACTCTTTTATACTTAGATCCAGTCAAGTCTCATAAATCCTGGTAATCTTATTACTTTTAATTCCTTGCATTCCTGTATGTAATTTTGCTATGCCACAGCCAGTCTAGCAGTAGTGGGAGCCAAGACCTCTGTACACAGACCCTCAGACTATGGCTCTTACTGTTACATCCCTTGCCATGTCAATCTGTGCTACTAAGACAATATTACTGCTTACATTTTTACTTTCCCTTGTCCTTACATTTCCTTTTTCATAAGCTGCATACCTAGGAACAATGTGCAGAGATGAGGATCACATCAATATAAACAAAGCCCCTTAAGCTTCTCATGTAAAACACACGCGAACTCTACAAAATTTGGGGGGGAAAAAACCCAACATGCAGCTGCTGAAGTAAAGAATTTGTGCTTCTCCTGACTGGATGCAACATGAACTGGGGGGTTCAGAAATGTCTTGTAGCTGGAACAAACCTCCACTTCCAACTCCACTCAACTTACACCTCTGATTACCTACCTGAGCTGGCTGCTGTAGGTCAGGTAGCTCCATCAGTTGGCCATCAATTTCTTAACAATATGAGTGCACTGAGGTTCTAGAGATCACAGATTAAATATCAGAGATAATCCTATTGCAGTTATCTGTAATTTGTTCATATAAACGTTGATTATATTGGCCAGGCTGATGAAATAAAACCACTTGCTATTCCACAGTATAACTGCAGAGCTTTGTGTGCATTTCAGCTTAAAAAACAAAACACAAAAGCAATGAATGAATAAAGGTGGTACTGCTGGCAAAGAATTCTGTTTTCTTTACCTGCGATTCCTCCTGTGTTTACCAGTGGCATTGGTATCAGTAAAATCTGTAGCCTTACAGAATGTTACCTTCTGAAATGCTTTTGTTTAAGTAGCCAAGAGAGATTGCAAACATTTTTTTCTCTGCTTACTTATCTTCACACAAATACAAAGGAAAAAGGAACCTGAAGGATAAGTTAAGTATCCTTTTCAAAAATCCCAACATTTTTTAATATATTTTTAAAAGGAAATTAGAAAGTTTCTCAATCATCAGTGCCACTCTTCTCATCACATTGTTTTTCATTATCTGCTTGATTCTTAGATCTCCTAACAGCTGCCCCACAAGTCACACAACAATTAGTCACTGAAGGTACTTAAAACATCCTGATGCAATCTACATACACCAAACAAATTAACTTCCATTACCAAGTTAGACTGTAGCCTTCTATAATTTTAATAAACTTCATGGTTTTCAGCATGGATACTTAGGGAAACAACATGTTCAAAACTGCAGCATGCCTGTTGATCTCCCTAAACAACTTTGACCCAACTGGCCAGTGTGCATCAAGGCTGAAAAAGGCAAGAAAACATAAGACATACTTAAGAAGTTTATTGGAATTGGAAGCTGCCAACTCAGACATTCTCCAATTTGCCTCAAACTTCCTTTTTTTTTTTTTTTTTTTTCCCACTGTTCTGAGAGTTTAACAGGCATAAGGTAGACAACCTGTCTTGCAGGTAAAGTTGCATCCCTGCCATCCTGCAGAGGTTTCCAATTACTCTCAATACTGCTGATTGCAGGAAAGTCATAAAAATCTGTTCAGAATTTATGTAGATTTGGAAAACACTATAATCCTCCAGTACCTATCATAATCCTTAGTTCAACATTTAAGCACATAATGCACATGCACCAAAACAAATGCATCAAACTACAAATGAATTACGCCTAAAAACTTCGGAAACTGTGATATGCAACTCCTGTAATTTTAAGCCCTGCTTTTAAAAGAATAAAATTTCTAGTAATTTCAGGATATTTGTTTGCCAAAGTTGAATTTGGCCCAGTGTGAGCCAGGCCACTGAAATGAAAATGCCAGGCATACCCAAAAATATCAAATCATAGAATCTTTTCAACACAATCTCACTGTCAAACAGCAACAATGAAAAAAGAAATAAAACAAAGACCTACTGAGGTCAATGGGACATTTCAAACACCACTGCTATGGACTTTCTAATTAGACTTCTTATTAACCCTTATACTTCAACTGTCCAACTCCTTTCATCATAAAGGATCCTGAAACCTTCTCAAGCAGAATTGCCTACACCTTAATGGTTTACAATATACGTTTGATATTCAGTAGAGGAAATCCCCACAGGCTATATAACTGTTTTCATTTTGCCCCGTGAAATTCAATTCACTTTCAGATGATGTATAAGCTGTTAAAAACCAATTTTTTTCTCCTCTCTTGCATTCCTGCAAATTTTGGCAGAATACCATAGTCATCATCAGTGGTTATAAAGCTGGGCTCACTTCACTACCAAAGAAGCAATGGAATTGCCAGAACTACTTTATCCAGTCAGCAGAAAACTCTTTTCTCCCACCTCCTCTCAATTCACTTTCCAGAAGTCACCAAGCAGGTCAGAAGATCCCTTACCTCCCACCATGACACAGTGATCCTAAAAAAACACAGATTCAGCATGTAGCTACAGCAGCCAATATTCCACATGGTGGTAACAAAGAGTGTAATTTTCTTAAGTCTTAGAGAAAAGACTTCATGACCTGTTATGACCAGAGCATTCCTTGCCCATCCAAATAAGTTAAAACCTAGATCAAACTATCCATCCTACTGAAGACTGAAAGCAGACAGCTTTGTAGTCCAGTCAGAAACACTGACATCAGTGCTGCAGTTCGAAATTATAAGCTTATTGTTACCTATTAAATAAAACCAGTAATGTTCCAGCATAAATTATCAAAGAATGTAAATCAGGTCACATACTCAAGACTTTGAAATATGGGAAATGGTAGCTTGACACTCATCAGTGCTGCTTTGGATATTCTAGAATGCCATGCAAATGCATTATGACTGAGTTTTTTACTCATGTAGTACCATTCTTTCATTAACTTTATCTTCTTTACTGTGAAGAAAAACAATATACAAATGTCTGAGAAAGGCAAATGAGTACAGCAACCAAATACAAGTAGATCAAGACCTCCCATTGTATCTACTTTCAGATGAAGAACATTCTCACACTCACATACTCTGAATTCATCACTATGGCAAGATTTCTTCTGGCAATATATTCTTCTTCCTCAAGATGCCAAATTTTCAGTATTAAGGAGGGGGGGGGAAAGGGTAGTTTGGCTCTATGGAACCTTGAACTCTGAATTCCCTTTTCCTTGGTGTTTCTGCCCTCCTGCTTCAGAATGCACAGGCACAGGGCAGATGTTATTTGCTACAAGACAGTTCACACATGACAGTACCACCAGAGTAGAGTGCAAACTACATCCTCTACCTCAAAAGGAAGGTCTTAGATAGTTTCACCACACTTTGAAATAAAAACCATTGCTAATTTTACTTAGTGGTTCTAGTTGGACCCACTTGGACTGGGAGGGAGGAAATAAACTTATTGATAACAGTTCCCATTTTAATCTCTGCATCATTCATGATCTTCTCAACCTCTATCTTATCCTTTCTGCCATGTGACAGAGAACTATTTCTTCTCCAGACAAGAGAGGTCCTTTTTCAGACCCAAGAGAACAGCTGATGACACTGAAGGCTATATGGTGGGATTCAGACACAGCCCTTGTCCACAGCTGCAGGTTTCATCTGATCCTGCCTCAGGAAGACTCAAAGCTGCAGATGTTATCCAAACAGAGGGGATCAAAGAGACATTTCAGATACTCTGAAATTTTCTTCTTGTTGCTTCTAATTGCAGGGAGTCATCCTCCTACCCTCGTCCCCAAACTGGGGGAATGTACACTGGAATCACTGTGACACTAATCACAGAATGATGAAATGGCTGAGACTGAAGGGGACCTCTGGAGATGATCTAGTCCAAACCCCTGCTCAAAGCAGGGTCAGCTAGAGCAGGCTGCACAGGACAATGTCCAAATGGTTCCTCAAGGATAGAGACTCCTGAACCTCTCTGGGCAACAACCAAAGTCTACATAGTTTCTCATTTATGATGAGCCCATCCAAAATCTGCATTTGGGCATTCTTGCCCTGCTGCACTTCAGAACATGGAAATCATCCATCTTGGGATTATTTATGCCTCAAAGCCACTGGAAAGAAACAGGCTTCCCTGAGCAAGTCACAAGATACTCCTTCACGCAAAACTTCTTTCCAACTCTTTTTATATTCACATAATCTATCTACAGGCTAGACTTCAGTGACTCTGTGTGGTTTGATGAAAATGTTCAAGCAAGTGCTTATAACTTCTGAAAAAAAAATTGATAACTGCCATCTACCCTTCTATGCAATTCTAGAAGGGAGACAAAGACCCACTACAGTTCATAGTATGCACACTAATGACAGCAGCTGAAGAAGACTGTGTATCAGTAGCTCACTTGTGGAATATCAAAGAAATCCATGAGATCTTCCCATATGATGCTTACATTTCAACAAGAACTTCCTGGAAGTTTACAGAAATCCAGGCTAGAACAATGAAGAGACACAGCATTGGCAAACAAGATGCTGGAGCCTTTCTAGACCTTTCAAAGACAACTGATTTTCCTTCAAGTGGAACTGATCGGGAAGCAAGGAGAAAGGCTGTGAAAAGCACAGCAATTAATTCTCATGTTCCATCAGCAGTTTTGTAATGAGAGAGGAAAAGAAGGAAGACTTCACAAAGTAAAGAATCTTCAGCTAGGAGATTTCTGTAAGAGATGTCAAAGTGAAAGAAGATATCTGCGAAGAGGAAAAAGCAGCCATTTTTTATTACTAGAGAGGTTTGAGATACATGGAGAACAAGACTTCTTCTGTAGAGGAAGATTTCAGACCCAAATTCAACACCAAGGAGTACTGGTAGAAGAAAACTTTATCAAGAAGTACCAGGATGTCAAAATGAACATCACAGAAATAAGTCATACTTTGATTCACTCAAAGATGAAAGATGCAGTACTGACTGCAATGTACGTAATCCTCCAGCCTTGACAACCTCACAAAACTGACGTAATTTTGACACAGGAGGTGTGGGAGGTGTGCCTGATTACAGAAACCCTTGTGAAATCTCTCATTTCTCCCCCTCCTTCCTTCCCCCACCTTGTGTAGCCAGCTCTGTAAAAGCAAATAATCCTGGGTCACACCTGGGAATCTTTGATCTCTTCTGCTTCAGGAAGGAGGAGTAAAAGCCAGCCCAGAGAGATGGATGAAGTGGGTCAGAGAATTTCTCCATGGCATGAAGATCCGTTCAAACATCAGATCTCCTGTCTCCTGCATCTGGCTCTTGCAACCAGAACATGTGACAAAGCCAACTTCAAAGCACGAGTCTGCTACTGAGACAGAATCTCAGAGTTACACCAGCTCTCAGGAACTTTTTTTTTCATCAAGAACCATTTTAGACAGGTACCACAGTCTTCCCAAAACCTCACACACTTCTCACACAGTCTCCATTGAGAGTTTAGAAAAGAGGAGGGGTGGAATGCTGGAAAACAGGCCCTCCAAAGACTGTCTACAGCAAGAGGCATCTCAAAGATCAAATACTCTGGTTCTAACTACCCTAGCTTCTTTAGGGCTACCCCAAGGCCGTGAACAAGACTGGACCTGCTTGCTCTGCTGATAACGAGATAGAAAAATCAGATGCAATCAAGAGAGCACCCTCCAGCACACACACAACCTCAAGGAACTCAGCAGCCCAGCACTTGCTTGACACGGCAAGACATAGAGACCCGGAAGCTCATAAGGCAGCAATGAACCAGAGAAGAGGAGTTTACGGGTCAAATTGTATGTATGGACATTCTCAGGCCAAGTTCCTACTGATTGCCATCAAACGCAGACCTCAGTACCAAGAAAAAAAAAATAAAGCCCAATGATTGATGTCCTACACCACGGTAAAAACCAAAGAGTTTAACTAGAATTTCCCTGACGAAAGTACCTCCTAACTCCCTTCTGGTAAAAAGGGCACCACAGCTATCAGTGACAGAGAGGCAGCTGATGCTTCTTCACCTGCTGTATCTTTGCTGGAAGGCAAAGCACAATGCAACAGCCCTGGACAGGTGTGCACATCTGGTCACCTGGCTGCACAGCTGCCCTGGGCAATCTGGGCACACACCGTGTGCTCCCTGTCAGCTTAATGTGAACCCAAGAAAATCATTATGAAACAAGAAACTGCCTTTAAAGACCAAAGCAAAAAGCTGCTAGATTCAAGATACCTGCTAATGTCACAGAAACAGCACTACAATTAAGCCTGACAAAGCCCCTCTTTAATTCACTGCTCTTATTTTTAAATATTTATAGTCTTCCCACTGAAATATGTGTAAGAAATAATTAACGAAAACCTGAAAGCTTTCAGTTAATATCAACTCTCATTTCATTCAACCACTTCTCAGCCAGAACATGAATTTTAACATACTAATAGTTTCTTGAGTTACTCCTTGCTATCATGCAGCTGTAGATTGATAATATACAAGCTGATATAACCAAAATGGTAAGGTACAAAACCTGGGCTCGCTCACATTTCATAATCACTGACTCAAGGAAAAAAATTAAGCATGTTTCATGTGCAGCTCAGGAGATATCCATGTTTAACAAAGGCTATGGTGCTAAGTTAAATGTTAAGTTAAATGTTTTCTTAAAAAAAGACCCTGTGCTTGATCACTGTTCTGAAACATCAGGGCCCACAGAAAGTCCATAGATAGCAATGTATTTATTATTTTTAAATTATTCCATGTGAACAGTTATTCAAGCGTAAAAACTTGAATTTTAAAATTTCTAGTACAGCAGATCAAATACAAAAAAAGCTGGGCAAATGCAGTAATAGTAGAAGATTTATATAAGAAGAAAATTATGACAATCAGTGTTGCAATTTCTACGGTACTAACAATTTTAACATGCACGAACATGCTGTAGCCCAAAGAGTTGTACTGTAGTCCTACACATAGATATTAAAAAGCAGCAGTTTCTAAATGGTGGTCCAAAAGGTTGACATGTGGTCCTGTTTAGATTATTCTTCCTGTAAGTCTCTATTACAAATGCATGGTGGTCTTGAATATATTGAAGGAGAGATGTTCCATGGCTAAAAAATTCTGGAAAACCCTGGCTCAGTTTCAGTAAAAAAAAAAAATTAAAAAGTACTTTTAAGAAGTCAAACAATTGACCTTTCCTTTCATACCTATTCAATACCCATCAGAGGTTCTATAGAAACAGTACTTAAGTCAGAACTAGTAATTAATGGTGTTTTCAAACATATCAAATTGGTTTCGGCAAATTGGTGTCTTTGGAATTATGTACCTTTATTCATAGTCTGAAAGGCAGAAGCTGCTCATACTAATTAATTATATATCCGTTTTTCACATCTAGAAAGCAAATATAAACTCTCAGGGTTGTTCATGACCTGAACACCCTCATTAATTGGCTCTTTTTTCAACACCACTCACAAAAAGATTTGCTTAAATAACTGCTTAGGAAACACCATCCTATTCAATATTTCAATTAGTAGTTTCAACAATGCACTGGAATTCTACAGCAGAGTTTACTAACCTTGGTAAAGAAATCAAGAACATCATTTTATTCCTTAAGTAACCCTTTAACTCAAAGTGAGAATGTAAAATAAAAGATCTGTCAGAAACTGACTGGCTTTCATTTACCTAAAGTCAAACATGACACAAGACCAAGAACCAACTGGGAAGTTATCACTTAGCTTGAGCCCAGGCCAAACACAGGGGCAACACTGCAGAAATTGAGGAAACACCTATCTCTGTGTTGTAGTAGGTATTTTTGCACTAAATTGGTACATCAGCCTTTCAAGTTGACACAATGCTCATTTGAATGCAGCTCTATATACACTCCAGAGTCTGCAGTGGGCCACAATTTTAAACGTGGCTGTCAAATAAATCCTTATTAAAGGGCCCACCTTCAGAAACAGGAAACCAGCAAAAACGTAACACATATACTATTTCACATTCAAAACCTATTGATCAATGGCTAAAGCCAACTTGGTCACATGTAAGGCAAGCTTGTTGCAAAGATGCTAGCAGAGCTACAAGGAGACAAAAAGGCGGCCTTGATACTGTCTCTTGCACCTCCAGGGTGGCTTAAGGGATTCCAAATTGCTAACAACTTCACTATTATTATCATAATTAAACTTCCTATGGCCTCATAATAACTACAGCTGACTCCAGAATTGAGCTTCTAGTCATCCTGATACCTACTCAGTTGACTGGTTTTACTTTGTCCACATGATGACAAGTCCATGCAATCTGCAAAGACACAAATGTAAGATTGGCAAGAAGTGGGTGTGTACTTTCCAGACTGTATTTTGGACAGAACAGTCGGATTTAAACTGTATTGTCAAAATCTGATTTCCTTTAACTTAGTTGTATTTTAAGCTAACCCTTTTTGCTGTTCGCAACTTGACTGGCATTTATGTAGTTGCACTACATACAAAATGCTGCTGCTACAAACCACCCTGGATGGCCAACATGAGAAACTAGTACACTGAAAAAAAGGCAAAACTTCTGCACATGTGCACAGTCTACCCAGAAAAAAAAAAAAAAATCACACACACACAAAAGAGTAAGCTGTACTTTTTTCCTAGCATGTTTAAGAAAGTGTTTATTTAAGGTTAAATTATTATTTTCTTCCTGTAATAGCAACTTTTTGAAAGTTGGTTAAAATGTTTGCTGTTATAACAGTTGCTAAACACTTTCAGGGTACAAAGTCACAAGTTCTGTGGAATGCTACTCTGTGTACTCTGCCACTGCCAGCACAACTTGCCTAGATAACACATGACCCATACCAACACCAGCTATAACTGCAGAGTTAGACATCCCTGCTTTTAAATTTTGGTAACATCAGAACACACAACAGGTTCCACTTCAGAATATCGTAGAATAGTAGGGGTTGGAAGGGACCTCTGGAGATCGTGGAGTCCAAAACCCCTGCCAAAGCAGGGTAGGTCACATAAACACATCCATATGAGTCTTGGAAGTCTCTGGAGAAAGAGACTCCACAACCTCTTTGGACAGCCTGCTTCAGTTCTCCATCACCCTTACAGTAAAAAATTTTCCCCTCGTACTGTGTGGAACTTCCTGTGTTCCAGTTTGTGTCCATTGCCCTTCATCCCATCACAGGGCACCACTGGAAAGATTGGTCTTAACTGGTAAAGCATCCTCTTCTGGGTTTCCAATGACCATGTCAGTGCATCCCTTCCGTGCAGCCAAAAAGGTTTAAAAAGATAATCGATGAAGTTGATAAATCAGGATTTGTGCAATGTTTAATTAAAAAAAAAAATCATACAGGAATTCACTACTCTGTGATACAGCATGTCAGCATTCCCTTTGTTTTAGTAATTATTTTTGTAAAAAAAATAAAACATTTTGATTACCCCAAATCTTCTTCCAAGTAGTACTGTCCTACATAAACATTACTCTTCCACCAATTTATGCTATTACCCATATAAAAACCTTAAACTTATATACCATAACATAGTTACTTCTATTGCTTGTTACACAAATGCAGTAACATTCAGTTCTTGAAACAAGTGACCTTGTGAACAAGGATTCAAAACAACAGCTGGAAACATTCAGGTTTGTCTTTTGTGTTATAAAGCTAATACAAACTTCAATTAAAAGTCAGACAACTGAGATAACTGCCTGAGCATTCCTGTAAAACTTAAATTGTGATGACATTCAGAAAAAGCCCTAAATGGGAGAACATGCAGCGTCCTGACAAATAAACCCTCCTACTGGGCAGCACATCTCATGTCTGACAAATTCTTCAACAGGGACAGCTGGCAGAGATTGCTAAACACCCAAAAGATCAATACCTTTGCATAAGAGCAAAACCTAGGGAACTAAGCACGGAACTGGCATCCAGCAACTCTCCAGTTTAATTCTGCTGCAGAAACCAACACACATTTTTCTGCCTTCTTAAATGAAAAACTGATGGTACTTAGTGATAACAGTTACAGTTATACAAGTGTCATAAAGTTCTCTGAAGAGATATATGCATCCCAGTAGATCATGAAAGTTTCTTGAGCAACAAAGCGTTACTGCCTCCATTTTTAGGAATCCAGGCAGTAAAAAAATAGAATAAAAATTTTAAAAGTAACACTATCTCTTTGAAGAGGAAAAGCATTTCTCTAGTGCTTCTATTAGCTCACATCTCCAAAGGGAAATTCTTCAAAGGGAAAAGTATGCATAAATGAGTCAGGCGAAATAAATGAAAAGCCCACACAAAACCAGAGAACGTGGCAGGGGCAGCAGAAACCTGGGCAGCTGGAGCAACTGAGTCAGCTGTCAAACCTACCACTCTTACTAAAAAGACAGCAGGAGCTTGTTTTGCTTCTGTGAAACTTTACAGAATGGGCTGGAATGGGGTTGGAATGGACCTTGAAGATCATCTAGTTCCAACCCACCTGCATGGACAAGAACACATCCTCTTGTATCAGGGCACTCAAAGCCCCAGCCAGTCCAGCCTCGGAACATGTCCAGGGAGGGGACACCCATAACTTCTCTGGGCAACTTTTTCCAGTCTCTCAACACCCTCACAGTAAGGAATTTCTTCCTAAAATAAAAATATAATGCACACACTTGATTCCTCTAACAGCTAGCTTCATAAGGTAAAATTTAGGAACTTACAGACTATCATCAGATTTTTTAACTCTAGGTTATCTTAAAAGAGCTAATGTGAGGCTCTAGGACATGCACAATCATAAAGTAAAAAGTACTATTAAAAAAAATGTAGGAACATTTCTCCTTTCAGTCATCCAGAACACAAAAGTCATAGATAATTTTACTAAATCAGGCCTAAAAATATCTTGCGTATATTTAAATTCTACTCATTTTGTCAACAGGATTAAAAAAAACCTTGATTGTCTGACAAGTTTTATTTTCTGTTTTCTGGCCATAGTATAATATTTTAGTGTTGCAAAAATTTCATTTAATGCTTTTTTTAAAAACAGTAAAAAGCCCAAACCAATCATGTCCTTACGTTAGTAGATCTGCTCAAAATACCACTAGAAGCAAACACCATCACACCCATAATTTATAATAAAGAAAATACTCTTCATATCTAATTAATGTAAAACTGTTAAACACATAGTTCTGCTGCAATGTTGAGGAGCACTCTGACCTCTCAAATCTGGTTTGTCTCAGTTTTTCTCAGCATTGTTGACTTCTGTCTAAGCATTAAATAAAAAAAGCAGGTTGTATCTACCAAAAGTATAAAAATGTGTTAACAACTACAGCTTCAGCCAAAGGCAGGTAAATTTGTATTAATTTACAGAAGTAGGACTGCTTTTTAAGCCTGCAAAGAAATTAAAACTGTTCTGAGCAGCAAGCAAAGGAAGGTGATTCTCAAACCTGCATGTACCCAAACACATAAATGGAAAGAAGAAAGATGCTGTAAAACCTGTTCCAACATGCTGTACATTAGAAATCTGACTCTCATATTTCAGAGGAGCCAAGCTAAGAGAAAGATGCAATGAAAAGCAGGTTAAGAACAAGGTAGAACAGAAACTGCAAAACCTCCACGTACTACGGTATTGAGGAAACCCATTAAAACACTTTTTTGTAGTTTAGAAAGTTGAAAAAAAGAACTGGAGGATTTATTCTTAATTCTGTCTTTGAACACACACATACACTCAAGTCCTTCACAAGGGGCCTTGGATCTTAAACATACCTTCCTTACAGATCATGGAATTGGCAGTATCTTAACAAAAGTATTTTGCTAAAGCAAGATAACTAATCCAAATTCCCATAATTCAGGAGAAAACATTAAAATGTTAGAAAATCAAGGGACTTAAGAGTACTAATAGTTTACCATAAGGATTTAAACTTTAGGTATGGTAGTCTTCTGAAATTACAGAGCCAAGAACCAACAGCATAATGAAAAACTCCAGCAAGAAGTCATTCCAAATACAAACGCACAGAAAAACTACTTGCCCTTTTGTGTACAGCTCATTCAAACCTGGCTCTGCAATCACAGCTCTGTTGGGCTATTTGTAGAATGACAGGTAATTATTTATACAAAACTTTTAGGAGCAAAGATGAACAGAACGTAGAGTTAAGGCAGGCAAATGAAAGGCAGCTGAAGCTTGTGCTGATACTCTCCAAAGCACTCCCAATGTGGAAAGCATCTTTAACAAGAATTCCCACTAATTTACAACAGCAGAGGAATCATCTCCGGACAGCTGGGCTGAGATTTTTCTCTGCTAGTGGTTATATTACATTTCTGGTGACAAAAGTTGTTGACATTAAGGCTGAATAGTAGAACTGGCGCTAGAATAAAAACCATCTTGCATATCCAGCCAACATTTTTTCACTACTGACAGCATTTGAATGGCCCAAGCACATAATTTAAAAGTTCAAGTAGAAGACAAATTTCATAAAATGCAATCAAGGAAGTAAGCCTTATACTCTGCCTTACAGAAGGTTGATGTTATATTGCTTTTCATTGGCATAGGTCAGTGGTACTTTGTCATTGCCTTTGAAATCACTCACTCATTACTTCTTTACTTCCCAGTTCCAAGGAAATGCATGAACTCCACACCTAAATGTTTCAGGATTCCTTTTCCCAAAAGGTTGTTCCTTAACAGGACCAGACTGCACATGTGGCCAACTGCTATCCTAAGGAACAGGATCACTATCTGAAAGCAGATCAACATCTACATCACCACGGAGTGGAATAATTGAAATTACTGCACGGTCATTCATCGATAGGCCCTGCAAACAGCTCAGAGCATCAGGAACATGGTGCATGAGAACAAGAACAGGGCTTTAAAAACTCAGTTGTTTTCCTAGCAGGGTTGTGACTGTTGCGAGACGTGACTTGGAAAGCTTATGAGGTGCAACTGAGTACTTACTCAGCTGGAAGTAATAGAGTGATACTTTCATGAGAGCACTTTAAAACCAAGTGTGCAAGTGATGTAACACCAGTAAGAGAAAAAAAGGACAGGAAGACAACATGTAGAGGAGAGAATTATTTTAATTTATGTGAAAAGTAAAATTGTTACTCTAATAGTTTTTTTCTCGTTAACTCTTGATTGGTAATAACAGTGCATAGTTTAGCAACTCCATTTATACATTACACTTGGGAAACAGCTAAATACTCATTTAATTTGTAGAACAGCACTGGATGTAACAGTCCAATGTTTCTGCTTCTGCCAGAGTTTATGACTGTTTATATATTTACATCATTATTTCAATTATCAAAGGCTGAACTTTGAACTTCTTCTATTGACCAAATCCCAAGATATACAGAAATTATATAGGCACTTAATTCACATAATTATGTTGAAACAATGCCACATATGGTGTCCATACTAAAAGAAACACAGAAATTCGTGACTAGTGAAGTTACTTTTTTAGCACTTTCGATTTAAGAGATTTGGGACCCAAAACCTTAGAACATATTTGCACATGAAAAATAAGTCCATCTTAGTTTGGAATTTCCTGGCAATTACTGATGTAAACAGTGCAACAGAAATTTATGTACTTTGAGATTGTAACATTTTAAAATAGAGCTTGTTCTTAAAGGATGGTTGTAAAGATATCAATCATAGTATTTGTAGTCAAATATACAAATTATTTACAACCGAGCTAACATGCCATAAGAATTCTTTTGCCAAAAATGTTTATCACTCAAGTAGAATAAACAAGTATCTTAGGCTTTTAAAGCCCTCTGCAATTCAAATGTCTCATTTTATTGCCCTTCCACAACCACATGCTTCTCTTCATTTATCTCCTGACTACGTAATATTAAAATGCACATAAATTCTGCATTTGGTAAAGGGAGATAAGGAAAGATTCTTCACAAAACTAAAATTCTTTGCAAATATATGTGCAAATATATGCACAAAATGTTACAATTTTGTAGTGCCAGCACAAATTAAGTCCTATTCATTTTTATGGTTTCTGTTACCAAAAGGAAAACGAAGAATGAGAGCAGTCCATTCATTTTCTTCAATGCAAAAAACTGAAAAATATCAGAAGCATAGTTCAAAGTGGTGCTCACTTGAGAGCTGTGGAAAAATATTTCTGAAAAAGAAAAGTGTTAAAAGAAAAACCATTAAAGAAAATGATTATTTGAAAGCTCTTATGGGAGAAGCTGAGATAGGGAAGGACAGAATTACAGCAATGATGTTATATAGAGAGTCTTGTAAAGTACAGTGGAGCAAAACAAGAGCGTGTGTATGGGGGACTATGTAAAAGGAAACACATAACATGACTCAACAATTATATTTATTGTTTTGAAAATACCCTCAAAATTTTGTTCCTACATGTTCAACAGACTTTTCTGGATTCCCTCACCACCTTATTGCTTTAACTATGGGTCTCTTTCCCCACTATTCTGTCTTCTCCAGAATCAAATCTGATTTCAAAGATCATAAATCTTTAAGGGCAAAAGTCATGGTGTTCAAGCTTGTTTCTTTCCACCAGAAGGGAGGGGGGACTGCTGCAACTGCAGACAGCTGAACCTCAGATTAGCAGCACTCAGATTTTCTAAAATACAGTGTTCATCCAAATACACTAACCAAGCAGGAACTGTTCCTTTGCAAGAACATTCCAGTTTTAAGAGCATCCTGTTATACTAAGACTCAGGATGAACCTTTGAATGAGGATAAGCATACCACCCCATGACAACAACACATTGAACAGCCCTGGTGCTTATTACAGATATTTAGAATCCTAACTTGAATTGGAGAAGTTGGCAAATCTTACAGCTCAAGTCCCTGTCACCACAGGAAAATGCCATAGCACAGACTACTTGTTATTTCAGAATCTCTCTTTAACCCACAGTCTGTGAAAAATTTTTAACCGTAATCTCATCCTCATATATAACAAACATATATATGGATATCTCAGATCTCACTATTTTTGAGAAAAAGAAAACAAAAACCTGGTTTAGCCCTACCCTGCTTAACTTCTGGCACTTTTTATAGCCTTTAACTGCATTTCTTACTCTTCACTCTCATAAAAAGGCACTGACAATTGGTGTGAATGTTCAGCAGGAGCTATGGGACCATCGAAGGACTCAATTATGTTTTGTTACTCCTTGGGAAACACTTCCCTGATGCATTAGGAAACAAAATGGCAGAAAGTCCAAACCCAAGAAAACTCAAGCTTCAGTAGTACTTGACTTCTTTGTCAAAGATTCAGATACTGCCATAACATGGCATTTATCATCAGAATCTTGCTAAGTCCATGTAAAAATTTAAATCACACGATCGCTTATGGATAACAGGACTCTGCTCCTTAAAACAGCATCACAAGAGCTTCTCAAGAGCCACCGTATGGCAATGAAAGGAAAAATAAAGCCTTTTACTCCTCAGGTGGCAAAACGCTTCTCTACCAGAATAAGATGCTTTCAACTCTTTTTCCTAAAGCCTAAAGAATGGTCAAACCTTTTTAGGTCACTTTTTCAGTAAGCTTTTACTTTCTGCATGGCAATTTAAATTACAAGCACATTTTGTAGCAAAGTTTTAACCTACTAAAATATAAATGTGCATAAAAGAAAAACAATTAAGCTATCTGCAAAAAAATATTCAAGCTGCCAATATGAAGTGCACACATGAAAAATTAAGCCTATGAAAATACATAATGAAAGACATCTGGCACGAATGTCAGCCTTTGGATGCTTGTTTTGTCAGCTGTCAAATCGCAGTAATATACGATGCTAAAAGGCACACTGACAGTAACATTCCTGGTATTTTAAAGAACAATCATAAAAACATGCAGCACTATTTAGAAAATATCTGCACTGCTACCAAAATAAGTGAACAGAGCTGGTGGTCTTTAATAAAATGTTAATGTTTAATGCTTCTGACTGTCAAATGGGAGTCTGTGCAGGACAGGTCTCAAATTATTTCTTTGCCACAAAAATCTTTCTGGAAAAGTTACCTGGAGTTCTGAGCAATTACATGTGCAATACTTTACAGAGTTATTATAGGTAAAAGCTGTTCCTATGCAGCAAATGATATAGGGTTGAGAAATGCTATTCACTGTATACTTCCTTTGCCAATGAAAAAAGGCTTTAAAAAAATATATGGAAGAGGTGAAAAAAATTCCTCCCAATAATTTCCTGCTTGATCTAATCTCATAAAGAGAGCTATTTTTATATACTTTACCGATTTTAAAAGCCAGTGTTTTTCCTCCATGTAAAACACAAGCTCTAGATGCACTTTGTACTTGTGCATATGAAGCACTAAAAAACAAAAAAACACCTCAGGATGTGGTCCCATTATGGTCCTCCTACAGTCCACAGAGACCAACAACAAGGAGTTAGAAAGAATATGAAAACATTACATTAATACATACTTTGAATTTAATACCTTTCTTTACAAAATAATGATTGAGCTGTAATACCATGGAACAAAAAGGAAAATTTTCTAAGATGATGCCACATATCCGAAGATTTTATTTAGCATTATAGTCATCATCCCCTGGAAACCAGAGGAGCAGTAATAATAAGAGTTAGTCATAAAGACTGCAGCCTAGTTTCCTGTTAAATATATAATCATACTGCAACAAAAACACATTACTTTTAAATAACCATTCCCTAAAAAGCATGCCTGATTTTTTTTTTTC
The DNA here is from genome assembly GCF_003957555.1 of Calypte anna. Taxonomy (NCBI): domain Eukaryota; kingdom Metazoa; phylum Chordata; class Aves; order Apodiformes; family Trochilidae; genus Calypte; species Calypte anna. The sequence goes on from NC_044245.1 coordinate 118,330,891, forward strand.
CTTCTGTAGAGTCAAAAAGCTAAATCAAGTTTGCATTTATTCACATACCAGGCACACTGTGCCATTTTACTTTCAGTACTGGAGAAGGTGAACAAAGAAAGTTTTCACTAGAAAGCAAGTTTATTTACAGTTTGATTGGTTTGGTTTTTTCCTTTGTAAAGTTATTTCTGCCTTGATGTTATAAAGCAGAAAAGCTCTTGCTTTTCTTACACTGACTCTGCAGTGAGAAAGGGAGGGAAGACAAGCAATTTAAAGAGACTAAACAAGGGCTCCTGACAAGCAGAGATGTTGCAGCAGGCACTGAACTTGGTGAATCCAGGTAGGAGCTGGCAAGTGATGGGCCTGTAGTGGGAAAACCCCAGTACAAAATTTTTGTTGTGTTATTTTGCAAGATATACTGGAGGAATGCCATCCAACCACTGAAATTAGGAATTATATAAACTAGGCTAAAGCTGGGTTGCAAACATGCTGTAAAACCTCTGTTCAGGGCAAGTATGACAACATTGCACTTTCTGGTTTTCCTGTACTACTCTTGGCCTCAGCAGGGGCATCAGACCTGACCAAGGGCATCTTCTACCTCACAGAAGTCTCCAATGAATACAAGATTGGCCAGTAATAGCTTGAGTTTGTGACACTTGTGTATTGCCTGTTACCATTCAGAACTTTTTCCTCAAACTTTTTATAAACACTTAAAACTGACTAACTACATAAAATCTCACTGTTTTCATTCATCCGAACAGGAACTATGCACATAAGACGTTCTTAGAGGTTTATGACTACAATCATTTGCACTAAAAGATATATATGTATGTATGTATCTATATATAAAATCCACCTCACCCTTTTCAGTGAGTTTTTGTTATCACGAAGACTGCTAAAATGAAGCTTTCCACATGCACAGTAGCTCAGCAAAATACCATTGCCAATTCAAATGCTTTCTGTATAATATCAAATACTGCCAAGATATTTAATCAGATTGATTATCTGAGGCTGAAACAAACAACTTGCAGCAATGACAGGCAAAATCATTATGTTAAATGTGGGGAAGGGCAAATGAAGGCCTGCACTGCCCCCACTTCCAGAGAACAATGTATATTTTCCTCCTGCCTCGACTTTGAAAATCAGAGACTTCTAAAAAAATGATGACTGTAAAGCCATGGCATTATGGCGAGCCCATAGCTGAAAAATTAAGGCTAAACTATCAGCAGTAACTTAACTTTAGCACAATGAAAGGATCCACCAGCTGCATATTCAATCTGAATTTCTCAGTGTATGCAAAGCTTTTCACACTTCTCCTTAAAGAAAGAGTTCTAAATTTTGATTACCCATATACATCTCAGAATTCTATTAATATTGTACACTACTTCTGCCAGTACATTTTTGAAGCACAGAACAGTGTCTTAACAGATCTGAGTTCTTAATATATAAAAATATTAAACCTCACAGTTCCTCAGCATCAAATGATGTTTCAATTTCCAGCTGACAAGCAGGAAGTGGACATGTAGTTTGTAGCAGACATGTAGTTTGACAAACATGCCAACACCTCTGCAGTGGACAGACTGTGCCCTCAGCCCTCCATAATTTTCCTCTCCCATAATGACTTTCTGGTGCCAAATCAGGGTTGTCAATAGGCCAGGTCCTTCTTTGACTGACAGGATGGCAGACATCTACCTGACCACGTATCTTCTTGCAGTCTGTAGAAGCAGTTTCTTTGGGGCAGAGGAAGGAAACTGCAAACACACACACTACTCCACAAATGCACAGAAACATCTTTTGTCTCAGTCACAATCACATGAGTTTCATTTCCTTTAGAAACCACACTAAAAAATGAGGAGAGGAGGGAAGGCACAAATACACAGCTATCGAATTAATTTATTCTCACACCTTTTTATCTCTCTCCTGCTCACTTACTCAGTAATTTTTTGGTCAGCTTTCCCTGTTACATTGTACAGATCAAAGAAAAGCTTGGGAAACACTTCTGACATCCAAGCAATTCATGTAAAAGCACTGGGAAGTGTGATCTTCTCAAAACAAGGATCCTAGGGAACTAGGGAAGCTGTATTTTGGCTTTTTACCAAACATTTTACAGCAAAGGTAAATTGTAAGTTACATATCACTGTAAGCAACACAGCACAAACCCAGCTTCCCTGACCACTTGCTCTCTCTTCTAACAATGCCAAGATGATGACAGCCTTACTTAGTATGGTTGTTGTTTCCAATTTCAGACCCTTATAATTAAGTTTCAGCTCTAGATGATCTATCTGAAACAGCCAAACCAATGAAAAATAGTCCAGTCCCATTACTTCAGCTTTTCTCCCCTCCTCACTATAGCAACAATGCTTCAGAAACACTTCAGGAGGATTTTGTGTTGAATGGCTAAGATTTAGAAATGCATGCAACAGACTACTTCTGAAATAAATTAAACAGAATAAAATGTGTCTCAGTAACAGTATCCAGATCTTAGTTGGTCTTTTCACACCAAGAGAGAATTCTGTATACTAGGAGCAAAAATCTGCTAGAAGTCATATGAGGAAAAAAAGGTAACTAATCAGTTGCATTTCATGCCTATTAGGTACAGCCTTCCACCACCTGACAAACTGGAAGAGCTGCCTTTCTGTCTCTTGTATAAAAACCTACTTGCATTTTGAGATAAGAAAGTATAAGGTACTTGCAACTACTTCTGAAGTTCTATGTAACACGTAGTAACACATGCCTGTGCATCCATAGACACACCCCAATGGAATTCCAAAATTTCCATTGAAATGCAGAAAGGAGAGCTAATAACATTAAGAGAGTGATCAGCATTTCAATACTCCTTTCAAGAACCAACAGGAAATGATAACTAACAAAAAATTCCAAATGTTATTAATACAGGAAAATATGTCCAGCTTTGACAACCAAGGCAGTCATGGAATGAACGCTTCCATCTTCAGTAGCTGCTAAAACAAACACTCTTTTACAGGCTTTGACAGAGAACAGAATTCATTTCCCCTTTACAGCTGCACTGCTTCAAAGTCAGTTAAACATCAATGTGACAGCCTTCCTTGAGAGAGCTCAGACATTTACTATATTATCATAGCTGGACATGAGCAGAAAGCAGAGATTGTGAAGGCAGAGAAGCAGGGGGGGAGAGAGGAAAATCAAGATTGTTTTTCTTAAACACCTTATGAAGTGTTCCTCTTAGTTGTTGCCAGCAAGTTATTTTTCTTGTTCATTTACTCTGTATTTAAATACCCAGCTAATACAAACATAGCACAGGTCTGGAGGCAAAAAGTTCACTAGGATAGAGCTTATTTACACAGATACTACTCAGTTACCAGCCTCTCACTCTGAGACACAATGTGCTTCTGCAAGTGGAACTTGTTTGACTACTATCAATGCTCACAAATTAGAATCTTAGTTTGCATCACCCAAATGATTTTCTTATTAATATCTAGAAGACATATGCCTTAGGTTCTTACTCTAATTTCTGACACCAACTTTTCTGTACAACACCTACTTCACAAGACCCATGGTGATGCTTGATATATATTAATTTCACACAGAGAAACAACCACGATTATAATAAGCACCTAATAGTAAGTGAAGCACCTAATAGAAACATTGGCTGGGTGTCATACCAACCCTAACAACATGTACAGACCACTAAATTGAGTATCTTGAATAAAAAATAGACATCAGATTTCCTGAGATCCTATAGAAAGCTGGCTATTCACATGATGATGGCTCTGCGTAATTCCAGATGGTTTAATTGCTTTGAAGAAAACTAAAATACATCAACCCATGTTCTTACTACTGGTTTCCCATGAAGGCAGTTGTTGTTACCATTTGGGGAAGTATGATCATAAAGATATCTTATGAATTACATACCAAAATAAAACCCAAACTAGTAGATTTGCTGAGTGACTGGTTCTTTCATAGCAAATGAACCCCCAAAACTGTGGCTCAGAAAAAAATGCCCTACAGTACTGAAGTTTTCCATTACAACTTAAAACGTCACTATCACTTCTCTATTCATGTTATAAACAAGCTTGGAAAAAATCCATATCTCTTCCTTTATCCTTGGTGGTATTTCATACATAAACACCAAACTGCCATTAAAAAAAAAAAAAAAAAAAAAAAGAGAGAGAGAAAACAGTAGCAAATTATGTGAGTAAGTGCTACTCCTTTCTTCTTATTTGAACTCCATCTTTGGGTGAAGTTGAAATCCAAGAGAAAGCCTGATGATTTGTGGCCATATCATTTGGCCAAACATGTAAGTTTATATTCAGGAAGTCTCCAGATCTCAGCTAATACGAGTCTGAGCCACCTTCCACCTTCTGAAGGGTCACTTCAGGGTTAAGGGAAAGACAGATCAAGATTCAGTTCATCTACCAATAATAAAATTCCTCTTCTTCACACTGGATAGCAGCCCAAATCTGAAAAAATCTACTTCACAATACTTTGTGTTTGAGGTTTCTGCCTTGAAGTTATCTGTGTGAACTCCCACGCTACCCCCTACTACAGCTGGAGTCAGACAACTCCAATTTATATCTCCCCTTTAGGAAAAAGAAGAGGCAAATCAAGCGTTCCCTACAGAAGCTTTTTTACCTCTAAATCTTGAACCCACCCTCTTCCCAAATAGCTCATAGGAATGACCTGCAGAAGCTGCCTGGTCAGTCAGATACAAGGGATGTGCTGGCCCACAACTCCGCCCACCATGTGTTTTGTTTAAACATTTCCTCATTAAAACCTTAGGGTTTGGAGGGTCGGGGAAGTTTTTTGGTGCTGTGCTGCTGTACTATCCTTACTCCAGCACCACTATTTTTAGTCACCAGCAAAGGGGTAGCTCCTGTCACCAGAAAGCAATCCAGCTGGAAGTGGCAAAGCAGCCCAAGTTGTGGATGCAAACCATTCTGCAGACAGGGGCTTGTGAGCCTGGCCTTGCTTGCTTCTGCTGCAACTGGCTCTTCATCATATGCACTGCAGTTCAGTCGACCGAATAAGGGCTCTTTTTGCCTTTGTAAACAAACCTTTGATGGAAAAATGGTAAAATAAATCTGCACATTTTCCATCTTTATGATCCTTATTGCACTGTTATTTAACATCTGTCAACTCCTAAAAAGCACAGAAAACCTTTCATAGCCGAAAAAATTTCCCTCCTCTACACATGTAAAAAACATATTACTATGTTGTTTTACCCACTATTTCCTCCCCAAAGCACAAGTTCTCATACCTGGTAAAAGACTTAAGATTTCCACAGCTAAATCCAACTTCAAAAACATGTTGCAACATATTGATACACAAATTAAAAATTGATGACAAACTGATACACATGGAACTGTCCAAGAATTAATATACTTGTGTACTTAAACAAAAAAAAAAAATTCTCAGAAGCAGCAGTAAGTAAATTCCACTAAATATGCAATTCAAACAATGTCAGCCACAGTTCTTCAAATCAGAAATCTCAGGTGAAATTCAGGCATGTGGTATATGACAGATTGGAAATGGAAAGTTCTGCAGGACAGGCTATGCTCAGAGCAGCACTGGAGCCAACTCCACAACTCATTTCAAAACTCACGTCAAAAAGTCTTGTGAAATTTCTCAGTATATGCAACACACACTGCACAGCTTGTCTCCATTCAACACTCCCGAAGAGACACTAAGTGCCATTAAAGTGATGTATTATGCTGAGCTTTTCATTGCCTTTAATTTATACTCTCTGACATCACAAACTACAGATATTTAAAAATATAATTTCATTTGTAAGACAAAGCAATATGTCACCTGCCAAAATATGACTGGATATGGCTTTATGGCTTTTAAAGGTAAGCTGCAGCTGAAAAAAAATTTAACAGCAATATACACTGAATGTCCAACACAAAATAAAGTAAAATGCTGGAGTGAACTGAAACCCTGCCTTTACACCCCCAAATTCAAGTTAATTAGTAACTGCTAAATTCTCCCTTTACGTATGACACAGCATAAAACATCTGAGTACTTGTATTTCAGTACTTTGCAAACTACTTTTAAGGGTTTTGGCAGGATAAACATTACATGTATAAACTTGCAAAATATTCAAGCTGCTTCTTTGTCTCCCTTGAAAAAGCAGAACTTCTCCCTTCAGTACCACAGTCATATGAATGTAATTTAATAATCAATTTTATTATGGAAAAGCAGACATTCTTCTTGTTAGAGCACAAAACATTTAAGTAAAAAAACCCACAAACCACAAACACAAAACAAACAAGCAAACAAAAACCTAAGACAAAAGAAAAGCTTCTCTATGCATACGTAACACTGAAGACATAAAATATACTAAAACCCTAACCCCATCCCTCCTTCCTCAGGTAAAGATGACATTTTGCCCTATCCCTCAATTACATCAATCTACAATTACACAGTTGATATTAAGTGAAAGAAGAAAAATAAAAATGCAACTTTAAACCTCAAGATAGTTCTTAAAAAAATAAACCCCATTCATATAATCCCTTAGTCATCAAGCAACAACCCTTACTCAAAACAACAAATTCTCCTGTCTAGCTCTATTATGAGGTGATAGCTAGCACCTCTAATAATTTAAAGACATCCCATTTTCCTTGAGGTTAACCAGACAGCAAATCAAATAATCCCACAGAGGATTCAGAGCAGGCTTGACCCATTACTGAAGTGTTAAATTAGAATTTCAAAGAGTAACTCCATAGTCACCCTCCACAGAGATAATTTTTAATTCTTCCTCTGTGAAATGTGAAGCTAAGTCAATACTCAATGTTTTATCTCATAATGTAAGCAGACAAAAATATTGCTAACTCAAAACAATCTAGGTTGATCCTTGTTTTAATAGAACAGCAAAAGACCATTGCTTTAGTATTTTAATAGGAGAGCTCTTTCTAGCAGCTTTTACAACTTCAGTATTAATTTACATCATAGGTAGACAGAAAACAGCATTTTATTTACATTTGAGGAAATGAAATACACAAATGTTTTTTTATTATTTCCCCTACAGAATCCACAAACACCAATGAACCTGCATCCTGCACAGGGGGAAAATAATGAGGGCTGACCTCACTTTACAGCTAAGAAAGCCAAGGACTTACAGCTCAAGTGACTTGCTTAATACATCTCTGGCAAACTTGGCACTGAAGAGCAAGCTCCTGGCTCTCCAGCACAAGGAATAGCTCCATCCTTGCCATTACCCATGCATCATCACCATTATGCCATGTGGGCATAATTATAGGGAAATTTCCATCACATGCAGGGGGCAAACATTTCAAATGCCATAATTCTACAAATGTTTCCTGCCACCTTATCTAAATTATCTGTTGATCAAACATACAGAAGTTGTCCAAGTTCACAGTATGTTCAAGTTTTGCACCTGACCCTCAGCCAGCCTGGATAAATTGTTTTAACTGGCTGTTCAACACAACACAAGAACAGCAGAAGCTCAGCACAATGAGAGCCACAGAGCCCATCACTGGCACAGCATGAGAGTGGCTGATAGTGCCCAGAATCCTAACAAAGCAACAAGACAGAGCTCAAACCTGGTAAAACAATCAGTATAAATTACAACATGGAAACAAACACAAGCACACAGAAAACAACCACAGATTTACAGTTATTAACATATTAAATTAAAAAATCCCATGTTGTTGCAGGCATGCACGCTCACAGAAGAACGTCACATTCATTTATTCTGATCCTCAAGATGTTGTCTGTGTAAGGAACTACAAGTTTTCTCTTACTGACTTCCTACCCTGCCAGTGGTAAGCAGTATCAGTCAAGAACAGTAAGCACAGTGTGGTCTTCCCATTCAGCTAATGCAAGTGAGAAATATTTTCAATTAGCAGAAGGCTTGACTCAATATTGGATTTGATATTTTCCTCTTTTGCTAGTTAGGATCAATCTTTCTGCAAGAAACTCTTATTTCCCCTTCTCAGAATCTCATCTTTCTAAAACAGTCCCTCCTCCCCCAAGGAAATTTTAAGGGCAGGCTTGCTGTCTTCTTTTCTCAGCTTCTGCTATACAATTTAAGTAAAAATTATTTACACAGAACATAGCATAACTGTACATAGTACAGCTCCTTATGAAAAATTTACTACATTTCCAGAAAACCAGAACAGTAAGAAGAATCCTCAAATCACATCAACAGCAAAGTCATTGCATACGGCCCTTCCCACCATAACACAAAATACTAATTAATGGTTTTCATTTTTTAAGAGTTTATCTTTGCCAGACACATTCCACCCCGTTCACATTTTTACTTCTCATTTGCTTTGAGAGATCTAAATATGTATCATTTTGATGTTTTCAAGAATTCATCAGTTTTATGCAGTAAAATACTTCAACCTGACCTTATCAAAGGATTTGGAAATAAAGATGGCATACACAGTGGAAACCTTTTTGAAACCTTAATTTCCATTATAACTTTGTAGGCAAACCTATCCATTTAATCATAGACAATGATACCTCTGATATTAGGAACAGAGCTGTGCCCATAATGATTTTTTTCACTTCAGTCACTGAACAGGAAAAAAAAATCAAACACACATTTTAAAATTAAGATTCACAAATACTTAGTTCACCAGGAAAAATGCCCTTGTTTCAGACAGCTTGTTTCATGTCAAAGTAGGGTAAGCTATCTCAAAGCATTAAGAGCATCCACAAGGGGATTTAATTGCTAAATATATCTGTGAATGTATACCTTAGCTTCCTTTTCAGTACCTTGTCTGAGATGACAACCTTAGGAGGAACAGATAAATAAATCTATAAAAGTAGGTAAGTGAAGAAACTGCTGTCCTTTACTGTAGGGCACACACAACAGATAGGGTGCTCAACGCCAACAAAGGAAATTCAGCTCTCCAACAAGTATTTATGCACCAATAAAAAGAAGAGCTGTTTCAGAGGCTGCAAAAGCTCTGCTCAAAAAACACTCAGCAGCCCAGAGATGACAGCAATCTCTTTAAGAGGCAGGAGACCAAACACAAACCTCTTCTCCAAACTAAGAGCATCGTCACTGCCTCCTCCATCTTGTTGCAGCTGTGTCTGATGTGCAGCTGCCTTCCTGCCTCCCCTCCATTTTGGCAGCTGAGGACAGGTGTACCCCCCTTTCCTATCTGCTGGTGCCCCTGTGGGTGCAGGAAAGGGCTCCCCAGGTGAAGTGGGTGATGTTGGGAGCTGCTCTCTGCCAAGCTGTAGAACACCCAACCAGCAGGGTGGTGAGACCAGGGGAGTGAGGCCAGACCTGGGAAGCAGATCTGACCCACCTAGAGCCATCCCCTCTACCCAGGGCACATGCCATGCCACTCAAGCCACAGCCCAAAAAAGAACCCTCACCTCACACACCCACAGTGGTTACAGACTCAGTTGTACCCTATAGCCAGGCTGCTTCCCCATGGCTTATTCCCCTTACAGTCTTCTTGTTGATCTCACCTCAAAATTCAACACTTTTCATTTCAGCATTTCTTAAGTGAGTCATTACAACATTTCTGATTAGTAGGGAATTTTCCACCTTCCTCAACAAAGCTAATTAAGAAATTCAAGCCAACCCACAGATAGCTTTAAGCTCGTCAAAGATCTATTTTCCATACATAATTCCCCCTCAAAATACACACAAATACAGAGTCTCTAATGAGAGTCTCAACCATGCCTGAAGCTGTCCTGACCCAAAAGATAACTCCTCCTACATTGCTGCCTTGGGGCTCTGACTGATAGCAAAGATGCAAGAGAATGGACTGTCCCAAAGTTTTACCACATGGTAACAGAAGACAACTAAACACAAAACTCTCCTTCTAGAAGCTGAGGGCAGAAGGAAATAACTCAGAAATTGAGTGATGAAGCAAAGAAGAGGAAGACTAAGTAGGAAGAAAGTTTAGTAACTACTGTTACTGGAATCAAGTTCAGCAGCAGGAGCAGCCTGGGGTGGTGGTTTTGTTGGGGTTTTTTTGTTGGTTGGTTTGGTTTTTCCTAAATCATTGCTGAAACAGTACCTGAAACAGAGCACCATATGCAGCATTTCATGTGGACATTAAAAAATTAATACATGTTCTTGTGAATCAGATGTGATAAGCATACAGTACCTTTGACACTAGCCAACAAAAGCAAAAAAAAAGAAAGAATAGCATGGGACATTTCATTAAAAATAGTGTAACTTTGGGTGTTCTAGGTTTTAGGGATTTTTGCTTGTGCAGATTTGTGTTGAGCATGTTTTAAGCCTGGGAACTATAGTGTTATACAACAGACTCACATGTATTTATTCCTCAAAATATTGATCAGGAGCCCAGAACTTGGGCAGTGACAAAAGAGAGCTCATAAGGAAGGAAAGACTAAAAATCAGTCAGGGAACAAGGAATATTTTAAACATCAGTAGTCAAATATCAAGTTTGATATACCATCAGGTGCATATAAACGCTATTCCATAGAAAGATACACTTCTGGAATTTTCATACTGTAACTCCAGACAGAAGAAGTTTGATGTGAGTCTGTTCAGCAGGACTGAGCAATAAAAACACAGTTAACCAGGATTTGTGAAGAGAAGCCAAGCAAAAAACCACAACTGAAAACTAAAAGGCTGTAAAAATTAAACAGAGTGAAATTTCATTTGTTTTGGCCACCTACTTTTAGAAAAATGTAGATGTTTGTTAGATTTTAAAATACAACTGAACCAAGGCACCTCACAGTAACATGACCAAAAAAATACAGGAGACATCGCACTCTTTTATAGCTGTGCATCAGGTACCTAGAGACCAAAAGAAAAAAAACCAAACCCAACGCAAAAAGGGATTTCAGTTCCATGTGTTACTTGTAAGGATTCAAAGTTTAAGTGAGAATATCCAAATATAAGCAAAGGAAAAACAGGTTTAAAAGATGAATGGAAACATTTTCACTCCCTCTGACACTACTACAGTTTCCTTCAAGGATGAACTGATTTGCAGTAGCTACTATAAAACCAATTCTTTCCTTGATTCTAATTTTAAACATTCCTGGATTGCCTATTGCTGTCATTTGGAAAGACACAGAACACTGTAGTTTATTGAACTGGGATTACTGAAGAAAGAATTTGCACCATAAAACCAGAAATGTCAGAACAGCAGAACAGACCATATTCTTCATTTAACGTGGCCATGGTTGTAAATGGAGTTTTACCAATGCACTTCACACTGGCAGTGCATATGCAGGAATGTCAGTAGCCCTTTTCCCTTTTTCCTTGTGGTGAGATGACTAGAAATGGATTTTCTAAAATATTTTGAATACTTAAGATCCTTCACAATAATACTGTAAAACTCAGCAATATTTCTGAATCTTTTTAATAATACTTAACTTGTTAACATCTGTAACTTATCTAAGACCATTCATCTTGATTTTTAACATCCAAAGTTTGTTTTGAAAAGAAAACCTGTAATTCCGTGCCAATCCAGTTAATGTAAAGGTAAATTAATCAGATGGAAACATACTGCACCAGACTTTATATCAACCAGCTGCAAATTCACTTACTATTCTACTCACATAAGTCTTCTGAGCTTAACATCCCAGCATTGTGACATTATAAAACTTCACCCACTTTAATCTACAGAAATATCCATGAACCTCAAATTATTGTACTATAATGCTGTCAAATAAACAGACTACTGGAATTCAATTTCCAGAAAGCCAAGGCAAAATCTACTGGCCTTAATCTGAAATACCAGTGTCATTTTGAAGCCTGTATTTAATTAATACTGTTTACTGTCATGAGCTGAGCTGGGCAAATATTTCACTCTTCCCAATTCAGGAGCTAAAGGCAAGCCTAGAGGAAAATCTGCCCAAGTAAACGCATCTCATCTTCTTTGATGATGCAAGTGCTCAGTTGTCCTGTTCTTGACCCCTCTAGAATTCTCAGTCTCCAACACTGCTGGTACAATGTCATCAATCTATATTTAAAATATATATTGATTTTCCATGGATGATAATGACAGCTATTTCTTCAGCAAATGCATATATACTATACCTTTGCTTATATAAAAAGGTTCCTATCAAGGTAAGAAATGAAAAATCTCAGCAAAACCCATTACCAAGTCAAACCAATATTTAAGAAGTGAGTAATATCAAGTTAGCAATCTCATCTCATGATTTTTTTTTTATTTATTGCACTGAAACTGAAATGTTAAAAATAATCTTATAGGATATAGCTACATAATGAAGGCAAGCTTCTATCAATGTAATGATAGTATTTTCAACAGTCCTGGATATATGTGAGGTTTGGTGCCATCACTTCAGTAAAATGTTCACTGAATTGATTAATCACTGTGAATTGACTTAAACAGAGGAATGTTTTACATATTTAAATAGTTTAGTCCAGATATATAATTAATTCTGATGCTGTGGCCTCAAAACTTTGAAAGTATTTTAAAACTGCTTTTATTATTAACAACTCTAGTTCTGCTAGTAGAAAGCATGATGAGGCTTTTCTCAACAACACTCAATTTTCATCAATTTTCAAGGAAATGCTATAGATTACATCTGTGTAAATTTCAGCTGTTCCACAAAATAAACCCCAAAGATTTCCTTAAGCCTCTGTTTCCCATTTTATGGGGGAAAAAAAAATAAATTAAAATCTCTGGGGTGCAATTGTACATATCTTAATAGATGCTCATTCCTTGATACTTCTGTTCTCATTGTACCACCCACACAGAACACTTCAGGCTCCGATTAGGAGTATCATTTTAATGCTGATTGCATTAAATTCACTATAATCAAGCATCCACTTGTACAGACATCTTTATAGGCAATTCATGTTAACTAATTTTGCTGCTGAACAGGAGCTACTGAAAACAGGAAAATCTGATCATATTTCACACAAAACACAACTCCCCAGTTTTGAGGTCTAGGAGTGGGAACACACTGCCTTTATTTAACAGAAACCAATTCAGCACAGATTAAATAACCCTCACCAATGCCTCTGCTAATGAGAAGACCTAATTCAATAAAAATGATACATACCTGTGATGGATACCTGTATGCTATTTCAGAAGCACAGCTGCTGTGAGAATTCAGGTGCTCCAAACTCACTTCAGAGCTCCAGGTAGGCATAAACCCAGCCTGGCTTTGCATCCTCATAATAATAAGCTCTCTCTCATGTTCAAATTTGATAATTGGAAGCTACTGTAGCTTCCTCACTTCCATCCTTAAACTAACATTGAAAGCTTTTAAAATTTCTTACAATATAAGGTACTCTGCTTTCAGTAGTGTGATTTGCTGGCAGCATTCTCTTCATACACACATGTATGAGGACACAGTCAAAAATGAGACACCTCTCAGAATTTTCTTTACTACTTCTGTAAACAACAGTAAGGAGTGCTATAACTCAAAACAACAAGACATACAAATATTTTCTATCCAACACACTTGACACTAACTATCATACAAATGCCAAGGAAAGTTAGATTGAAACAGACTCTCCAGATCGAGAGTGGCAGAAAACTGAGATTTCTCTAATCTATGTTACATTCCTTACCAATTTCATGAAAAAAAAAAAAAAAGAGAGAGAGAGAGAAAGAAAAATAGTTTTTCTGACTGAAAACTTTTAGACTAGGAACTTAACTTGTATTCTTATCTCTTTGTTGTTCTAATTTTTGGGTTTGGGGGTTTGTTTGTCTGTCAGGGCTTTTCAGTAGCACACTGCAACTGTTTCCCACCACCCTACCTAACAATGTTTCAAAAGAGCAACCACAAATTCTGAAATTTACATTGTTTCATCGGCAGTTACAATGCATACAATCTAAAGCCATTGAACCACTCCAAGATTCACGGATCTTACCTGTTGTATCATGTAAGACAGACACAGTTAGTATTAAGCAGCAGTTCTACTTTAAAAAAAAAATAAATTAACGAGCTCAATTTAAGACAGCAGTAGACGAGCTGAATGCACACAATTTCAGTCAGTGGTGGTACAGTCTCACAACACACGGTCAAACCCAACACCTATTTTGCAAAGAACTGGAGTCAGAAGCTGAGGCCAGGACTTCTTAAATGAAACTCCAACAGATACATCCTTCAGATACTGGTATCATTTCAGATGGGTCTACTGTTTAAAAGAAACAGCAACAGCTCTTTCACATTGTAATGGATGGACAGTGAACAAAAAAAAAAAAAAAAAAAAAGGGAGATTTTGAGTGGAGAACTCCTCTACTTCATCCTTGCCCTCAAACCTTTTTATGGCATCCATTTTTAGAGTGGTTTCTTCCTCACTGTCCTCACCACAGACTTCATATAGAAGCCTAAAAGACCTTTAAGATCACACACCCATAAGTTAATGGTAGGTAGAGTTAGATTAACCCTACCAGTAAAGTCTAGTGCTTAAACCATGTTCCTGAGCACTACATGTACAGGCCTTTTAAACACTTCCAGGAATGATGATTCAACCATCTCCTTCAGTAGCCTATTCCAAAGATTAATTGCTTTTACAATAAAGAAGTTTCTTCTAATATGTAATCTCAATGTCCCTCGCCACAACTTGGTCATTTCCTCTCATCCTGTTGCTTGTTACAAGAGATAAGAAACCAACCCCCACCTCATTACAACCTCCTTTTGGGTAGTTGTACAGAGTGAGGTCTCCCCTCAGCCTCCTTTTGTCCAGGCTGGATAACCAGAGCTCTCTCACATGCTCCTCATAAGGCTGGTGCTCTTGAAGCATGTTTCAGTCATTACCTGTGAAGGTACCAGACTCCTTTCTGGAAATGTAGCAACCAAATTTATGATTCTGGTGAACCATGTAGCAACATTAAGCAAAAGGAAGGGGTCTTCTTTGCCCACATATATTAATTAGGGGAAAAAGTAGTTATTTGCAAATTGCATTTATTTCAATATTTACCTTTTCCAGTCTTTACTTAATGCAATTTTTAATGGAAAATTACAATTGAGACAACTGAAAACAAACATACTATCAACTTGACAACAAAATTTCATGTTCTCTTCAGAGGATTTTAGCACTGAAAATTTTATCTTTCTTTATTACACATACCCAACTCTTTTAGAGTCCTATTCACTCACAAAAAAAAAAAAGTTTTAGATTCTTAGCATTCCCTTTTTTTAAAAAGCAATTTTAAATTATCACAAAAGCAGCTTATTGTTGAGAAGACCTGCACATGCACACTATGATCATTATGTAGCCCAGAAAAGTAGTGTAAATAATTTGTAAGTAATAAGTGTAAATAAGTAATAACATTCATGTGGCTGAGCATTTTCTAGTTAATATAATACATAAACAAACTATTAACCGGTATTATAAACTTCATTGAATGCAATGAACTAAAAACTGTTTCATCAGAACAGCCAAGGGAAAAGTAAGAAAGAACAGAAGCACTGGAAAGCTTCTTAATGTTTCATTCACTGAAACCAGGGAATTCCCCAAGTCTAAAGAAAAGCATTATTAGTCTGCAAGAACTGTTCACCATAAGTAACAAAAGAGGAAATTATACTTGTAGTGGACATATGTATTTTTACCCATAAATGGTTGGCATGTTATAAACAGATATCCCCCAAACAACTAAAAACCTTTCAGCAGGCTCATTTTCCACCTCTATATTTAGTGTGCAAGCCTCAAAAATACATATTTCTGACCTTAATAAGTCACTCTAAATGTTAAAAGACAACATTTATTCATGAGTATCTTGAAAAGGTTCTCACATAAAATCTCAAATGCGTATTTGTACAAGATTTATATGGTAAGTATATTGATATATTAAACATACCTAAAATAAAAACAAGGCATTTATATTCGACTTTCTTTCCCTGCACTACCAAACTATTATTAGTCTGCATTTCAACAATCCGCAGGGGTCTCTTTTCTAATTCTCAGCGGTATTCTCTGTTCTTGTAAGCCAAGTTAAACAGGCACAGCACTGCCTGATGGAGCCATCAGACAGACTTGTTGGGCAACAAGCAGTTTAAGCCATCAGTGTCATTATACCAATTTCAACCCTCAATTTAAGTAATTTATTAGTGCAGTCAGTTGGATAGAAAAGCTTGTGTTATTTCATACTCAACCTTTGCCATGAGATAGACCATAATCAGCACATTTGCAAAATGTCAATTCCTTAGTATAAAATATCAAAGAAAGGTAATGTGAAAGAACTTCATGTCTTGATCCCTTCAGCCTTTCTCAGCAGAGAGTCCCATTCCCGCTTCTGGCACTAAATCAAGGTCCCTGCTTTCATAAGCAGTCTGGCTATTATTCTTGAAAGTCTCCAAAATGTTTCTGTTTCTACTCACTGTGTAATATCATGCATTACTTAAAACCACGACTTATTCTGCTATATCCACATTATCAGTTTAAGACATCTTGCATCGAATTCCTTGGTGAAGATAAAACTGTAACACAATCCAATTAAATGCAATAAGATATAGACAACTCACCAAGGACACAGCGAGGGGGGCAATGATTTCTAGGGTCTGTGTGAGCAGGGGTCCTCACTACTCAGATACATCTCAAGCCTGCTGAGAAAAAAATTGAGAAGATATTAGTCTTGTTTACGATACAGAAATAGAGATATTAAAAAATGTGACGCTTAGAACATTTAGTTTTAAGCATAACACAAGGAGGGAAGCAAACTCTGCAGAGCATTATCTGCTTTTCCAGACATAACTACAGCCCTCTTCCAGTTGCACAATCACTCCCCGCACACAACTTCCTCTCTACCTGCTGCCTACTGCAAATTCACAGTGATAGCAACTGAGATGTTTACATTAACTTGCACAGTACACAGCCTTTATTTTCACAAAAGAATCTGTGGGAACTCTCTGTGAGAGTGGTTGGTTCCTTTTTGGTTGACTGCTTAGCTGGTTGATTTTCTAACACAACAGTTTCAAATCTCTAAAAAGGAGAAATGGGTGTTATAAAGTGTCTTTCAAATTTTAATAAGAGTTGGATGCACAGAAGCATGTTTCTCCTCTGAATCTCCACTTACAATACTTGTAACCCAAGTGACAAGTATCAGTGGACAAATAAACAGAAAGCTCTTCATTAGTATAGTTCCTAAGAGTCCAGACAAGCAGAGGACATACATCACACAGCAATACACAGTTCTTTGGGGAAGAGGGGCATGTCACTACCACATTAATATTCTACTTGCATTTCTACTTGTAGGTCAAACAGTACTGTAAGTCAAAGCAAGCTACCAAAGGTTTCTACCTTCTTATTCTGACAAACAAAAAGGCAGTACATCAAGCAAATGAGAGATACACTGAGAGTCATCAACAGGGAAAAAAGAGGGTACAGAGGGTACTAATTATGTCTCAAGAAAGAAGGATTTTAGAAACTACTTCCTTCTTTCTGTGATTTCTGCCATCTCACAGAAATCTTCTTCCACAAAACTCTGCTTAAGCTCTTCCAGTCACAGGCAGAATACCTGGGCCTTCCATGGTCCACACTAAGGAGTATTCTTATAAAAAACATACACGAACAAGATCTGATGACATTATTCCCTCAGAAATGCACAAAAAAGACACAACCTATACAGATGACAAACACTGGGCTTCAACTAAAAGCATTGTCTCTTCTGAGAACAAATTTGTAAATAAAACACTGTTTGGTGATTTAACAAGATCTGCAATGTCTATTAAGACACCAACAGTTCAGAGACAAAAGCCAAAGGGAAGCCACTGTCTCACCCACAGATACGGGCTGCAACCCCAGTCCATGGTCAGGAGACCTTTTCCACGGAGCAGCAATAATCAGTACCTGTGTAGACAGAAGTGTTTGCCACTCATCTCCTGTATTTCAGCTGCTGCACACCAGTGAAATGAGTGACAACTCAACCACCATTTTGTTTCTTGCCAACTAACACAGCTGCTGTGTTAATGGCACTTTGCTACTGCTAACCCATTTGTGTCTCCCACCTGCTGACCTACCTGGCCTCCCACACTGGAGCTCAAAGAGCCTGCACACAACTGCTGTGCCTCCTGACCCTTACTCTGCAGCCCATGGGGCTTCACGCAGTGACAAGGGAAATGACAATCTTGGCTTTCTGATTGTTCTGTTCACAAAACAGTGAGTAACAATACTCTCAGAAAACCAAATATGATACATGATAGTTTCATAGAAGCACTACCTCCAAACCACCACTAATGCCGTGTTTCTTCCCAAGCAAAACTCTTGAATTATACAGCAACCAGTGACAAACATGCACCCCCTAAATGTATAACCTGCTATATTCCAGATGCATTCAAGTAAGTAATACAGACTGCCACTGAGGAAAAGTGACAAACAGTATCACCTATTAGTTCTCACTTTCCCTTCTCCAGCCCCTTTCAGAAGCTGGAAATAAGGAAAGTCAATGCCACAGCAAAAGGCAATGCTACTTAGTATCTATTTCCATGCAAATTCCCACAAGAACTGGGAGGTTCTTGGAATGTCCCTCAAAAAAATCAAGAGAGACATCACTCCTGCACAAAGCCAGCATCCACAGTAACATAATGCTGTTCCTCAATGGTGATGCTCAAGGCCTGTAGGTTGGCCTCCTGCAAAAGCCTACACAGTCATTCTCCATATTGCCACCTTCCAACAGCACCAGACAATCCTCCATCCCCTGAAGAGTAAAAAATATCTTGAAGGTCAAAGTAATAGGTAAACACAACTGACAGGGCCCTGAATAACATACGGTCCTCTGACTTCAGACTGCTTTACATCTTTACTTTCCATCTATTTCTGTCTTTTCCAGTGCTAAGGGAAATCTGTACTCCAGGTGCCTCAAATGTGTTGCCTCCTCACCCCGTAAAAACAAAGTTATGAATAAAACAAAAAATTTCAGCTGTATAGACAACAGACAGAGAGCGAGCAAGTACCACTTTCAGTAAAAGACATCACCATCTACACCATGCAAATTTATTGAAAGTATCTTTTATCTACATGATCTTCAGGTTCCCTCATTCTTATAAGAAAAGGTGCCACACATAATCTCACCATTCTGCAGTTAACACTAATTTCACACAGAACTGTAGCAAGAAAATAGTTTGAGGCCTCATAAAAAATTCAGAATTTTTGTATCAAAGTAAGCCATGATTCTGAACCCAAAAAAAAGGCAAAAAACCCAAAATGTCTGCACTGCAAAAGCCAACACAAATTGGCAAGCAATCAAAAAAAAAAAAATCTTTTGGCTATGTTATTAGATTCACGTTTTACAGCCAGTAAAGTGTCAACAGGTCAACTTATCCTTTTAAGATACAGGCAACAAGTATTTTGGCTGCACTGAAACAAAACAGTATATTTCTGGTTGTAAACATTCATAAAAAATACAAATATTTAGACTTTAAAAAAACAGTTTCTCTTTTTAAGGATATAATTGAACTCTGCTAAAACAAATAAGGTGTTTATCTGTATACCTGCATTATCTTCCTCCACAAAGAACTGAAAGGAGGAGGACATCTTGTATATCTCTGGAGACCAAGGTACAAATTTGCATAAGAGTAACAACTGAAACTAGTTTACAACAATTGCATTCATTTCTGGGAATAACATAAGTGATTGGTCAGCAAGTCCTCACATTAATTTTGAAACAGTAAAGAATAAGGATGGAAGAGCTATCTTGTGAACAAAAAGCATGGCAGAATTACAAAGAAAAGCTATGTCCACTGTAGACTGGGTGATATCTTAACACTTCTGCTTACACTAGCAGTAAAACATACAACCTTGGGTTTTGGGTCATATTTTGCTGTTGATTTTTTGTTTGGGCTCTTTTGGTTGGTTGGTTGTTTTTTAAAAAATTTGATTCTGCCACAGAGGCATATGATGAACTTGTGAGTTCATAAAAATCCCTGTAATAGAAGTGTCAGTACACACTATCAAATTTATTCATAGGAAGATTCTCCTCCATTCTCATAGTTTTCTTTTTGAATGCAATTTAGTATGTCCTACATAATTCACAAGATTCAAATAGGTGACACACTACATTGTTTTTAATCGGAGTGGCTTGCCTCGAAATCCATGAGCAAGGCTCATCAGAGATCAATATTAACAGCAATGAAATACTAAATGCATTCACACACAGATGACAGAGTAAAATTCCATAATAATTCTGACCTAACAAGTAAAATGTTATTTCATTTTCCATGTCCATTCCTCAATCCCAGACTTTTCCACTGAGACAGCCAATACAGCAGCCAATTGTGATATGCCTACTATAAATCCTACCAAAGAGCAACAGTATGCCTTACATAGCTCACTAAAAAAGCATCAAAATAGCAACTCTCAGTCATTAATACATCAGATATATGTTCTCACTATGTCCCAGAATCCCCTCCCCAAAGATCTTGCCATCCATTCTACCTAGGATGTATGGATAAATCAATTCATTCCATATCAGTATCACTCCGTAGATATTTTAGTTATTTTTGTCACACTCTGCCTTTTCATTAATACATTAACGGTCTTCATATAACATGGGCTATTTTAGCAAACTACAAGTAATTCTTTCCGAACAGCAAGTGACTTCTTAAAGTTTAAAAACAAACAGAAAAACGTAATAGACTTTGCAGAGGGCACTGTATCTTAGCTGCAAAAAGCAAATGCACATTACGAAGAGGCTTCTGAGTATCTAAGGAATGAGAGCATGCTCGGAGAAAAAGTGAGATTTACTACCAGTTATAACTGCTAAAATGAGAGCAAAGCAAGAATAATATCTGCAAGTAACTGTATTAACAGGAGATTGTTAGGGAAGCCATTTAAGGAAATGCAAGACTTGGAATGGTATAATGATGCAGCTGTGGAAGAATAAAAATGTATGTGCTGTTAATACGCTGTATAGCTTCAGACACTTAAAATTAATGAACTAATTTCAGACTTTAAAATGCCAAGCACCCCAGTGACCATACACTTTCCACAGGAATTGCTCCCATTTTATTTCCATAAAACTCTTAAATAAAATTTCCATTAGAGTTTAAATTCAATAACATCCAGCTTCCATAGAACAAGACTGAAAAAAAAACAAACAGCAACAAAACACAATGCAGTAAATCAATCATATTCAATATCTATTTTTCAAACTATTCATTCATCCACTCAAAATAATTGCATAAAGCCAACAGAAGTATTTCAAATGTTCAGGATAGGGAAAGCTGTTCTAGGTAATAGGTAAATGGAGGATTGAATAAAGGAATATCAATTTCTTCCACTCAGTTTTTTTATCATGCAAATATAGTTTCTGAATACTCAAAACACTGACAAAATAGCTTTTTTTTTTCAAAACCTGTTTAAAAAAAAAATTCAGTGGATTTTTTTTTAATTATTCTGTATCCTACATTGATTAAACTATACAAGCTGTCATTTTTCATGTCACATTTCTACTTGGTATGTTTTGAAAAGGCTAAGCTACTGAATCATTAAAAAAGGGGAGTGTTTGCATAATGCAAATTCTGCTGACAAACTACTAGCTGTGGAACTGGTAAGATGCCCTAGTAATATGTAACCACTGATGCAATATTACAGATTATTCTTAGTACTCCAAGTTGCCATTTCACCAATACGTATGCCTGTTCAAAATGTTATTTCAACACAGAGCTGGAGTCCTGGCAACTGTATTTATTCCCAGAAATCTTAAAACAGTATAAAAATATCATATATAATAAATATGTGAAATATGTTATCTAAGCTCAATTATCCTGGTGGGTAAAAGCCAAGGAATAGTTCTGTAAGGTTTAAATTCCCAAGAGAAGAGCTCAGATCCCGTCTGCAAGCACACAATGGAATCACAGCTGACGATGCACATCTTTTTCTGGATGTCTCCATATGCTCAGGAGGGTTTTCCCCCCCTCCCTCCCTGTTTCTCCCTCTCCGCCTCCCTTGCTCCCAAGCATTACACTGAAGGATTTGTCATTCTCTGCTGCCAGAAGTATGAGAATGTTTTAACAACTAACAAAAATAAAGCAGTGCAATGAACTTCATCTCATTTAAAAATAAAAAGAAGAGATCTTGCCAGAGTAGACATCTGTAACTAAATTAACTAATAGTAGAAAATGGGTGGATGAATGGATGCTGTAATATACCTTCTATAAAATAAATATCAACATGACTCTGTTCTCAGTTTAAAACATCACATCACACAGATGAGTATGTATCCTGTAATATTTACCCTTTGACCTCCACAGCCAGAGAAATAAAAAACTTCTGAGCATTTTAGTATCTATAGGAATACTACAGAAATGTGTGAATTTTTAAAATACTTTATGCCTACCTGCACACAAACTGCACTGCTCAGAAAGGGCAACCATACAAAAAATGAAGATCACAAGAACATTTTTGGTTCACTATTCCCTTCCTCCAAAGCACAATCTATTAGCACTCAGCAGACAAAGAGAGTTACACTTAATACTTGAATTTGGCACCAGTCTTCAGTTCAGCTTCTTCTTTTATATGAACTGACAGAAACCTCAAGGCTCAGACCCCATAAACCTCTGCAATTTCTGCAGTTCTGGTGTAAGGTGCTACAGAAACTCCAGCTGAGCACAGAAACCCAGATTTTGCCAATGAGACAGTGACATCAGCAACAAAGGCAAGCAGCAGAAGACAGTGGGCATTGTAGCAGCAGCAGCTGGCTCACTCCCTGACTTTGTTCTTCCTGCTGCAAAACCTGGGCTCCCTGCAGCTGGGCTCGCTCTTGCCATGTGTTTGAAGGTGGAGGGAAAAGTTGAGAATGTCAACACTGCAAACTGCTTACATGCCTCTCTCAACAGATCCTTACAGTGAGCAAGCAACACCCTAAATGACTGTAAAAAAAAAGTATAAGTTATTCTTAAATAATTAATTTTCAGTTTAATGCAATACAGTACTGGTTACGTGAGTAAACCCTCAGCATTTGCTTGTTGGGTTTTTTCCCCACCAGGAATAATCTTTGATTATTTTCTCTGTCCAATTAAGCAGTTCGTTTAAAAACTTAAGTTGTCTTATTCCAACAGTATCATTCTTGATAGCAATAAAGTATTCCTTCCTCAAACATCTCGAGTTTCAAATTTACCACTGATGCACACAACAAGGAACACAAGATCTACATGTTTACAGAAGAAGTGCCTTCAGATGTTGAATAGATACTGATGAAGCATGTCATACATCCATCCTCCCCTTAGTAAAAGCCACAAGCTTGAGAAAATATAAAGCTGACAAGTTCCCAGTTTTTATGCTAAAAAGAGTATGGTGGCTGAAAAAAAAAATTATTACATCACCTTTGGTAGGCATTTATTGCATAATGCTCACCAAAATGAGATACAAATATAATAAAAGATATGTGATTCTCCAAATACTTCTGTGATAGTAAAAGGAACAACCTTTCTTTTTAACGCTGCTCTCCCTATTTCTGGAGGTTGGGTCCATGATAAAAGTTTTTTCTTTGAAACAGTACGTGACCAAGACTGGCTATGAACATTAAGCTTATCACAGCATTTCTCATCAATTTAGGGATTAACCACTTGGGAACAATTTACATCTTTATCTCACAGGACAAAGCAGAGCTGAATTCTATGCTCCAGTCCCTAAGTAGCTGTATTACAAATGCCAAAAGAAGGGGCACAAACACACAATCACCCATAAGTGCCTGCACACACATCTGTGTGTGCAAATACGCTCAAGTCTGGAATATCCTATTTGTGACACCACTGCTGACGTAAACAAGCAAGAGTCCTGGAAACTGCGTAGGTGTAGCACCTACACCGACTGCAATAAAACGACCACTTTCCATTCACAGTGGTCTTAAGCTGCATGTAAGCAGCAAGCAAAAGCCCTGCTTTGGGGAGTAACACTTTCATTATGACGTTAATAGCAGTTTGCAACATCGGCATTTCTCTGAGAGCATCCATCCAACACGCTGGGCCAGCAGCTCCCTTCCTGGAGGCTCTCGCAGAGGTTTCCCCCATGAGAGGAGCCCACCAGGTGGCCCAACACGGCGATCGGGCTGTAAAGAGCCAGGAAATTAACTGGCTAGAGTTCACTACATAAAAAAACCAAAGGGATGAAAAAAAAAAAAATTACTGCCTTCAGCCACAATGGCAGCAAACTAAGAACAACAACAACAAAAAATGCTTCGAGTAAAATGACTGGCATTCTTAAACTGCTTACTTATTTACAGAGGCAATAGAGTTCTGCCGTACTTGTCATAGCCAGGCACCATATGTGTAGTTGAAACTATACTTAAATAACAAAAATATTACTGGTTCAGTTCTAAAGCCCATTCACTTGCTTCTTACTACCCTGAAAGATAGGAAAAAAAAAAATAAAAATAAAAACAATTGATTATTACCGATCAAGCGGAGAGTTCTCCTTTTACAAGGAGACTTTCCTGGCTAACAGAAATTTACATTACTTATGTATTTAGGCAGTGGGCTCCGGCATACGCACACTTTGGACAGAAGTACACAGGTAACGCAAACTAAGGTGCAGAGATCATGTCCCGGTGACTACCAGCAACCTTCTTAATTATTATTTTTTTCTCTCCCCCCCTCCAGTACCCTTCCCCCTTTTTTTCTGCCAGGCTTTCGGGGAGGCTTCCTGCACACCAACTACACAGCCCGAATGCCCCTCTCTGGAAGGAGAAGCATGTGATTCCCGGGGGGGCAGGGAGGGTGGTAAGAGCTCAGGCCCAAGCGGAGTCGAAGGAGCGAGGGGCAGAGCGGGAGAGGGACGAGGCTCCGGTTACACCTCGCCCGGGAGCCTGCGAGGAGCGCGGCGGCGCGGTCCCCGCGGAGGCGACGGCGCACACACCGCCCCCCGCGGAGAGCGGCGGGAGGGGCCGAGCACCCGCCCTCCGCGGAGGCGGCGGGCATCTCCCGCCCCTCCCCCGCTCCCCACAGGCGCGGGGGCCCGCTCCCGGTAGAGGCGGCCGCGGACCGCCTCCCGCCCCCGAACCCCGTCCGCAGCCGCCTTGCGCGCAGCCCCGCGGCCGCCGCCCGCGGCAGGGAAGCGGGAGCGAGCAGCGGAACCCGCCCAGGGACCCCGTCCCCGCGCCCAGCCGGCTCCTGTCCCCTCCTCCTCCTGCCGCCGCCGCTCCCCGCCCCGCGCACACACACGCAGACACACGGCACTGCGGCGGCCGGGCCCCCACCCCTCCCGGGGCCGTGGGTAGGAGGCGGCGGCCGGGCGCCCCGGGCTGCGCTCGCAAGCAGCTGTGCCGCCGCGGCCTTGGCTGCGCGGCTGCTGCGCCCCTCTGCCCGCCCCCATGGCTCGGCTCGGCAGCGCACACGCAGGCACAACCCCCGCGCAGAAAGTTAGAGAAGTTGCCCGCTTTGCCCCCTCCTTCCCCGCGCGTCTCCAGCGGACGCACCGGCGCAGGGGGAAAGGAAGAGGGCACCGGGCGCTGCGACCCCTGCCCGGCGGCTGGGAAAGGGGCGGCCGGCTCGGTCCCGCGAAAGGAAAACGGAGGGGCCCGCAGCCTTGCGCACCGAGTCGTTGTCAGCCTGGGAAGGGGAGGGGGTGAACACCGCCCTGCTCCCCAAATCACCCCTTTCGTCACCAGGGAGGGATCCTCCCTCCAAGTTTCCATGTCGCTGTGTGCTTGCGGGTGTGGGGAGAATGTCCTAAACAATCCCTTGAAAATTGCTCTCCGCACCCCAGCTGCCTAATTGTCCCCCGACACGGGCAGGGCAGCCCCCGCCCCCCACCCCCCGATCAGCCGCAGCACCCCTCGCTTCCTCGGCTCCTCGCACTTTCTACCCCCGCCGCCCCCAGCCAAGGGCGCGGAGAGGCGGCACCCGACCTCCGCCTGGCCTGGGAGCAGCATGAAGCCAGCCCCCTCGGCTCGCCAGGGTGGGGTGCCGTATCGCCCTCCCCCCCACCACCACCCTTCCCGCTCGGCCGAAACGAGGGACGTCCCAGGGAAGTAAATCCGCGCCCCCCCCCCGAGACTTGGGGGGTGCAAGCACGATGCCCCGGCGAGGGGCGGCCCCGCAGTCCCCTGCCCCCGGCTCCCCACCAGTTCCCCACGAGGGGGCCGCGGCCCCCACCCCGCACACCCCGCACCCCCCCCCCCCCCCCTCCACCGCCGGCTTAGGAGAAGCCGCCTCGCAGCGGCCGCGGTGCCGCCCGCCAACACCGCCCCTCCTCGCACCGGCGCGGCCCCGGGCGTCCCCCCGGCATTACACAAGGCGGCCGGGGAGGCGCGGGGGGCTCGGGCACACCCCCCGCCGCGCCGGGGCCGAGGGGGCGTGCAGGAGCTGTTACCGGGGTCAGTGCCGTCTCTCGCTGCGGCTGCCGCCAGCGCTGACCTTCGCTTTGTAGGATGAAGCTGAAGCTGGGGCTGCGGCCGCCATGTTCCCGTTTTAATAACTGCCTGCTTGTTTATTTCAATGGAGACCCTCCCACCACTCGCCCTCCTCCTCCTCCTCCCCTTCTACCCAGAGGAGGGCTGGACGGGGAGGAGGCGGGGGGAGGTACAAGTCACTCCCCCCTGCCCCAGGGCACGGCGGCAGCAGCAGCAGCAGTCGGGCCCCGCGCTGGGGGAGGCCGGGCCGGGGCGGGCCAGGCGGTACCGCGGCCCCGGTCGCCGCCGCCCCTCGCTGCTGCCGCCCTCACCGGGGCGCAGGGCTGCCCCCGGCCCGCCCGCAACGGGGACAATGGCAGCCGCCCTGCGCGGCGGTGCTGGCAGCCTCCGCCTCGGCACCCGAACGGGAGAGAAAGGGGAAGGGAGGAAAAAAGAAAGTCCTTCGCCCTCGGGAGGATGAGACTTTAAATGTGGCCCTTTGCTGTCCGCCCCTGGAGGAACCTCGGTCCAGAGCAAGACCGGAGCAATCAGCCTTGCCAAGGCTTTCAGTGGCCCATATTCACGAAAACACGGGGACGGAGAGAATAGTCTTGTTTCCTTTCTTCGCCCTCGAACGAAAAGGAAAAAAACCCCACATGCTGAATTCGTGTCGCAAATACACGGCATCGACTGTATCGCACTCACGGGGATGAGGGGTGGAAGATGCAGGCTTTTTCTAGGTTGGAGGAGTGAAGACTTTGAGTTAAAAATTAAGGGCTGGGGGATGATTGTTAAACATTGCCCTTTAGTTCGAGAAGCAGTCCGTGACGCAGAAATTCTATCTTAAAAGAAAAGCTTTCTTTTTTCACGTGTCGATAATGGCAAGCTATACTCGGAATACTGGTAGCCCTTTGTTATTTTTGACATTTTCTTACATGAGTGTGCAGCCCCAAGTTTTTCTGCAGCTATCCACAGATTATACATAGTTACTGGTGGTATGGTTAACTCTGCAGTACTTTTTTGATCACAACCCTTATTTTTCAGATGGTTACATTTTGCCCTGCTGTGCTGCATACAATTTCCCATACTTGTGTCTGACTTAATTTTTTAAGCTGCTTTTTTCCACTGAGCAAAAATAGTTCAATTGTTTCTCCAAGCAAATTAAAAACTGCCTTTCTCACTCTCTTCCTTTATTTTAAAAAAAGTCTTTGCTTCCAAGTCACTGAAAACTTGTAGTATTTTTTTCTCTTCTAGAGAAATAACTCGAGCATAGGAGGAATGGCCATCAGAAATCTATTTTAATTGAGTCCCATTAGGAAATGGGGGTGGAAAGATTGTACTTTGTGTATGCTCAATTAGAGCTTTGCTGCTAAATTTACCAGAGATCCTTCTTACATTAAAAGCCACTATTTCAAGGGGGAGTACTTTTGGCATCATCTCCAGAAGACAAGGAAAGTGTTCCAGTGTTGGGCTGCAGCAACTGGAGAGGACAACCTTTCTCAGTGTCGTTCTCCATCATTCCTACTCAGCAAAGAAACTGCCCTGTCTTCAGGAACCTCTTCCACCCCACTGGTAGACAGGCAGGCTGCAAATAAAATGATGGTTAATTCTGTCTGAAGTGCAGGGAAATCAGACTATTACCTTGAAATAACATGGCAAATGAGAGTAGCTTGTACGTGAAAAAGAAACCTGGGGCAAAGAGTTCTGGAGACACAGAGCTTTTCCTCTGGTCTCATTTGTTATATCTGTTCAAATCTCTGTAGAAAATAAGCTCACAGTTATACAGGCAATAGTCTCATTTCCCTCACAGTCATGATTCATTCATTCTTCTATGGTAAGTGAAAAAGTTGTCCACTGGAAAGAAAAAAAGAAGCGTGTCTAATTTTATGACCGTGAGCAGACCAATTTAGAATTGAACAGGTAATTTTAATTTCAGCATTTCTTATTTATGAAAGCTTGATTTTTTTTTTTTCAACTTCACACTTCCTTTAACATAATCAAACTTTTTATTGAACTAGTACTTAAATCCACTGGGAAGAGCAAGAGAGGCCTTTTAAATTTCTGCTGTACGAATAATAAAAGATAGCCAGCCCATGTAACTTAAAGTTTACAAAACCTCTGGAGTCAGATTTGGCAAAGCATCCTTGTCAAACTGGGTAAGAGAAGGGATTTAACCACACACACACACACTGTAACAAACTTCTCACTCATGAGCAAATACATGTTGTCATCTAAGGCCAAAACCTTCATTACAAATATCACTGTGTACAAAGAGCAGCAATTATGTTATTCCTAACTGCTATTCTTTACAGTTTAAGCACCATCTTTCCCATGGAAAGCAGATTTGATAAACACATTTCAGTGCTGGACTTTACTCAGCATCACAGCTTGTCTCTGAGACCTTCCTGGTGCGGAATTTAACACAGATAGAAGGTTTTAATTATTTCAAATTTTTGTTGAACTTTGGTTAAATTTCCTCTCTTATTTTATTTTTTTTTCTAAATCAACATGGAAAAAAATCAAAATCTGAAAACAGCCATGTTTTTTTGATCAATATAACCACATATTGTCCATGTTCTTTTTCCTTACTTATTATTTTATGTATTTCTTTAAGAAGTGGTACAGTAGGCACAGTGAGTAAAACTACCATGTGAAGGTGTGTTTCTAATTGATTTTCTAGTAAGTTAAAGTTATTCTTCCATAAGGTGAAAGGTTATGAATGAAGTGTTGAATGCTTATGGACTTGGTGGGCCACTCAGGTATGGCTGCTGTCTCATAAAGCTCTATCTGCAGTTTTAACATGTAATGAAGAAGGGTTTATGTGCACCTGCTGACACCAGGACTGTATGTAATGCAGCTGTTGGTGCACAAAGACTTTTTCATGAGCAGCTGCGTTTACCCTGTAGAATCATTCTGCCCACCTTTATGGGGAACTGAGTCCCCACTCACTCATTAACTTTCCCAACTGGATTTAAATATGGTCTTTATGGAAGCAATAAGATTTTTGTTGACACAGTATATACCTAACTCAAACCCACAAAGAAATCCAAATGAAAGTTAAAACCATTTAAACCTACTGTATCCTATTCAACCTCTTCAGGATGAGGAGGGAGGGGGCTGTCAAAGTCTTCTGGTTGATCCCTCAGCAGCTCCAAGAGGGCAAATTTTGAAGTTATGCCAGATTTCTCAGTTGAGCTCTTGCTGTCTCCAAGGATGGTTATTCCATAGCCTCTCTGGGCAACCCCATTCCAGTGCCTGACTGAATTTGTGATTCCCTTCCCTTTGTGCCTACCCTCCCATGCTCCCTTCCCCCCTCCCCACATATCCAATAGATCTGTTCCAGCTCATGCCTGTTGCCTCTAAGTGAAAAGGCCACTGTGGACCTCCAAGAAGGCTCCATCTCCTTTACACTTATCCATTAGGTAGCTGAAGAGAACAGTAACATTCCTATCAACCTTCTCTTTCTAAGACCAAACAGCCTGACCTCAGCATCTTCTTGTATGTCTTATACTTCAGCCATCTCACCACCACAGTAGACCTCCTCTGGATTTGCTCGGTTTTATCCATGTTTTTCATGTACTGGGTAGCTTAGAATTGCACACAGTAGTCCAGATATGACCCCATATGTACTCCACAAATGTGAATACAGGAATACCAATTTTTATAACCTGCAGGCTGTTCCCTTGCTCTTATGGCTCAGGATGCTCTTGGCTGTGGCCCACTGATGGTTACTAGTTGCTCACCAGGACCCAAATCCTTTTCTGCAAAGCTGTGTTCTGTCCACTTGGCTCCCAACTCACAAGGTGAATGACTATTCTGTCCCACATGCAGGATGCTCCATCAGCATTTGTTAACCTTGATGAGATTCCTGCCAGCCCATTTCTCTAGCTTGCTGAGGTCCTTTCATTTCACTGAACCTGTACTTCCCAATTTGCTGCCATCTGTACTTAATCTCATCACTGAGGCCTCTGACAAAGACATTATACAGTATCAGTCTCAGTATCCACCCCTGCAGCATCCCAGCTGGGCCTGCTACTTACTGCTGATCACAGGCCCAAAAGTCTAGACAATTTTCCATCCATCTTACCTTCCATTTGATATATTTCATACCTCCAGGTAAAGGTGCATGGGTTATTGTGTCAAAAGTTTCACTAAAATCAATGTAAATCTTCTGCTTTCCCCTTCTCCACAGACTCCGTTATCTCACTATAAAAAGCAGTCAGGTTTACCAGGCAGAATTTGCCCTTTGTAAACCTTTACTGCTTGTCCCCAGTCATCTTCTTGTCTTTCAAATGCCTGAACGGGATATCCAGGGGAATTTACTTCTTAATCCCCTCACAAACTGAGGTCAAGCTAGATGGCCTGTAGTTCCCTGGGTCTCTTTCCTTGAAGGTGGGCACATTCAGCCCCCAGGCCCCTAAGGCCACTGAGGAAGCCAGGGTAAAGGACAAGTTTGCCTTGGTTGATGAGGGCTGGGTTAAGGATCAGTTAATGAGTTTGGACATCCATAAATCCATGGGTCCTAATGGGGTGCACCCATGGGTGCTGGGGGAACTGGAGGATGTCATTGCTAGGCTGCTCTCCATCATCTTTGGTAAGTCACTGGGAACCAGAGAGGTGCCTGAGGACTGGAGGAAAGCAAATGTCACACCAGTCTTCAAGAAAGGCAAGAAAGAGGACCCAGGTAACTACAGACTGGTCAGCCTCACCTCCATCCCTGGAAAAGTGATGGAATAACTCATTCTTGGTGCTGTCTCCAGGCACAGCAGTCAACATGGCTTTACTAAGGGGAAGTCATGTCTGACCAGCCTGATAGCCTTCTATGAGGATATAACCAGGTGGATGGATGATGGCAGAACAGTAGACATAGTTTATCTTGATTTCAGGAAGGCATTTGACACCATCTCCTATAGCATCCTTGGAACTAAGCTGAAGAAGTGTGGCCTAGATGACTGGGTAGTGAGGTGGATGGGGAGCTGGCTGAAGGATAGAGGCCAGAGTTGTAGTCAATGGGATGGTATCCACTTGTAAGTCTGTTTCTAGTGGAGTCCCTCAAGGGTCAGTACTGGGTCTAGTACTATTCAATATATACATCAATGATGTGGATGAGGGAATAGAATGTACTATCAGCAAGTTTGCTGATGACACAAAACTGAGTGAAGTGGCTGACACCCCAGAAGGCTGTGCTGCCATTCAGAGGGAACTGGACAGACTGGAGAGTTGGACTTGCTTTTAATGTATTACACCAAGAGCAAGTGTAGAGTCTTGCATCTGAGAAAGAACAACCCAAAGTACCAATATAGGCTGGGGACTGACCTATTAGAGAGCACCACAGAGTAAAGGGACCTGGGGGTGCTGGTGGATGGAAGGATGGCCATGAACCAGCAATGTGTCCTTGTGGCCAAGAAGGCCAATGGCATCCTGGGGTGCATTAGAAGGGGGGTGATTGGTAGGTCATAAGAGGTTCTTCCTCCCCCTCTACTCTGCCCTGGTGAGGCTGCATCTGGAATATTGTGTCCAGTTCTGGGCCTCTCAGTTCAAGGACAGGGAACTGCTCAAAAGTCCAGTGCAGAGACTCCAAGATAATGGAGTGCAATATCTCCCTTATGAGGAAAGGATGAGGGAGCTGGGTCTCTTCAGCTTGGAGAAGAGGAGAATGAGAGGTGACCTCATTAATGTTTATAAATATGTAAGGGGAGAGTGCCAGGAGGATGAAGTCAAGCTTTTCTCAGGGGTGACTAACAATAGGACAATGGGCAATGGTTATAAACTGGAGCACAGGCAGTTCTGTTTAAATATAAGGAAGAATTTTTTCACTGTGAAGATGATAGGGCACTGCTGCCCAGGGAGGTTGTGAAGTCTTCCTCCATGGATACATTCAAAGCCCACCTGGACACATTCGTGTGTCACCTGCTGTAGGTGACCCTGTTCTGGCAGGGAGGGTTGGATTAGATGGTCTTTTGAGGTCCCTTCCAACCCCTAACTTTCTATGAGTCTATCATTCCATGATTTGTCTTTTTCCAGCCAGTAAGTACTTCCCCCAATCACCAGCACCTTTACACAATACACATACACCTGCCTTGTTGCACATACCCTGTTGCTACTACATTTACTGTGCCCCTCTGACCTCGCATCACATTTCCAAAGTATTGCTGATTATCCTCCTTCCATTAGCCCTTTACCAAGTTCTGCCCTCTCAGAATAACACACTGACTTACCAAGTGCTAGGGTCTGGCCTGGATCCTTCAGTGACATGGTGGCTGCAGTTTCAGTTTGATACAGTTATACACCAGACTCATTAAGAGCTTGCAGCAAAGAATATATCCTAGGTGTGTAGTGCTCAGACTAAGAAGATGTGTGGGGTTTTTTGTACTAGAAAAACATCAGATATAAAAAATAACTTTTTATACCACAGATAACAAAATTGTACATTAGGAAGTGGCTAATAGAAAAACTTCACTGCATGATAATGCTTTATTAATTAAATAATATGTTTCATATTCATTTTTAAAATCAGATAACCTTGAAAACCTCTACTCTTTTTAATACAAGAAATCAAGCAAGACCAATTTCACCTTATAAAAGGTCTTGAAGAAATTATAAGTGTAAGAATCAGAGTTCCAATCAATATTTGTGCAAATACTTTTGTACTTACTTATGCTGCTTTGGTAGAAGTTCATGCTAAGATAAAATAAAGTTCATCTGAGGGAAACACACCTGCCAACCTAGAGGACAACTGCTATACTTGTATCAGAACTGTATGTGTGTTTCTTCTGTGGTAATATCATACCAAAACCATTGCATTTTCACTTTGCTGGACCTGCACCTCCATTTGTCCAGCTCACTTGCTTCTGCCACTTTCCATCAGCTACCTATAGCAATTGTGACAACATGAAGTGCTGGATCAGAAAAGCAAAATCTATCCCTAAAGATCTCCTTGCACACCGTGGTGAGACTGCTGAGCAAGTGGCACCAAATTCAAACCATGAGGAAAGGGGTGATGTGTGCTGGGTGTTATTGGGCAGCTTGCTGGAGATGACCCTGCCTGAGCAGGGGGTTTGGACTGGATGACCTTCCATCCTCAGATATTCTGTGGCTCTGTGATATGGAAATCAAAATTATTTCTTCTACTCTGCTTTATTCCCTGTGCTTGAATACATAATTTTTTGTACCTTCACAAGAATTCAATAACAAAGAGCATTGCTGAGGAAGGACAGAGTTAAAGGCCATCCCACCATTAGCAAGAGATGCACGCTTTAACAAGTCTCCTAGACACATCGTTTGTGCTACTTTCTTTGGTATGCCCCCCCCAAAATTAGCCTCAAGCAGCTTTATTAATTCATATTTAACAATTACTTCTCATCACTGACCACTTACATCAGAATGTTTCCCTCCTAAATAATGATTGTACAACCCTCAGCCTAAGTGGCCCCAAGTATTTATGTTGAATGTACTTTCTAAATTCACTATTAAGCTGATTACATCTTGAGGATGATCAATTTGTGGTCTCCATTTGCCACTTACTGTTTAAATTTACATGTCTGCACATGTAAATTTACTAGTTCATGTAATTAGAGCACAGAAGATACTAAAAAAAATAAATCAGAGTGGTGGTAAAGCATGTTTTTAACCAGAAAAAACTCTGCATGTCTGTACAGGTAGAGCATTTTATGCATCAGACTTAAGATCTGCCTCTCTGTGTTGCAGATCTTAATGCCATTATGAAAGAGATGAGATCAAGATGGAAGGATGACAGTGATTTAGTCACAGAACCAGTTAAATAGCTTTCCAAACTTGAGGCCACAGATAACTTCATGATACACAGATAGCACAGAAGCTTGATCTTAAAAACCTTTAACTGAAGGAAATTAAGTCCAGAAAGTATGAAGAAAGAAATTAAGGAGCCTGGTTTTCCTTCAGGAAAAGAGTTTTTTGCTCAAGTTGTGTAAATGTAGACATTGAGATGCTTGCTGTTTTGTTTTGGTTTTGTTGTTGTTGTTACTGTTGTTGTTATTACAATTACAGTTTCATTGGACCTTCTTAAATTGATGTTTTTTGCTCTACTTCCACCCCTAAACTCCAGAATAACCCCCCCCCCCCTTTTTTTTTTTTTTTTTCATGGAATTATTTTAATCTAACAAATACAAGGAAAAACATTGTCCCTGAGCTTTTAGGACTATACAGTTGGACATAGGTATTTCACCCTCTCAGTTTCCCTCCATTTTAACCTAATGGCATCCCCTCTGAAAGCACCTTAGCAACAGCTTCATCTGACTCACCAGGTGAAGGCATCAGGGATGGGGAACAATCATTCTTCACAAGTGACCCAGAGAATTCAGAGCAAACCAGAAGAGTTTAAGACTTCCTTGAATGGCTTTGGACATCTGCCCTTTATTTCCCAGAGGAGCTCCTTGGATTTGCAGACTTTGCTTGTGTCTCCGAGTGCCCTCACTTTGGGGCCTTAGGAGCAGACACTATCACCACATGGGCCTCCATATGTAGGAAAAGATGGCATGTTGCTCACAAAACAGCAAGAAATCCTATAATTGTCTTTTTCCTTTCTTGTTATCAGGAGGGAAAGGTAACAGTGTTGACTTTGAAATGATCTCTGAGCATCAGAATTAGCACCTCAGCAAAATGAGTCTGAGCTCCAGCCTCCCTGCATACTCCAGGAAAGAGCTCTATGTCAGTTAAAGATAATCCATGTTACTGAAGTTGTGATCCTACCACAAGACATTCTCAGGTCTCTGGGTTTTGTGACAGAGATACTGCTTTTGGCTTTACTGCATGTGCCTGTTATATATCTACTAAGTATGGCTCATCAGAAAACGGCAAGGTTAGCAAACCAGGGCTGAGAGAGGAGGAGGAGATGGTTGTATGATATTCTGATATTTTTTCAAATGCATTTGTAATAATGATCATAATGAGTGCAAAACCAAATAGTAAACAGTAACGTTGTTTCATATAAACAAGCAACCAAAAAAATAAAAAGGGAACCTAGAAAGCATTGGATAAACTAACTTTAGGCTTATATTTACAGTAAAATAATAATGCTTGAACAGGAGCTTGAAAGATGATGCAAATGCACCGAACAGGTTGGTGAAGCACAATTTATAACCATGTGTATACTTATACATAACTTAACCAGCTCAACCGTACCATTGTTTGGTGACTCCAACCTGACAGCTAAGGTAATGAGCTCTGTCAATAGCTCTGCTTGCACTGTTTAAATCAACAAGTGTTTTGCAAGAGTCACTCTGGCCTTAATGTTTGGATGACAAGTGGCATGAAGCTGTCCCTTCCCCCTTCTGCCTTTGTGGTTCTTGCTATGCCGTCCCTCCCAGAAGACGAATTGTAGCCTAAGCTTTCCCCTCCCCATTTTGACTCTTATAATTAAGAAAAAATCCTGTGTTAGACAGTTCCAGTATGTTTTATGAGATGGTGACAGATACTATGCTTGCTGGGATGCTGGCTTCCAAAACTAATTGTCCTTTGTATACTCTATCCAGCCTCAGCCTTGTGCTTACCAAAGCAAAAATGAAAAAATCCTATGAAGAACAGACTGAGCTGAGACAGAGGTGTTCATTTTTTATGTCATACTTCACCAGAGTATAAAGAGAAACTCAATTTCTATACAGAAAACTATCACATTCCCTTTTAGTTTAAATACAGCTGGGCTGGTTAAATATATACCCTGAATTCAGAAAAAAAAAGAAACAACCAGATCATGAGGCTGAAAAAGGTCAAGAGGCCATCCGTGTCCACCCCCTTCCTTTAAGGCAGGATGATCAACAACTATCTCACTCCTAATGCCTTGGTCTAACCTGTTCTTAAAGACCTGTGATGAAGACATCTCAGCTTCCCAGGCTGCTACATTGATCTGCTCTCCTCACTATTATTTTTTTATAATGCTTAGACATTGTTTTTTTTTCTTCTCCTCAAATCTACCATAGATAATTTTTTTCCTCTTTTTTTGCCAATTCTCACCCTTATGCAGAACAGCTGCAGTCTTTCTCCCCAGTCCTTTCCTAGTCTGAGCAATTCCAGTTCCTTCCAGCTCTCCTTTTAGGGTACATGATGCTGGTCCCTGCTCATTCAGGCTGCTATGGACTTTCTCCACTTGGCACAGAGAAAAGGGTGCAATTTTGATACTGAGTATACTGCTTGGTGTGAGGCCTTACTGATGATGGAAGAATTTGCCCCACAACCTTTGTGTCCCTTTCCACATCCCAGTAAGTATTTTATTCCTTGCCCACCCTTCCAACAACAAGGCAGTGCTTGCTGTTGTTCAGATATCAAATCTACTGTCCCAACTTTAGGACACACTAATTTTAAAATTCTGTTTAATACACTGTCACAGGCATTATATTGATGTAAAGACACACACCACTTCAGCTGAAGACCTTGCCCAATCATCATCTAAAAAAAAATAACATTAAAGAAAGAAATCTTACAGAAGTGCTTAGAGCACTAATGTTTGTATATCTTGGCAAAATCAAAAATCCATATCAAAGCATAACATACAAAGAAGAGCACTACTGCTCATGTGTAGATCTTCCTGAGTTTTTCAAAGACAATGGCATGTACAGTATTTTCTGTTCTACAAATCAGGTATATCAGAAAATCATTCTTTTTCACTACAGAAAATTCTTAACATATCATTACAGTCTTAAGCCAAGACATATGATTTGTAGAACAAAAGCCTCTCAGGATGGAGAAAGGTATTATTTGTGTCTCTGAAACTGAGATGGCCATATTCACTCATTTATTCCTGTCATACCTTCATATTTTGTGACACAGATAACATAGGTTCAAACATGGAACTATCCTTCTACTGTTGCAGCGATTAATTATCGAATGGGATCCCAATTTGCTAAGGACTGTGCAAGTTTATTGCAAAAATATCTCCCGTGACAAACATTATAGGCTAACTATCAGATAAGGAATGGGTGTATTGAAAGAAAAAAAAATAAATAAAGACCCAACCCACAAGCCCCATATCCTTGCTGCACCTCGAGACTGGAGTTAAAAGGAACAATGGAAAATTAGCCAAGTACAGGGCTTGGTATGACAGAGAGGTGTCCTACTCCAGCAGCTGCTTAACTGGGGTTGAGTCACTCTTGGTAGAAACTAGAGCAGGGTAAACAACGCAACAATTCCAAAAATTCAGGAGACACCCTTAGGTAAGTGATTTGGCAAATATATTTAGCTTTGCTGGGGATACTCAGGGAGACTTCTGACATGTCTAAGTACCTTGCTAATCAGGAGGCTATTTGAGCTACTTGGAGCTTTCAGAAAATTGAAATGTGTTTGTTTGTGTCAGGCTGGTGGGCCTGGTTTTAGCTGGTTCTTGCAAGTCAGAATCATGAATAATACAATATGCCTTCCAAACATGCCTTCAGTTTAATTTATTTGCTACCTGTGTATTTAATACTTATTATTGTAGAGCCACATATTCTTTTTTTTCTGTTTAATATTGAAAAAATACTTATCATTTTGAGGCAAAGCATGTTGCAAACAAACAAAAAAAGCTTTTTTAGAAATTACTTGCATTTCATCCCATACTGCTTTCATTTTCTTTTAATAACAATGACACAGAAGGAGCCCTGAATTGTGACATGCAGAACAGGTACTATTCATGGAAAGCAATGAATAATTGTGTACAAATTTTGAATAATTTTGAATGTGTCAGTATTCATAAATATAATGCATTTTTGTTTGTTGTATAATGAAAAACATGATTTATTTTTACATACTATCCCTAATTGACATGCAATTTTATGAAAAAATGCATTTTAGTTTACAATCTACCTGTAAGAGCCAAGTAAATTATTACATACTCCTATTAAACAGATTATATCCCTTTTCTCTGGAGGAGCAGCTCAATATATTATTAAAAATGGGTTTTATGCATTACTTTAAAGTGTGAGTTTCCTTAGTGCTTG
Source organism: Calypte anna (assembly GCF_003957555.1). Taxonomy (NCBI): domain Eukaryota; kingdom Metazoa; phylum Chordata; class Aves; order Apodiformes; family Trochilidae; genus Calypte; species Calypte anna. Next base: position 118,369,004 of record NC_044245.1, read on the forward strand.
TTTCTTAGCATCATCTTTGCTGGCACATTGTGAATACTTGCAGATTTTGATAGAGTAAGAAAATATGTTGGTTAGAGAAGTCACCTATTATATTACAGTGTAACCATCAGGTCACCTATGCAACTATGTAGGAATAAACTCCAATTTACTCACTGTATGTGTTGATTCCAAATACTTTCTCACTATTCTGTAAAAAAATAGAAAAAGTAAATTATAGCCTTGGATACCAAGAAGAGCATGAACGAGGACCAGTAGGTTTGCCTACCTGGATTAAGCCTTCCTAATTCACATGACTCAAACAAGAAAATCAAGTAAGCTGGCAACCCCCAAACGATGGAATGAAGAAGTAATGCAAGAGTAATTCCTACTTAATGCTGTTTATTTTGTAGAAGTAGAGTATTTAAACATTTGGAATTTCATTTGAATGTGACCATTCCGAATGTGTTGCTTTTTAAGCTCATATTTATAGTTTGTAATGAAATATATTAAATGTAGAAGTGTGCCTATATATACATTGTAGACATAGAATGTCATCTATGAAGCCACCATATGTAATTATTTATACACATGTAATTATTCATGCTTACTGTAAGTAAACATGCTGAAGTCAAAGCAAAGAGCCAAAGTAATAGAAGCTAAAAGAGGAAAAGATAAAACTGTTTCTGAGCAGATAAAATTCTAATGAACAAGAATACTTTCAAGAGATAATTTATCCTCTTTACATGCAAAATGTCGGTTTGGAGTAGGAAATTCTGGAAATTAAATGCAAATGAGGGTGAAACTGAAAATCAAGTTGTTTCTTAAGGAAGGAAATGTACATATATATTAGATATCCCATAATCCATAACCAAATCAAAACTGAATTGCTACTTCAGAGTAAGTGAAAAAGTTACTGAAAAAAAAAAAGTTCCTGAATAGTCAAGGTATGGAAATGTCTCTTTATCTATACCTGCAGCAATGGGATCTCAAACCTCATATGTTCCTCTAAGACCTACCTACCTATAATTCAGATATGACAAACATGAGTACCTACTGTACAGATTGCAAGAAGGATTAGCATCTACATTGAAATATAGCATGATTTTATTGGGAAAGGCTGACAGGAGAGCCAGTGTGAAGATTCAACCTGATATTATGTTTTGTAAATGCAAGTACTGTGCTAAATGCAAGCAACAAGGAACCTCGCCCTACCTCCAATCACAGTGTCTGCAACTACCACTTACTTAAAAAAAAAAAAGAAAAAAGAAAAAAAAAAAAAAAAAAAAAAAAAAAAAAAAAGTGCTTTGTAGTTCTTGTGTAACTGGTTCACACACAGGTAGGTAGAAATCTGCATCAAAGCCCTGCGTCAGCTCTTTTTTATATGAATGCCTTGTGTTGCCCTTACCTTGCCCCATATGTTGGGCTGGAACTGTAGCTCTGACATCACTTACATAAAGCAAAATAAGATGTACAACATTAAAACAAGACCACAGACAACTTTTCTCTGACTATACCCTATGTTTTGTTTTCCAGGCAGTAGCAGTCCTATCTCTGCATTGATCTGTTCCTATCAATATTGCAACTTATTGTCTGCTTTAAGCATAAATAAGACTCTGAAGAAAATGCTCCTACAAGCAGTGTAATGGAAGCCAAACAGTTTGCAGTGTATCAGCTCCAACCAAAGGTTTAAAATTCCCTAAACATACTATGTTTTTAGCTATATTAAAAAACACATTACGTGTTTATTATTTCCCAGTCGATTGCATAGAATATCTTGTACATCAGGAAGGCAGCTCTACCATCACATCCAAACCCCTGTGTGTTTGGAGTTCCAGACATAGGACAGGCTCAGGCATTTTAAGTGAGGCAAATCTGAAGGCACTGAAGAATATAGTGGTAAATTTTCTGAAGAAAATCACTATGTAAGCAAAACTTCTGAGGTTCAGACAAACTAGCAATCCCAGCATGGCTTTAATGGAGGAAAAAAGCAATGCAAGCATTTGACTTTCAGAAAATAAATCAAGCTCTTTAGAATTCTCAGACAGAATAATGAGGTACCATTTAATGACTTGGGCCAAGGGGACCATTTTGGTACAAGCCAAGACCAAGACACAAATTTACACCTCTTGGATTTGCACCCAGACAGCATCAAGCAGGATGTTCCTTTTGTCCCAGCTGCACTTCTTTAAAACAAACCTTGCCTCTATCATGTCTTCTCTTGGTCTTCTTCTTTCAGTTGAGAATGTTAAAAATCTCCAGGCTTCCTTCTTCATGGAGAATTCGCTTTCTCTCCCATCTTGAGCAAGAGGGAGGGTGTTGGAAGAAAATTATGCCAAGGGTACCTGGGGCAGGGGGGCTCCTTTCCCACTGGGTGTTGGCAATGTGGTCCCACACAGCCCTCCGAAGCCAGCACTCAAACTTGATGGGTCCTCACAGGCAACAGGGGAAAAAAAAAACCCATCACTGTACTACTGACAATCCAAAGCAATAGTTGGGTGAGGAAACAATACAAAAATAAAAAAACTCTGAGGCTTGTTTCTTACTTGAAACACAGCAAAACAAAACAAAGCAAAACACCAAACACAACATGTGTTGCTTCTCTGTGAAACTTCTTGTCTTGAAACTTGGGCATCAGGCAGATGTGGGGAAAAGAGAACGGAATGGAAGAGAAGATGGTAACAAAATGACACCACCTCTCCCTGCTTCCCATAGGCAGTGCATCCACCAGAAACTGCAGGGCTTTGGGTTCCAGGCAGCATTCCTGGGAAGAGCAGCATCAGGAGTCAGTATCAACAAGCCCCTGCTTTGTCTTTTCATAGAAAAAGGGAACAGGCCCAAAATGAACATTAAAAAAACCAGGTCTGCTGTCAACAGGCCTGAGGCACAGGGATGGAGCACATTTTTGTAATTTCCTTGTATCTCAATAGAATAGTTTCCATAAGCAATTAATTCACTCACAAACTAATTAGAGGAGGTTCAGCACCTTTAAAAATTAGGCCCTCGTTGTTCTAAAAAATTAACAAAATACTAATTCTGCTTCTAGAAGTGATTTTTCCATGAAGTAATAATTGTTTCCTCTGGATGTCTATTGCTTAGTTAATTTGATTGCATGAAGCATAGAATCTTCACCAATGTTACAGTTAGTTGAAGTCTTCGGTTTTTTTAAAGGATGAAAAAAATTGTATTTATGTAGCCTTATTTGGGAACCTAACAATTACTAGGATAAATGGTAAGGTAATTATATTCAATGTTACTAAAAGAAAATGACAGAGAACCTTATGTAATTGTTCTATTTCTGCAAATCCATGGTTTTTAGCTGCTAGTCTGCAATCTGTATTTTACCCAGCCATATCCTAATTTCCTCCCTAAGACAAGCTGCAAATTGAGTTTATAGTTTATTTTAATATTTCCTGCCATCAAATTATATGGATAAGAAACCTGTATACTCATGCCATAATCCCATTTCTGATGAAGAAAAGAATATGCAGGCCAGGAGTATAATATTGTCATGCAAATGGATTTGTGCCTCCCTATCTTAGTTTGCCTAGACTTTGAATTCTTTTAAAGTAAACAACATATTTTTCTTAGGTTAGCTGGAGAAGGAACACAGAAACTTCACATGGAAAACTGAGATATTATCTTTCATAATGAACAAAATAAAGGACAGTAAAAAAAAACCAACCCTGGGTAACATGGGTTTGCTTACAGTCCCATTAAGAAATGAGAAACAGTTGTCCAAGCCCTTCACTGAAATACTACTTAGGACACAAAACAGATCTTTGTTTTTGACCAAGAGCAAGTTTTGTGACATGCATGTTTAATTTCTACTAAAATTAAACAAAACCCCACATCTCTGGGGATGAAAATCAAAGAAAGAATTATACCTGCATGAAATGCATTTCAAAAAGGGGAAAAAAACCCCCAACTCAACCCAAACAATCCCCAAACCCAAAGAAATAGTCACTATGCAAAAGGCAGAATATAATTTAGGAGAGTAAGGTATCTATAGGAGATCAGTCAAAGTACTTTGATGTCCTAAAAAAAAGTTGACATGAACAAATGAATGTAATGAAAAACTACAAAAATGAAGTGACAAATACTCATTTATGTGATAAAGGGGCAAGATAAAATCAGTTGAGGGAGGGATTTAAAATTGGTATTTATGTATTTTTTATGTAGTTGAAATTGTTATTATAAATCTGGTAAAGCACAGAAATTATATATCTACTGAAATTCTTTAAATTAGATGCTTTCTTCAGTGAATATATAGCAAGACAAAATGCTCGTTATTTTTATGCTAGATGATATGCAAAGTACAGAGTACAATCTGGGGAAATGAATGCAGTAATGGCCAAGATTTAGCAGTTGGTAATTTCAGGGTACTTGAAACTTTAATGTGGTCTGTACTCCTGTCCTCAATGCTTCCTGAAAATCAGGTCCCCTCTGATGTTTCCACAAAAACTGGGACACACAGAATAACTAGCAATTTGTTAAAACTGTGGCCTGAAAGTACCTTCAGGAAATAGATAACCTCACAAAGTTTGATGAATATTCTGGCTGACTCCAGAGGAAATTTTGGGTAAGCAGATTATAATGGAATCTCCAAAAATGGGTATTAACACACAGGACACAGCTCCTGAGAAGAAAATCTAGGATGCAGCATCTTACCTTACAAAGTTACGAAGGAAAAAAATAATAAAACCAACTTATTTGTGAAGAGGACAAACAACCTCCTCGGTGCAACAGCTGGTCGAATAAACACTAGCAAGCAAACCATTGTCAGACATATTAAAAGTTTTGGGAAAGTGCCAGGCTAAAAACCAGGAATGCCCAATACCTGTCAGTCTGACAATCAAACCGTATCACTGCATGATGCTGAGGATGTTCTCTCTTACCACATTACCATGATAAGGTGGGGTAATTAATACTAATAGCAGAGGGTGTCATAGTACTTCTGTACCTGTAGAACACTATAAAGCTACAAAGTGGTACATGGTATAGTTTTATTACTTCTGTTACAATGTTCTTTATTTTTCACCCAGAAAACTACAGGTAAATCTTGAAGAAGGTTTTAACAAACCTGAGTGTATAGGATATCCAAAATTAGTTCAAGCATGATGATACAAAAAAAATGAAAATGTATTTCAAGACTCTTGTCCAGAAAAAATAAGATACAATTGTTCAAAGGTATTTGAATATGTTCTAGAGAAAGTTAAGATCAGGCAAAATTATGGAAGACCCTATACTAAAGATCTGCCTAAAATCTTCCTTTTCCCTCACCCCTGCATCAAGTGGATTTTACAGCCACAGGTTGGACCTGTAGTTGCATGGGTGCCTATTTTCTAAATTAAAAGTTAGGAATTACTGAAGAACATTTACCCCTCAGCATGCTTTTTTGACACCTGTCACGAATAACCTCTTGAAGGAAGCACTCGAGTGCTTTGCTTTTTATTGCAAGACAACTGATCAGAAAATACCTGCTCCAAATCAGGTGCAGCAAGGAGGAAACCTGGAAGAAATATCAGCTGCTTAAACCAAATTGATGATCCAATCTCATTTAAAATGTTTTAAAAATGGAAGTTCCCAACCAGGTTGGCTTCACCTCATGAAATAGCAGGGCCTGTTTCACAGGTTTGCATAAGAGTCAGCGACGTGCCTTGTTAATCCTCCCTGAAAAGAATGATTTCAGGCTGGTGTTCATGGCTTGAAAGCCATTTAAAGACATCTTAAAAAAACCAGAAAGGTAAGCAGTGAGTATTTGAGTTTATTTTGCTCTCTCTGGGATTAAGGAGGTTTGTAAATTGGTTTCATCTCATTTAGCAACTTCATTAATAAAATGGCAGAGCGTGCTGTAAACAACATGCTAATCACATCGGGTAAGAAGAGGTTCTGATGGTATTGGAGAGCATGGAGATAATACCAAAAAAACCAGAGAGGATGAAAACACTGTAAGAAAATACAGTAACAAGGTTGTGAATATTCCTACAGGGAGAGCACAGGCAAAGTTGGTGAACGGAAGGCTGAGTTGATGGAAGCGAGAATGCCAGAGCAGCCCTGCAGGTGACAGTAGACAGCAATTTGGAGGGGGTTTCACAACCTGACGTTTTAAAAACGTGTCAGTCTGAAAACAGACACTCAAATTGTGTTAAATCACCTGAAGTGTAAAGCTGCAAACTTTGTTGTTCAGCAGAGAGCACCTCTACCACTGGACTTGGATACTTCCCCATCCCACCAAGGCTTCCATTAAATTGTGTTGTCCCTGTCTCTCTTTCAAAGCTTTCCAGTTCTTATCTTTCAACCAGTGCTTAATATACTGGCTGCTACTGACAGCTGCCTCAGTGACAGGCAATTTCTGGCCTAGTTTTTAATAGATATAACAATAATTACTATAGCCCCAGTAGGGTCTGTGTCCATTTTTTCCTCACCACTGCTGTTATTCTCTAAAACTATGGAATAGTCATGTTGTAATATGAACCACTCTGCTTTATGCACAAGGAGAAATATAAAACTTCATCAATAACTGATTTTTTTTTAATCTTTCTGAAGTGCTAAAACAAACCAAACATTCTTCTTAATTTTATGTGCTCGGATTTTAAAATGGTGAATCACAAGTATTAAAAGGCAATGCAACTCTGTCTTTTGAGCCAAGACAGAAAGCCTTGTGTGCTCCATAAATCTTGGAATATAAGTAGAAACCAAAATATAAGTGAGACTTGGCTTGGCCAACACAAAAAACTGTAGCAGAGAAGGTTCACAGTCACATATCCAGGATCGTAGATTTATAGAATGATTTCAGTTGGAAGGAGCCTTAAAGATCATCTGGTTTAAACCCCCCCTGCCATGGGCAGAGACACCTCTCACTGGACCAGATTGCTCAAAGCCCTATCCAGCCTCAACCTGAACCCTTCCAGGGAAGGGGCATCCACAGCTTCTCTGGGCAACCTGTGCCAGCCTTTCACTACCCTCACAGTAAAAAATTTCTTCCTAATATCTAATCTAAATCTTCTTCCAGTTTAAGGTCATTACCTTATGTCCTACCATTACATGCCATTATAAAAAGTCCCTCCCTGGCTTTTGTGTAAGCCCCTTCAGGTACTGGAAGGCCACTGTAAGGTCTCCCCAGAGCCTTCTCTTCTCCAGGTGGCAGAACCCCAACCTGTCTTCACAGGAGAGGTGCTCCAGCCCTCTGATCACCTTTGTGACCCTCTTCTGGATTCCAACAGCTCCATGCCCTTCTTGTGTTGGAGGCTCCAAAACTGGACACAGTACTCCAGGTGGGGGTCTCACAAGAGCAGAGCAGAGAAGAGAATCTCAACCTTTGACCTTCTGGCCAAGCTTCTTTTGATTCATCCTATGACTCCTTGGGGCCTTTTCCTCTGGCAGTTACCCCTGATGTTTGAAATTAGCACATGTGCTTTGCTCATCCCTGCATTGCAAGCAGGCTGCTTCCTGCATCACACCTGCAGCTTCTGCTCAGCTCTGAGCAGGACCTCCAGGACTCCACCCAGCCAAGTTGCAGCCAGCAGGATTTCTTCTGTGCCTCGGTTTTGGATTGTATCTAATGGGCACAAGCCCAAATACAGCACTGCAATAACCAGAGTTCCTGCATTGTGAGCAATGGTGTGGTCCTCTGAGTCTGAAAGAGGATGAAGGCAATGAGCCATCCCACCTTCAGTCAACTTCTTGATGTCTGAGCATGCACTTGTGTGTTCAGATACCTGCACCCATGCACACACAGGCTGACAGCCATTCAAAACCACAGAAAAGGTGATGGGTGGGTGTGAGTAGGTCTAATCACTTTTTTTTTCCTGATAGCTTTCCTCTCAAAAAAATGACCCTTTTGTGCACTGTAACATGCACTACATTGATAGGATCTATGGGAAGCCTCATCCTGTTTACAAATCAAACCAAGACTTTTCCTACTTATATTTACGTCACTTTGGTTTTCTAATTTTTCTCACAAACAGGGCATATATTCTGGAGAGACATCAAGGACTCTCTGATGACATAGAAAATAGGGAGCTACCTTTGCAGCAATATTGACTTTTGTTTCAATTTTAAAAAAATTTTACTTCTGTCAGGATTCTGAACCTAGGAGATTCCAAAACACCACAGGAAGCAACAAGAAATTGTTTATGAGCTATAACTGTATATTCATAATCAGAAAAAAACCCAGAAAACTAAATAAAATCATTTTTTAATTAATGATCTTTACTTCTCTCTTTTCTGCCACTGGCTTAGCCTCCCCCACTCTGCCTCTCCTTGCACTGAATGCTGCCTGATCACATGGCCACAAGTCAAAATGAGACCAAATCACGCAGAAAACTAAAATTGAACTTTAACCCCACCTCCTCCTCCCAGTTATTTCCCCCTTCACTGGCAGGGGAAAAAAAAATAAAAATCCAAATGTGAAGCAGAAGTCATTCTCCCACAAATGCTGAAGTCAAACAAAAATGGGGAAAAAAAAAAAAACAAGAAAGAAAAAAGATGTATTTGACACAAAGACTTTTCTTTTGGCAGAGTTGTACCAGGCAGATTATCTGCAACTAGAAGTAGAACATTTAGAATGAAGAGCAGAAATAGAAATGTAGGGGTGGGGACTGCTAGCTCAGAAGAGCCTTTTGTCTGGCAATACTGTGACTAAAGATAATCTTTGTTTATCTTGTATGTTTAACTTGTGTCTTGTATATCCAAAGTGTTGGAAAAAAATGTGGAATTACAAGTGAGTAACTGAACAACCCCCTAACACAGGGTATAATTTCTAGCATGGCGAAGGCAGGAAAAACAAACTCAGCAGTTATTATACCACATTATATATTTTTTCTTTATAATCTCTCCCAGACTTGTGGTAAAATAATGTTACAATTCAAGTAGACTTTGACTAACAATTTCACAGCAGAATGGAACAAAATTATGTCACATTACTAATACAGAAAAGCAGAGCTGCAATGCACCCTGGCTACTCAAGTACAGTTTAAAGAAAAAACTTTACAGAGAAGACGGAGTAAGCTCAAGGCTGCTGAAAACTGAATAGGATTTAAGTATTTAGTGTCACCCAATCAGTGAAATATGATTAATGACTCTGGAGGAGTACGTTGCTTTTTAGTCTCCAAAGTCAGGCGAGCACAGAGGGAAACATATTTGAGCTCTTCAGCGATAAAAGCCGCTGCAAAATTCTGCACAGCTAAACTACACGTTCAAACGCAGCTGCTTATTTCTCCTCTGTGTGATTAGAGCCTCCCATTTCCCTCATTACAGGCTTGATATTATTGAAGCAAAGCCAACAGCAAGTTAGCAAGCCAGCAGGGGAGCAAATTGATTATACAGTTAGCTGCGGAAAAACTGAAATTCTTTATTAAGGGGAAATGAAATACAGTTAATTTATGCTTCAGATGAGCCCCTCCCACACCTCTCTTGCTCTGCTGGTACTCTGATTTTATTCTGAAGCTACAAGACAGCTAAGAAATTACAGAAGCTTTACTGATATAAAAGTAAGCTAGGCCTTCAATATTTTTAAAGGATTTTTCTATTACTAATTACCATAACTCACTCACTATATAGGACGACGTGGCATTAAAGCTGAAAAGAAAGGTGGAAAGCATTTGGGTTTATGTAAGCTAGAAGACTTCACTGTCTGTCTCTAAATGGTGTTATGGAGGCAGTCCACAAACACATGTAAACACCATTTTATCTGTCAAGCAGTAACTCAGTTTTTTTGGTATTTCAATTATAAAGCTCTTTCCCAAAATGAACAAAATAATCCTTTGGGATCACAAGTAATTTTCAGAGAATACCAGCAGGCCTGTCACTTCATTTCTGAGAAAAAGAATAAGTTAAGCAGACCATGAGATAAAGTTTGTTTCTAAAATGAGACCTCATAGAAGACACCCCCTGGTCTCACACTTGCCCTCTTCCAAGCAATTACATCCCAGCAGTTCAGATCTTCCCCACAGAGCTGAGAAGCACTGAGAGCTCATGAGCAGAAAATTCCTCCTTCCCCCAGCTCTTCGGTCTCCAGACCCAAATGCTCACCCTTGGCAAAGCCCTGACAAATAGGGCTGTGGATTGGACCTCACCAAGGAATGTCCCCTCTCCAAATGGCTGTCACCTCTCAGAGCTCTCAGTTGGTCCCAGGCCACTGTCTGTGCTTCCCAAAGAGAGACATTGCTTCTTTTTAACTCTTTTTCACTGTCCCTTTCCATTCCCTGACAGGACAAGGCATACATCCTTTTCAGAGGGCACCTTGGCTTTTGTTCTGCGAGGTGCAAATGATACTGTACTTGTGGAAGATCAGCATCTGAATGCAAGAGAGCCCATACAAGAGCCCCACAGAGGGAAATGCTTAATGAAACTGCTCCACAGGAAGGGAAAATAATGAACAACACATCTTTAATAAAAAGTGTGACTTAGGATTCACAGCCTCAATCTAACTGCAGGGAGGAGCAGCCCTCTAAGTATTAGCATGCCTCAGGTATACCTTCCTCTGTTTCACAAGCTGTTCTTCTGCCTTCTCTCTATTTCTCTGTTCATGATGTAACATCCCTGCAATATGTTTTCCCCTTGATTACTGATGAGTTCTCTGAGATTTCTCCATGGTTTTCAGACAAAATATCTTATTGTTACTATACCTGTCAGTGTCTTTTTGGCTGAAAACATCCAGTGGTCTCATTAGAAAAAAAGTAATCAGGCTTTATTTGCACTGCCCACTTAAGTAATATTAATAGTAAAAGACATGTAAAAAAACCCCATGTTATGTTTTTATTTCTTGTTACCCTCATTCCTCAAGAATTGGAGAAAATAAAAGTCTTCTTTTTTACTTGCTACTATAATATCCACTGACTAATCCAAGGAAGTGATAATAGTGAAAGTCTGCACAAAACATACAATGCAGAAGAGCTTATTTCACTGCAGACTGGATGTTTACCAGGAAAAGACTGGCTCAAACTATCCTTGTGACTACTTGAGATGTATACTCATTAAAGATACCATTGAAGTAATATGGAGGAGGAAATAAATTGGTTGAAATGATAGTGCCAAGACTGGTAAATCTAAAATTTACCACAGAGTCATCCAGCATCTATTCTGGGAGCCACAATCACCTCTTGGAAAAATAAACACATTTCCACAGAACAGCAATTCTGTATGTTGCACTTGGCCATCTTGACTGAAAGCAATGGAGTAATAACTTTTAGAAGTGGCAAAACCAGTCCCTTGGCAAAAGTGATCCTTAACCTCATGAAATACAGAACTCTTTTGTTAAAAGAAAAATACAATTGAAATGTGTTTTCCTTAAACCTGTATATACACAGTTGTTGCTTGTGAGAAAATTTCTACTAGGAGAAACACAGTAAATCTTCAGTACAAAAATTCTGACTTAAACAATCATTGACGTAAAAATGCTGTTCTTGTGCTGAAAGGCAATTTTCAAAAAGAAACCAAACCTTACTGCTTCATAGGAAATTAAGTGAGACAGGTTTCCAAGAAATTCTCAGTGTCATTCTGCACAAATTCCTTTCTGGTTCCTAGCAGCTATCTATTTTAAACAGTATTATTCATAAATGATGCAAAACACCGTAAAAAAACCAACCACCTAAACAGAAAATGCATCATAGCTGTAACTGGTATATATATGGAAACCATCCAGAAAGCCATGTGTGTGTGTATATACACATATATACACAGAGAGACCTACACACACACAGTCTTTTGACAGACTTTCCTCCTACCTTTTCATTTTATGTTTCATTTCATTTTTCATTTGTTATGTGCAGCTTTTAGCATTTATTTTATAAATACATTACAATTAAGTATATATGATATATATAAGAAACATCAAAAAGCTTTCCACTTCACAAAGGGAGCATGGCAAAAGATTGTAGAAGAGCTATGGCTCTTCTCAGTAACCTAAGGTAATGGGCATGGAAAATTCTTGTGAAAATTAGCCCTGATATGGCTATGTAGGCTGATAAGTGGTGCTGTCTTAAGGGAAGAGCTTGGTGGAAGTTGGAGCCTGAGCACCAAATTGGAGAGCCCCCATGATTTGCAATAGATCTGTCAGACATAAAAAATACAGAGTGGTTGCTCAGTATACAACAACAACAACAAAAAACCAAACAAAAAACCCAAGCCCACCACATGGAATAGGAAAAGCACAGGGGACAGAGCTTTTATGTTAGGAACAGGCTGGTTTTCTGGGCACAGGGCTGTATATGTGTAAATGAATTGCATTACTAATTGGAACTGTCCACATGCAACAAATTGAATACTGGGCTCCCTGTGAACAGCATGAAACTTCATCTTTGGCATGGTGAAGACAAACTGATTCACTGCAGTCAAGATTCACCTTGGAGGTCCAAGGTGTCTAAATCCTTTGGGTGACCCTGTTGTTCATCTTAAATATGAAGTAAAATACAATTCCTACACCTGAAAAGTGTTAAAAGCCCTTTGGTACTGTAGGCAGCAAAGAAAGGTGGCTGACAGCCTATACCCAGTGAATGGCAGAGATAGTGCCTCTGTCCTAGCCAAATGCTTTGTGTGTTACACAATATTGTTTCCTAATACTTCCACAGTTGCTTCTAATGCTTTTCTCCTAATGAGCTCCAAATGCTTCACAAAGATTCAGACATTTCAAAAATCATTACTGATTTTAAGTGCGTTTTTCTCTGAAGCCAAGCTGATATCCAAAAAGGAGCATTAAGGAGCTGGCCTGGCAGTTCGTGCAACAGACAGGCATCTCAAAGGCAGCTGACATCAAGACGAGTGACAAAAGCAGAGGCATTTAAAAGCCCTCTGTAAATTTCAGAAGTCTGAGGGCTGCATGTCCCGTTTTCTGAATCTTTAAGACATCACATGTTGTTGTTCCACATCAGAGAGCACCCAAATGCAGCTGGGAGCAGTCGGCATCACTGATACCAAGCACTGCTTTGCCAAGTGTATGAACCTGGAGTTAAGTAATTCTATTCCTAGGTCCTTCTTTGAGTCAGTTGCAGGGCAGATTAGAGGTGCCTTTTCATCACCTTGCTGACCCTCAACAGATGCAAAACACTCATCTATCTCTCTACCAAGTAAAAGCATCCCTTAACATTGACTTTCCTTGCTGTGACAAAACAAAACCTTTCTTTCATTTCAGTTTATTGCCATTTGAAAGGTCATATCAGTCTACTTTTATGAGTATTCTTAACAGAATCCAGAATATAAATCAATCAACACAAATTAAAAGGTCTCTAAAATGAAAAAGAAATGGAAACTAATGCTTTACCATTGTAATAGCATTTCATAACATCACATCTTGAGTGAGGCTGATGCACCACACAGGAATCTGGGCTGTTTAGCTATAAGTAGAAAGTTTCCTAAGTAGGGTGTCTCTGCAGAGATAAAGGATGCAGTAGAGAGATGGAGATTTAAAAAGCCATATCTAGCTCTTAGAAAGAATAGAGCAACATAAAAACAGGTACAGGAATTTGGAAAAAAATACTTAGCTTCACACTAAGTGCTTCTACCTGCTACATTTTTTGTAGCATTTTTACCCTGTATAGAATCAACTCTTCAGCATTTAAAGCACTAGAAGACCTGGAAAACCTTACACAACAGGAAAACTGAAAAAAAACCAACCCCAAAAACCAAACCCCGTGTAGCTATGTTGATGATTTGGAATCCTAGGTAATACGTTCCATCAAAGAAAGGTCTATTATGGAGAACCCAAATCGTGACCCAACAGGGAAGGAAAGAAAGGTAAAAGGAAAAACAAGGGAAAGAAGGAAGTTTGGTGTAGTGATAAACCATAGGTCTTTGTTAAACTCCCAGATCTACCCTAGGCAAGCTGTATTTTGAAGTACTATGGATTTCTTGTGTGTGGAAGAGGTCTGACATCCAAGCCAACAGGGACATTTTGAAGCTTAACACCAGGTAGTTGTTCCACTGGTTTAAATGTACAACTTACTCAGGAAAATGGAAGGCTTGAGCAAGAGGAAAACAAGTAAAACCAGGTGACATTCGTACAATTTCTATAAGCTTTTGCTCACCTAGGAATAGAGCAGAGGGCAACTCTTTGCAGTGTGCTTTTGAACAGTAACTGGAGATCAGATAGGAGAGTCACAGTGTTAAAGTGTTAAAGATAAATAATGAAGTGAGTAAAACATCCAGCTTTCACTCATACAATATGTCTAAAATCAGTGTCTCCTGGAGTACCTAGTAGCTGGGGAAAAAAAAATCAAATCAATCCCTGATTTTATATCACAAGTCCTGCTTTTAGATCATTGTTATTTTAAAATGGTTTTCAAGAAGAGTGGGGTTTTTGTTTGCTTTTTTGTTTGGGCTTTTTGTTGTTAAAAACAGAACGTTTAGTAAAAAGAACATTTAGTATTCACAAAACATGACCAAAACATGAAGTGCTGGATGACTCTGGGTGAAGGGAAAGGCCTTGGCACAGGCATGGTGGTAAGACAGCCTAGTTCACACTCCTGGCCAGGCTCCAGCTTTGGATGCTGCCCTCAGCCTCCTCTGAGATGATCCTCTTCCTGCTAAAAGCTGTCGAGCAATAAAGCTCTGGGTTGTCAAACTGATACTGCTCTTTCGAGCAGAAGTGGCTGTGATTCAGTCATCAGTGAAATAACCCTCCTGATACTAAAAGACCCTTAGCAACACTGGAATTAAAATTGCAATCATAAATACATGGAATTTTTTTTGCTAAGTTTCTCCATAAATATTGGTTTATTATATTTACTATTTATGTTTATGTTTGGGATGTCATTAGCAACAACTGACCATACACTACTGGAAATCTTTCATTACAAACAGCAATAAGGTGGTACACTTCACAGCTGCATTTTGCATGAGCAATATTATGAAATATGGTTTTATTCCTTCATTGTGTCATCTCACTTAAACAAGAGGTAAGACGTTGTCCAAGCACAACAGAAGCACTTAAAGTCATGGCACTGGCAAAGCTGAACTTGGAAGATTGTTTCTCCCCTAATAGAAGCACTGCACACAAGAGAAGGACATTTCTTCAGCATCCCTAAAAGTGAGCTAGAGTTTCCTTTGAATATTGAAAGTAACTCTCTCTTACCTGTCACCCATTGGGTTTTTTGTTATGTTTTGGGGTGGGTTTTATGAGGTTGGTTTTTTGTTTTGTTTTGGTTGGTTTTTTTGTTTCTAGGTTGGTTTGTTTGCTTGTTTTTTTCGTAGATTTTTTTCCAGGGGCATCAAAAGGCTGCACCTACAATGCTTCTTTTTCCAAACCAGATTCAAACTTCTGCTCACCAGCACCCACACCTCAGCACTGATTTCTCCTGTCTCTTTCTTGTCTGTTCCACTAGAAAGAGTTTCCCCTCCACAACATTTCCTGAATTGCTAAAACATTTCTAAAACGGCATCGCTCCTTTCCACATTCTCCAAGTGATGCTGTCAGGAACTTCCTAGAGGTGTGTTTGTGAATCAAAACTAGCATTTTACAGAGAAAAAGAAGGAGTAAAGTTCTAGCTTGCCTCTACCTATTTAGAAACTAGTATATCCATACAACAAATCTAAGTAAACCAGTCGTGGGCTCCTCTTTCTCGTTCTCACCACTGTCTTAGCTATGAGAATGAAAGCCACACTATGATGCCTGCTGCAGTACCAAAGTGACAGAGGACACAATTCTGGTCCACTGATGCTGGAGGGGATCTGTGTTTTCAGAAAAATCTCTGAGGCATACAAACCACTATGGTAATTTAGGTTCCTACAGATGGATTGTAAAAGAGAGAACAGCAACTGAACTAACCATGTATCAGTTACTGAAGTAAACACAGATCTCTTTAGCAACCAAATTTCAGTGGGAAATGAGACAGAGAAAAAATAATTAATCAGCAAACCAGCTAGAAATAACTGAAGCCCCCTAGCTTTCTAAAAAAGGACTTTCTAACTAAGGCCAAGTTTCTCTGCTATATCTATGTAAAGAAAAACAGATCAAAACTGCCCATATTTCTGGTTGTATTACAAAAAAGCCTTCTTCAGGACACACCCATAGGGGAGTTCCAACATTTTTGGTCATGTTGGCTGTCAAATATGCACATAGAGCTTTGCTCATGGGAAGGACTGTTTTCTGTTTCCAGGCTCAGACTCTTATTATAGCTTAGATCAAACCCTGTAATAAAACTCTCTAACAGCCTCCAATTGTAGTATACACAAAAACTTCAACTTTTACAGAATTCCCCAGTCTAATCAACCACCTACAGCCTCACTTCCCCCAAGAACATTGCCAAAGGTGCATTTGTTCCTCATCATTTAATATTCTAAGCATGGCCAAAGTGTAAAATCCAGTTGTCATGTTCCTCCTACAGCAGGAAGAGAACTACCTTGACAAGCAACACATTCAGATACGTTGTTATTGTCTGAAAACTGGGTTTTAAACTCGGAGGCCCTCACGATCTTGCCAGATAATCCCTGTGAAATCTTGAAAGAGCGTGGAATGCTACAAGGTGCACTTGTAAGAACCTAGAAAACAACCCCCCTTACACCAAGCTGCCCAAGGCCCTTCCCCTTTACACCTCAAAAAAAAAAAAAAGACTCCTCCAGAGGAAGATGACCCTGCTGGGTGTCCAGAGGCTGCACCAGGCTAGTAAGGCTGCTGCAGCTATGCTGCTGCAAATACCTGTCAGGTCTCATTTTTGCCAGAGAAGAGAAACCATGAGCAGTGACAAGGCTGCTATAAAGAGAACAATGTCTAAGTATTACACAGCAGCTCTCTAGCCTGCAATCAACAGGAAGATACATAAAAAAACCCAGCCAAGCGAGAGATATTACATGAAAACAAAATGCAAAATGGCACATAAAGAAAAATAGAACTCAAGAATGGCAGTGGCTTTTATTTGTAACATCAGCTTTAAACTTTACCTAAGCCTTATTAATTCAGCAAGTAAAGGAAGGGCACATAAACTCTTTAGGTGGAGCTGGATGAGTATGCAATGACAATCAGAGGTTTCTTTCTGTCGAACCCTATCACTATCTGCTGCCAGGTGACTGAGATTTTTTAATTAAGGGGCTAGATAAGGAGGGAGCAGATGGTCATATAACCCAGACGTTTGTCCAACATGTGGATACATATAGCATCCATTTGGTCATATCAACAAGATCAGAGGATGTTTAGGACCAGCTTGAGGCCACTTCCCAGGCTGAGGCTTCTCACTCCTTGCACTTCTTCTCTAGAGAGTCACTTCCTTCCCTGCAGCAGCCAGGATGCCAGCCCTCCCTCCCAGTTTCTCACCACAGGACTTTGAGCTGAACAGCAAAGACTTCTCCTTCCCACCCCTCAGCAGTTGCTTCACCAGCTGCCAAACCTCTTTGCTTCTCTGCCCTCCTTTATACACTGCTCTTACAAGTTTTTTCTCTTTGAAGCTTTATATCTCCAACATCTCCCCACAACAACTAGCTGCCTTCCACCTGCTGCTCCCATTTTGCTTTTTTTAAAAAAATGCTGTTCCACAGCTGATACATATTCATTAGTCTGTTGCTGGTGGAGGTAACCAGTCCCCTCTTCTCAGCCATTTCTTCCCCTCTGCAGGTGTTTTTATCCCAGCTCAGGAATCACCTAATAAGGTGGCCTGTGTTTTTTAATGGACTAACTAGAATATTTTAGGTATTGAGGAAAAAAAATACAAAAACCCCACAAAAATACCTAAACATGGAAAAATCCACCTGCAGCCTGCAGCAGCAAAAGACAGTCATTTGCTTTCTGAACTCATTTGCTGTTGAGTAAATTATGAAATAAAATTATATTTCCAACTGCTGCCTTCAAGGGAGCAGAAAGAATCAGAGAGACAAGTAGAGCTCTGGAGACTGAAGAGATGTGGCTGCAGTTTTGCACCCTGCTGGAGAAATCCTCCGACATCAGCAATACCTCACCCGGGCTGGAGTTTTGGCATTAACCACCCAGGGTAGGGTGGATTCACTCTGTTCCAAACCACTTCACAATTTTCAGGTGAAAGTTGATGTGGTTGGAGCTTCGTCATCAACTGTATTGGGCTCTCTGCTTTTTACTGAACATTCTCTTTGTCCTGCACTTCGCCAAGGAGGCAGAACAGTGATGAGAAGGGAAAATCAAGCCTCGTCACCTTGGAAAATGAGGGCGAAGCCTTTCCAGTGACAGCGATGTCCCAGCAAAGACAAACATCGCTCCCTCTTGTGGCTAAAACGAACTACTGCCAATTTAGCTCCTCAACTCTTTCTCGTGAAAAATCCAGTGAAGAGAGAATTATTCGCCTAAATTTGGACCCCAGTGCTCAGCCCCATACATGTTCATGCCTGCAAAAGTATGGGTATAATAATACACCGTGCAGAGAGTTCAAGGTGGGTTTTACCTATTATTTCAGTGTTAAAGGGCTTAAAAATATTTATCACCCTCAAAAGGGTGATAAAACCAGAAAAGAAAGCTTACTAGGGATCTGATATGCAGAAACCTACAACTCTCAATACAAAAGAGGCTGCAAACGATCGAGTTTTTCATATACAAACACTGACTGAACTGTTGCCCCCTAGATAATGAAGAGTTAAAACTCACAGACTAGCATGGAAAGTAAAGATGAGAAACCACTGGATTCCTTCAGAGGATTAACACACACCCTTAAATCTCTTCTTAGGGTGTGCAGAATCCTATACAAGGCTTTCTGTGAGCATTTCAGGATTTCGGTAGGTCAAGAGACCTCAAAAATTTATTTTTTATTTGACCTGGATGGCCATTACAAGCCAAAGTCAGGAGTGTAATGACACAGTTCTTTACCATGTGTAAGCAGATAGGAGATGACTTATTAGTGCTATTTAACTGAGCTGTTCCAATGCACTATAGAGGCCTGAAGCCCCCTTCCCTCTCCCTGGTTTCCAACTTGATGGCAAAACAGAGGGTGCTTCTCATTTTGCTTCAGTGCAGTGGACCCTTCTTTACGAAGATTTGCATAATAAGCTTGTCCCCAAAGACAAAAAAATGGAATAAACAGTACTACTTACAGTCAAGATGCAATTTAATCAACAGAGCAAAGAGTTATTTTCTATGGTTTCACTGCTAGCAAATCACAATTCATATAAAAAGCCAAGTATATTAGAATTTTTATATGAAATACCATTGCACAATAAGTTCCTCCCCCAAAATACTGCAGTGTGAAGATGGAATACCTGAAATTTGTGTTCTCTTTTAACTCAATAGCAAGTTATTTGAGCAAGGAAGCATTACTTCATTATACAGTATGAGTAATATGCTTATTCACAGGAGTAACAGCTAACTCAGGTATTTCCAACTGATATCAGGAATCATTCAAACATATCTAAAGTACACAGCTGCTATTACTGATTGCAAAGAATGGCTGGAGACCAAGAATTAAAACATGTTGAGCATAGGATATACAATATCATTTAATCCCAGACAAAAAAGCAAATGTGCACTCTGGGATTTTTCCACCCCACCTTCTGTAAATCTCTTTCAAAACATTTGTTGCATTCAAGGTGCCATTGTCCTTGAAAGAGAAGAACAGAGAGAGCATAAAGGTGATATTTTGGGAGCAAACTGCAACTACGTATGTCCCTGCTTTCCAGGAACTCACAGCTGCTTTTTTTCCTCAGTAGTGGCTGCAGCTGATCCCATTCTCTTAACAAAACTAGACCCATCCCTACAGGAGTTTCCCCTCAAAAAGCCTCCTCACCCTCCCCCATCATTAAGGAACCATAATTCAAGATTAAATACTTTGGAAAGAAATTCATTTTCCTGCAGCAAAGGAAGACTCATGCGAAAACATCAGAGCAATCTAATTTTAGACCATTCAGACAATATGCTGGATCCCTACGCACATTTATTTAAGGCTATTTATAGTCCTCCAGACACTGCTGGAAGTCAAGTCATCCATTGTGGAGCTACTCTGCTGTACTCTGGTTTGGGAGGGATGAGAAAAGGAGGAGGCAATCAAGAGCCTGATTGTTCTGGGGAACACAGGTAGGGAGGTGTTAGATAAAATGTTCATTTGCAGTTTGAACAGAGATCAAAAGGTGCTGCTGCGTAGCAGCTTTGCTGCTGCCAAAAGCCATAGGAGCACCGTAGAACTTGGAAGCCCAAACAGCACCAAATTGCAGGCCCAGCCACGCAAAGCTGCAGGCATGGAAAAGGGACCATGTGCCAGAGTGGGGGAAAGAGCCCTGAAAAAGTTGTCAGTCCTTCTGGAGCAGTATAAATGGCTTTACTGTACCTCAGAGCCTCAGCGTTGAAGTCAGCAGCTCCCAGTAGGCACGTGACTTCAGAACAAAGTTCTTCTTTTTGTCGTAGGCACTTGCAAGCTCATCTTAAACATTGGCACTCCACAGTCTGTAGGGCTGGGTTATCAGAAGGCCTCTCAAACCCCAGTCCTTTTTTTCAGTTCTTCTTTTTAGTTAATTTAAAAAAAACCAACCAAACAACCAACAAAAACCATTTTAATATAAATATCAACATATCTTCTGGCTCCAAATGAATTTTAGCAATTCATCTAAGGCAACTTTTCCATTGCAGATACGCAGTGGTAGGAGGACCCACCTCTGTTGAATGTAATTCAGGCTTGGCTCCCCCTGGTACCACAGAAGCCTTTGGACCTCAGCTCCAGTTACTGTGCTGTAAGATGAGAACATATTTCTTGTCCATTTTTCCTTGTCTGGTACATGGATCATATTTTATCATATTTACATGCAAGTCCTGGGGCAGTCAGCTCTTCTAGAGCAGACATGGTATTTTAACTCATAGTGTGACTCATATAACCAGGTAGAAGGACCTTAAGTCAAAAGTATGGAAAATCCAAAGTGCTTCAGCACAGCATTCTTATTTCCACCACAGAAAACTCTGCTTTTGAAGGTATGGGTGATTTTTTACATCCTCCCCATGAACCTAAGTCACCTGGCCATGCAGAACCTGATTTTTTTTTCTTTAAAGCAGAAACTGCCAAGGCACAGAGGAGAAAATATATTTTAGGTCACAGATCCTTCAGTCAGTGTCCTAGTATCTATGTGAGCTAAAACCGATTCACTATTTAAAGACAAACATGTAGACAGTTTAAAATGATTAGTCCAAGGTTCACAAAAAGAGAGAGAGATTCAGAAACAGAATTTTAACTCATCAGGGTTTTCAAGTTAACATCTTCACCATACTAAACAGCAGCTCAGTTTGATATCAGATGTAAATCTGCCCTTGGAAGTATTAGCAGGCTGATGGCAAGGTAATCAAACCATTCTCTCAACTCCAAAAGGTAGTTCCTCAGTGGAAGAAAGGATATGAGTGGTTTATGAAATTACCAAGGACAAAGATATGTAACCAATAAAATTGGAAAAAGGACAAGACAAACTGGCATAACAACTAATAAAGTAGCTCTATATTGAAGTTTTTCTTTCTAAAATTATGTCTGGTGATTAGCCATGACCCTTTAAGGAGTAGCTGGTCTCCAGTGCAAGAAGTCAAAGTTACTCCCAGCAATGTGAGCAGGCCAGCAGCACACCTGCCCAAAGGGGTTAACTTGTTAACACTGCTTTTTTTCAAGACCTCATGATCCCAGACCTTTGAAACGTCCAGTGTTTGCAGTTGCAATATTGCAGAACTAACATATTACAAGCAGTTTAGGATTTCTTCCTTACTTTTATAATTCAAGTCTCTATTCCTCAGTTTTCTAGGAGTTTGTGTTCTGTACAATTAGTTTTAAGGTTCTCAGTGTGCGTACACATAAAAGCTTGTGGCTGAGAGGCTTCATCTGAGAGCAGAACTTAAATTAAAAAGAAAGCTATAGCAGACTTTGGGCTTGATTCTCTCTGGTTTTAAAGCAGGATGAACCTCAGCTCTCATTACCCTTCAAGAGAAGTCGGGAATGCAATGCAATTGCATTACAAATGTTACCTCTTAAAAGCATTTTCCTGAATAATTTGAAAAAATGTTTTAATAGCATCAGCAATAACAAAAACAGGGAGCAACTACAGCACAGGCACTACACTACAAACAAAAAGAACAGGCTTCTGGAGAGTGAAAATGGCCAAGGAAGACCAGGCTGTGTTCAAGACAGAGCCTTTTGCTCCCATCTTGGCAACTTACTGTTTATTTTCCTTGTGAGGAAATAACTGTATCACTGATCAATGCCCTAAAGCCAATATCTCAATGTCTCATTGTTCTTGTAATAGTTACACAACTCAACAAACACATAAAAGCTTGCAGCAAAGAAATGTATAGTAGAAAAATGCAGCAAGAGATCTTAACCAAACATATCTAGAAGTGAACAAACTATTTTAGGAGCTACTTACTTTCCAATAAACTTATAAATATCATGTAAGCCTCAAAAGGAAGCATTTCAGTGAACTAGAAAAGGTGGATAAAAGGCAATAATATTGATAATCAGATGAAAAATAATCAGATGTACCGAACAGTTTCAACATGAGAAAATACTAAGAAGACTGGGAACCCTCAGGCTTAAACCAGAGAGGTTTATAAAATCATGTGTTGTACGAGAGAGATGAAGAGGGAACGATTATTCACTGTTTGAGACTCACACAAGGAAATCATCAAGTTGAAAACACAAGCCAAAGGAAATACTTTTTCCAAACAAGGCAGAGTTAAATTGTGTAACTTATTGAGTGTTGTGGATGCCAAGTATTTAAATGGGTTCAAGAGGGATTATACAAATGACTGCAGAGTACTTCCAGTGGTGGCTATAAAAAATTAAAATAAAAAAACAACAAAAGTTTTGATGCAAACAGATGCTTCAGAAGTCCCCAAGATGATGACTGCCAGAAACTGGGTGGGTGATACTTCTCTCAGTCTCATGCCCCTTCCCTAAAGAGCCATGAAGACAAGACACTGGAGCACATGGTCTCCTGGGTTTGTTCAGGGCAGCAGCACTTTTGCAAAGGAGGCTTCTGTCTGTGGAGACAAGAAGTCTGCTGAGCTCCCCTATAAGAGGAACCTCCAGGGTTAAGCAGTTTCTCTCAGCCTTCACTACAGCTCATTCTCATGACTTCCACTGATGTGGGGCAGAGAAGGGGAAGAGAGCAAAGCAGCTGGAGCAGAGAAGGTCAAGAGAACGATGGCACCTTCCATGCCACATGTAGAAGCTACACCAAAATTTCCTGCACTTTAAAAAAAAAAAAAATTCCTGTAGAAAACTTCTGAGAGCTTTCTTGACAGCACAGACAGTTTACAATGTCTGTAAGTTTTTTTATGGCATGCTATGAACAAAATTTAAGTAGCAATGCCAAGAATTGGAATGATTTACATCATTCTCTCCAGGGTGGGGCATACTCCATCCTCTGTTTAATCAGAGGCTCATGCTGCTGAACTGCATTTATCATTAGAAATGAAAAGATTTCTATTTCAAATCTCTTGAATTCTTCAAGTGGGGCAAGCTTGGTGGTGGGGAAACGGGTCTACATATTTGAGACCTGAGGGAATCATGTGCTTCCAGCACAACCACAGCTCCTGGCTGCTGCAGCATTCCTGCAGGACTCAGGGCAGCCGTTCATCTCAAAGGCAATAGCCAGAGCAAGAGGAGAGTGCTCACCATCATACCTTTGCGAGTCTTGCAACCAGTTTTCAAATGCATTTCCGTAGACGTGGAGCCAACAAATTGGCTTTTTGCACAACATCCATCTTAGGAGGTCAGAAAAGCAATACTGAGCTGGCGATCAGGCTTCTCAGACACTCAACCTCTCACCGGCAATTTAATGAGCTACAAATCAAAGTACAGTCACAGCTCATAGCATGATTCATCTGGTTTGCCATCTCTTACCAGGACTACCCAAATCCAGATGTTCTGGAAAATTTTGCCCAGACTCCACCAAAGTCCCAACACATTCCTGAAGGAGGGCCATGTTTCCCATTATTCTTCCAGGACTAGATTACCCTGCACTGCAATGCTTCCCAGAAGCAAAGAACAATCCCACTGGGGTTAAAGAACAGCTAAAGCCAGTGGACCTTTTTTTTCTGGGCAGACAAAGGGTAAAACTATCCTGAAGACATCAACAGAAATTAGTGTATCACACACTGTTTTCCATTATCACCCCAAAACTTTCCTTCTTTATAAATGTGGTCATATGCTAAAGGAACCAGATGTTTCCTTATTAATGAAGACAAAATCTATAAGCTGCAAATTTTAATTTCTTTTCTCTGATAAGTTGCTTTAACTGCTGCAGGCAAAGTTTTCATACAGCTCCTGCATCACAACCAATGCTCCAACAAAAGAAAGGTCTACTGACAGGCAAAAGCTGGAATTTCTTTTCTGTTCAGGAAACAATCTTAAAAGTTCTTCTAAGGGTAACTTTGTTTTGAAAGCATCAAAAATTGCTGGAAATACAAATAACAGGATTGCTGTGATGTGCACTGCCCCAAGGATTAAGCAAAGAGGTTGGCATCTGCCACAGCACTGCCTGCTCGTCCACAAAACAAAACACTGCCAGGAGATGTAATCTGAGGCTTACTTTGGATTCTCAGTACTGCTTTTAATCTAAGATATTCCACTTTTTGGGTTAAGACAAAGCTTTAATACTGGAGGTCTACATCCTGCAAGGGAGTAGCTTCTGGCCAAATAAAGACATCTTCCCAATGTCTGCAGAATATAACATCATTTTTATTACTATGTCACCACCAAGATCCAAACCTACAAGCAGTCATGTCCGATTTAATTTACTGCTCAGTTTTCTGAGTTATAGCAGAGATGCTACTTTAAGTGAAACAGGGAACCGCTGCTCAAAGTGCAGTAAAAACGTGGGGCCCCTGGATAGGTTTTTTCCTGGCTCCCAGACGTCCGAATTCAACCTCAGCTGACAAAGTCTGCGGTGGCCTCTAGTGGCTGTTCTTCCCACATCCCAAATTCATCACATCATTTGGCTCGTAAGCCTGCAGCTGCTCCACTCCCCTTTAGTACTGATCTTCAGCACCAGGCTGGAAGTGGCATCAGCGTGAGATGCTGGTTTTGAGGTGCGGCAGAAGAAAGATAAGGCAGGCTTGATACAGTCACCCCAGATGCCATTTATCAGTATCTGCACGTCTTTACCAGCTGTGGTTGAGTTAGTCACCTAACAAACAGGTATACCCAGAGGTAAGGTAGTTCTGGTTTCTAAAATGATGTGTTTTCTACTGATTTTCTAATATTTTCTTTTCAAGTTACAGTTTAAGCTACATTGCCTAACAAAGACAAGAAACAGATGCATCTTCATGGAAAATTAATCTTCATTTCACATGCTCTTTCAAATTATTTGAGGATTTACAAATTACAAATGCAGACTTTAAGAATCATTAAGTAGTTAAATAGATCTCCAAAAGCAACATTCTGATGCATTTTTGAGGGGAATTGAATACAGGGATCCTGTGATCTGCAGCCAAACCCCTCTTCCATGTAGCAAATCAAACCCATGGGAATTTAACATTCGTAGCAAGTTTCCTATAAACAGTCTCACTCTCTGTAACTCAGGTATGAGTCCTCAGTTCCCTATGATCTTGCCTAAATTGCAAATGGATCAGTGTAGAGGTTCAGTTTCAGACTGAATGAAATTTTGTTAGTATCAGTGACTCTGAAATTTACAAAGGTTTAAAAAGTTGTTCAGCTGAAGAGGAGACACTTGAGTTTGAACAGTCAGTTCCCAGGTCACAGCAGACACTGCCCAGTGCAGTCTTCTGTATTCTCCAAGTTTGTGGTTACCCTCTCAAGCTTGAAACCACTACTCAAAGGATACAAAACACTGCGTAAGCAATACAACAACCAAGTCCTCCCTTCCCGAGAGGAAGGACCAATCCAATTTCTCAAGTTGACAGGAGAAAATAACTTGAATTCCTGGCAATTTTGTGCAAGCTCCAGCTCCAGCCCAAGTTACAAGGCACTGCTCTTCAGCCTTCCTGGCTCTGTGTTCCTTGGTTCAAGTGAATATTCCCAAGCAGGACACTGTACTTGTCTTTGACCAGTGTATCCCTGCTACTGATGCTGCTGGACTGTAAGCAAGGCCAGATGCAATTTACATTCCTCTCTTTATTTTGGTAACAGACTATTCAAGCACAATTTTAATTTGATATTCTTTATTATGGTATCCAGGAAAACAATAACAAGGTGATTGCTTATTACAGCTTCCACAGACTGGGGCTCCCGGTCTAATTGTCCTGGGTACACACACACACACACACACACACACACACACACACACACACAGGCTGGCACACAAAAGACAACCCTGGCCACAAAGAATCTTACAATCTAAACAAAGAAAACAAAGATAATGA
Organism: Calypte anna; assembly: GCF_003957555.1. Classification (NCBI taxonomy): domain Eukaryota; kingdom Metazoa; phylum Chordata; class Aves; order Apodiformes; family Trochilidae; genus Calypte; species Calypte anna. The sequence goes on from NC_044245.1 coordinate 118,395,210, forward strand.
TTAATCAAGAAACAAAGAGGAGGAATCACCTGTGTGAGAACACAGGAGACTCTTAGCTTGGCTTCTAGTCTGGATTTCAAGAGCTGAAATTCCTACCCTGTTACAGTGCTCTTATCACCATGGCCTGCATTTTTATTTGTCAATTACAACTCAAGATACATTCTTGAACATTTACAGCCAACATAAGAAGACACAAAGCTCAGGTTCTAGACAGTAATTTGTCAAGTTGTATACAGCAAAATAGACTAAGAGATTCAGAGAGTGTAAGTGCCCAGTTTTCCAGATGAGAAAGGCAATAATCATTAATTAAAAATGGAAAACAAAACCATCCAGGAATAACAATTTCTGCTAAACCAGTCAAGATTTAGTGATATTCACTTCAGTATATCAAACTGCCAGACAGTCTTGTGTTTGGAATGAATTAGTGACAGCTGTGTTGTGCTGCATGACAATGCCTGACCTTTAATGTTAACCACAATAAATAAGGAGAAGGAATGAACACTGAAAAGCTATCAGATCATCAAAAAGCTATGCTTTAGCTGCTCTGATTCTGCAGAGTTTCAAACAGAAGGAAAAAACAGAGTTGTCATTTCTGGCACTCACATCACAGCTTTGCTGTCCTTGAGCTGGATGAAAGTATTTGCAGAAAGCTAAAATAAAAGTGAGAGGACACATGGAAAGAGATCAAGAGCAAGTGTATTGGATTCAAAACTAGGTAGCATGGTTTTGTTTTTTTTTTTTTTTTTTTAAACCTGGAATAAGAGTTGCTGTCTTTTGTCAACATCAAAAGAACTTCTCTAAAAGGCAGAAAGATGACTCCTGCAGCTACAGCCCAGCTCTTCTCACCCATCAGTCACAGAAGGGGAAGCAATGTTGTAGATGCAGTTCTGTCTCACCAACAGAAAGGCACTTGGTATCTGGACATGAGCTATATCCAAACACTCACTACACTGCAATACACAATGTGTTATAATGTGTTAATCCTAAAGATTTCCAGTGTCTATTAAAAACAGGTTCTGATGACACCTGCCATATTTATGCACTTATTTCTTACACGTCTGATCCAGAAACACTCCAGCACAGCTATTCTAGTTCTGAAGAACTGGCCAAATTCTTTAGTGTTCAGAACCTATCTAGGGAGTAATGAGAAGAGGGCAGATCTACCAGACATCCAGAACAACCTACAGTATATATAAAAAAAAAAAGCATTGGCTAATTCAGCACTGCAACGATAATCCACAATTAACAATGTGAAAACCTCAAATCTGATGAACAGATGATAACTGATGTCAGTCCTTCAGAGCCTTCTTATTTTGAAAGCACCTGAATTTTCCCCTAGTCTGAATTTAGTAGGACATTCTTACAGCTTGAGCAAGAAGTAACCCAAGTATTTACATACTGAGATGACTCTTATTGCAGCCTCCAGGCATTAAAGCCCAGCCTCCTGCAATGCAGTATCTCTGTATGCAGGCTCCCATTGGCCTGTAAATGTTACAAATATCACGACTCTCTCGACTTGGTGATCAAATCCCTTCACTACAGACATCTTCCATAGAGACCAATTAAGACAGCAATGACCAACACTGCATAGGGAGCATATTGAAACTGCCAGTCTCCATCTTCTACAACACAGGTCCAAAGGGCTGAGTCACAAATGGAACCAAACCAAAGGATGACCTAGGAATCAGCTGGTGAACATCCTGAAAACAAGAAAACAAAAGCAGAGAAACTGAACAACCCTCCCCATACAGGCGTACAGAGCAATTCTTGCAAAGCTCTCTGGACAGCCTGCTTCAATACCTAAATGGTTCATGTGGAGAAAGAAAAAAAAAAATACTACACAAAAAAAGCTGTAGTTTCCTGGCTACTAAGGGAAGTAATCTTCACTTTTTGATCCAAGAGAAACTACATTTTCAGACTTCCTAATTCTACACCACCAATATCAACTTGCACAGCTCAGAAACCCTGAAACTGTAACAAATAAAACACACAGTCCAGCATACCGAGTACCTCCCCTTCACTAACAGTATCTGACAAAAATCCATTAGCACTTAAATAGTCTGGCATGTAGGAGCTACCACAGAGAGCAGCTTCCTTCTGGTATTGAAGACAAAGTCTTTCAGTGAAATCTCCCAACTCATACCAGAATCCTGGGTAATTTTCAGTGAAATGCGCTGCAGGAAGTGGTGGCCTTGGAGTTCAATTCACCTTTTCCCTGCATCTTTTCTTCTTGCTTATATAAAAATAATTGAGTACCTCCAAGATTACTATCAGGTTACTAGTTCAGCAGAAAAGCAACTAAACAAACAAGCCAGTTTTTAGTTGTACCACATCTAGTTCACCATGAAAACAGAAGGTCTTGTGCTAGATGAGGCAAGGGACAGAGCCTCAATTCTGGCAGCACCTTACAGTACTTTCAGCTTAGGATGACCATGAAAATATTCCTCCCATCCCTTTAATACCACGTTCTTCCCCAGAATAAAATCATCTCACATGCAGTTAGCTATAAATCTGCAAAGGGCAGAAGGACCTCAGTTCTGTATTAACCCTTTTTACTGAAGTCCAATTACCTGTACCAAAATACCACGCTGATTATTACAATTCTGGGCAATATAACTCTGTAAACACAAATAATATTTTCAAAGAAAAAAGTGTTTTGAAAAAATTATCAAGTGCTTACCAATAACTACTTATTTTCCAAATAAGTTATCCCAACATACTTTCAGCATATTCTAATGTGTGCTGAAACAGCCTATGGAGTTTCTCTCTGCACATCAAATCCCTTGATCATTCCTAAGCTTGGGCATGGGCTCACCTGAAAAGCAGTATTTCCAAAGACCTATCTATATTCAAGAATGATTCACATAGGAGAAAATCAACCTTTGCCTCTAGTCAAGAGAAGAAAGTTTCCAGATAAAAAACAAGAACTCTGAAAATTAATTTCAGATGTTCTGCATTCCTTGTTTGTACTTTAAAGTTACAAATAATTAATTAGTAAAACACTGATTTTAACAGGAGATTCTGGCACATAAACCATTTTTCTGGGGTCATCATGAAATCATCTGTTTTAAGTCTTGAAAAGTTCTGACAAGATGGGGCAAGGAGGATGGGATTTAAGAAAAAATACAAAAACAAACCACCAAAAATCCTATCCAGTCTCTATGAATTACTCAATTCAAACCCATTTACATGCTTTTTTTTTGTGGGACCTTGTAATTCACCAGGATAAATTACTACAGCCTAAGCAAATATTACTAGGCATAGGAAAATAATAATGGTCTCTTCAGTCACATCCATTTCAAATTTTCCTGATTCCACAATTAAGAAAATATGATTAAACTAATCTTCTTCCAGCTTACCAAATCCCAGATAAGAAACAAGGGCCAAAATGCAGCAACATTTGAAAATATTTTAAGCAATTAAAAAATAGTTATCCAGGTGAACAGTAATCGTATGCCAAAACAAGTAATATCAATTGGAAATAGAAGTCTAAAAATCTTCTGAATTCACAGGGGTTGCCATCCCATGGTATAAAATTAAAAATTATTGCTTTTGCCTCATCCAAAACGATAAATACGTATTTCTACAGAAGAGACAAAAGAAACTCACTTTCCCTCTCCAAATTCTAAAACAACTGAAATTATTCTCAATTACTTTGCAGTAAGCAACAGCTCCTCTAAGGCAAAGATGAATGGTAAGCCATTGTGGAAACAAAAGTGCCTTTTTCAAAGGCCAAAGGCTAAGAGTGTCCATGAGGCCAAAAGGAGACAAAAAGCATTATCAGAATTAACAGGCAAGAATATAATCTTTTAAGGTTTTTTGGAAGTGAACCTAATGTTTACATTTCAAGACTACTGTACCGAAGAATGAGGTTTACAGGAAATAGTTTGCTTTAGGGAAACAACTATTACAACCCTCAGTCTTAGAAACCTCAAGAAGTACCTTGAATACCCCCTTCTTTTTTCCTCCACCCTCTATGGTTTTAACAGCCCCAGGACAACCAATTACCACAAGCAAACTATTTTAGTGTCAAAGTATCAGTCTAGAAACTTTACCACTTTTAGCTTAAGGTACAACTCCAGAGGAAGGCACACAGAATCTATCAAGGTAGTTTTAAACAGAGATGGAACATGACTTTGTGCAGTGAGTATTTACTGTATGCAATTCCCTCAAAGTTTCTGAGTTCAAATTTTCCAGTTTCATGGCCAGATCAGATGAGATTCATAGTTTCATGACTTGAGATTTATTTCTTTAAATCAAGACAAGGTATAACTACTTCCACTGAAACAGACTGGGCATACTACAGGGCATGCTGCCCCTGAGTACTCAAGTTAATCAAATCCAAGTCTATAAAGTCCCTTTCAAGAGCTGTGAAGAAAGTACACAGGAACTGAGACTGAAATAAGATGAAACATGTCAGAAATTATACTGTAATAATTCTAAATAGCACTAAATGATTGAAGAATGGATAGTTACTTGCAGCCAAGATTTTGTACTAGAAACGTTTATTCTGTACAGTAAGCAATCAAACTGCAGCAGATACAGAATGCAGATTTATTATTTTGTTGGCTATAAACTCAACTATATTAACAGTTTTTAATTAAAACTATTTTAGCTGCTTGATTGCTCATTACTCTTCTCAATCAATAAGCAGTCCAGTACTTAGGTGAACTTGAAAGACTAATTTAGCAACTTCTTCTTAAGACTCAATTAAATCTCTAACTCATTCTCTCAAGAAATGGGTTGAATTATACCCATTACCAATGGGTACAGAGGAAACACTGACTGCATATTAAACTGGAAAATTAACTAGACAAAGCTTCACATTTAATACAGTTATGAGAGACAGATAATGGAAAAAAAAATCTTAAGATTTTCCAGTTGTAGCAAAGGACACAATAAATCAATTTTAAGAAGTTGTAGCTTTTAAATATTTTCCCATAAAAATATATATAGGAGAACTCAAACTATTTCCTAACAAACGAAACAAAGCAAAGCAGTTAAAATAAAGGAATGTTTCTCATAACTTGATCCATTTATCTAACACATTCCCTCTTCATGGAGCATTAAGTACCTCCCACAACAACCACAAGACATTGTCAGAATCTCCATCCTCTAAAATCAGACAGACAAGTTTTCAAAGAAGGTCCAATGCACACTAATTCTCCAAGATACATACACTTTAAAAGCACAGACAGAATTTAACAGTGCTACTCAAATCAACTCTATGATCATATGTGCTCCCTTCTAATTTTCAATTGCTAATGCTATCTCTCAGGTTTTTTGCTACATGTAAGAGATTTCTAACCAACAAGCAATAAAACTCTGCAACATTTCCAATTAGTTCAGTTTTGTTTTAATGGTATGGGGCAATTCTTAAGAGCAGACACTGTAGCTAGAAACTACAAAATAAAGAGGTTTATTGGTGTGGTCTTGGAATCCCAATTGGAACTGTAAATTTGAATCAAGGCAATTAACTGAAAAGCCAGAGAACCTGAAAATGCAATCTAAGTTTTTACTTCAATTTTGCAACACTTCTTGAAGAACTCAGAAAATGTGAAGTTGGTAGAACAGTATATATCACCAAAATTACAAAAACTGGAAGGAAAGAATACATTGCAACAGTGATCCACATTAAGTGAAGTTATTTCACCACAATAAATGTTTAAAAAAGTGTCAATGTTATTTAAAAAGTGTTGTATCCCTCCCTCCCCCCCCCAAGTATTTTAAGAGAGATAACCTTTTTCCTTAGTCAAAATGGCTTTTAAAAAAAGTTTCTCAAAACAACAGCAACAATCAAAAAACATGAATTGTATTTTCTTTAATCCATAACATCTCTAGTGCTGAAGGGCCATCCGTGTAAAAAGCAGATTCTTTGGGGCCATTAGTCAATTAACTTAATAAAACCCAGTTTTACGAGGATTTATCCTTCCTGCTACGAGGAGAGTCTGCTCCATTTGAGGTTACTGTTCCATTTATTCCATTTTCTAGAAAAAAGAAGAAAACATTTTTCAAATACAATGAGAGGCTTTATACTTCATTACATTTTTGTAGGTTCTGTGCACACAGTCCTTTAACTTCTCTTCTGATGTATCTTCTTTGTTAAATCTCACCATTATCATTCATAATGCAACATTACAGTGAAGCTTTTACAAAGCACAAAATTTAAAATTTACTATGATAAAGTCTGGCTTCCTGACATGGCCAGATATTAAAATGGGTCCATTATATATGCACACATCTAGACTGAAAATCAAGGCAGCTGTAATATTTCAGTAGATACCATCTTAAAAAGTAAAATACTCAACCTGTAGATGAGACTGTCCTGTGAAATTCTGGAGATGTGCAGTATACACACAATTCCCTGGTGTAGGCTGTTTATGCCACCTACTTCATACATTAATTCTTGGTAAAAATTGTACTCCTTCACTTACCTTTACAAGCTGTTCACATATAGGAAATCTTTATATACACATAGATATAAGTTTTGAAGTACACACTTTAACATACAGAATTAATTTATGTTCTGATGAAAATATTTACAGAGGTAAGATGGATAGCAGTAAAACACTAGTTAGATTTGAGATGAGTATGTGGATGGAAAGATTTAAAGCATGAGCACCAGGCACCTAACCAAGAATACAAAGAATGTGTTGCCAGCTGCCATCCTCTACTTCTATACCATTTGTGGGCTGACTTGGATGTCTCTGGAGTTTTTAATCTGTGCAAGTAAGACAGCAAGTATTTGACAGCAAAAGTTTGCTCTAGAACAACGACCCAAAATCTGTGGATTTATAATGCACACAGCTCAGTGCATTATAAATTAGTAAAACAGAGCAACATGCTATCATTGTGAATGAGAAGTATCCCCTTTATTCAGTGTTGTCACAACCCAAGAAAGCAGGGAGGCTGCCTGACAATAAACCATATTTATAAAAGAGATCTGAAGAATAGCGTGCATAGCCAACAGTGCTTGCTGCTTGACATGTTAAGAAGAGATGTTAATCTCTTTTTTTTCTGACTGGCTAAATAAATGCTTTCCATCTGCAGGTTACCACAGAATGTGGCCAATAAAAAAAAAACAACTGTTGATCTCTCTCTCTCCCTCACTACACACAAGTGCTCCCATTTATGCAAACAAGCAACTAAAAAGAAAACAAACCCCCAAACCCAACCAGAAACATACATGAAAATGAGACCAAACAGAGGCTCATTTATTCACATAGTAACTGTCAAAGTTAATCCAACATATTTGGTTGTAAATGAAACACCATTTTTTAATCATACACGTAGTCTTTGGATACTTTTCAATAAGTTTGTGTTATTCTTAAATCAAGCAGCTTCCAAACAATGAGCTAGACCCAAGCCAGCTAACTGGAATCCTGTTTTCGTAAAAGCCTGAGACAAGTGAAAGTAAATGAAGAGCAAGAATCAGCATGGGCCTGAGTACCCCATCCACATCACTGCATGACTTTTCTACTGTCATTTCTTGCTCTTGGCACAGTTTGAAAGTAAGACATTTTGTTGTGCCCTGGCTCTCAAAAATCCATCCAACCACAAATAGAATTTTAAAAAGGAAAAAAAAAAAGGAAAAAAAAAAGGAAAAGAAGGAAAAAAAAAGACTGTTTTAAACTGCAGGTACCACTCCTTCGAAGACACTGTCTTGCTGCATCTTGTGTAAGTGTGCTGACCAGATGTTACAGGAATCCTCAGAAGAATCTGAAGCAACACTAACTTTAAAGCTTTTTTTAAAGTTCTTTTCTTTCCATTTCAAATAAGCTCTAAAATTTTTGCCATTCTTTAAGACAGGCATTGCTCTATTATTTTGTGAATTAAAATTATAACACAAGTCCAATTACCCAGCTTTCTCACCATTCATTTACTACTTCTAAGTTTATATTGAAGCTGAGTGAAAACCAGAAAATTCACCAAATTACATGAAGATTCATTAATACCACAAAAAACATAGTAAGACATAATAAACATGGAGCTCTAACTAGGCAGGACACCTACTCAGGAACTGTCAATCAATTAAAAAAAGTCCAACTGGATTTTCTGATGAAAACAAAAAATTCCAACAACACACAAAAGTTGTGGTAATTACAAATCATTAAATAGAGCACAGAAATACTCTAAAGTGCATGATTTTAATAAAAAAAAAGATATTAAAAAAATAATTTTAAAAGTCCACTGATTTGATCTCTTGACAACAAATCTTAGTTTGCAGTGCAAGTGGTCTCCACACATTCAGTTGAATAAAAAAAGTGAAACAGGTTGTCAATATGTGATTGATAGAAAAGGACTATGAAAAAATCAGCTTTTGAAATGACTCAAGCAGTTTCCAAAAAGTGCAGAAGTTATTCAACCAGTTAAACACACAGACACCTAACTGTTGGTACAACAGAAATAGTGAAGTGTGGGGAATTGTTTGGGGTTTCAAAAAAACCCAAAAGTTTTGTTTTGCTTTATTTTTTTTAATAGAACACATAATTTTCTGGGGAGGGAAAAGCATTCAGTCATTCAGTTCATCTACCAAGCCCTTTTCCCTAAGAAGTGTGACATAATCAAGAAGTCAAACCTGTAGCCATTAATTCAATTCCAAATGCTTCCACACAAAGTAGTAATTATTTCCTCTCATTAAAAGAAGTATCAAAGTTCCATTTCGGTAAAAATGGTCCAATACGAGTTATTTACTGGATCATCAGCCACCTCCTTGCCCTGAAGCATCAATTTAGCAGCAATGAAAACCAAGCTTGAAATCAATTGCAAGAAACATCTGGAGTAAATTGGTTATGAGAATAGATCTAAAAATGTGTCTATTTCCTTTTTATAAGGCAAAAGAACATAAGTGTGACACATTTTTCTAAATTAATATAATCACACTTAACAAAAATCTCATGTTGCATTAACTAAAGAATTGGTAATTCCTTCATTCAGTCAATTAGAAGACAAAAATCAAACAATACATAGTGAATTTAACAACCCACTGTTTGTGTGTTTCACCACACCTGCACGTGAAATGCAAAATGTTTCTTTAGCAATTATATTTAAAAGGGCTCTGCATTACCTCAGGTTTTGAGAAGTCAAGGAAACAAGAAAACAGAAAATACAAACCTCTTTCTTTTCTGGAGTTCTTTCCTTTAGCTGTTATGAACTTCTTTTTCACTGACTGAGGCTGAGAAGAAGAATGCTCTCTCCATCTCCGAAGCTGGAAATTAATGAACTTCCACATCATAAATGCCTGAGCCATGCAAATAGAGGCCAGCACACTGATTCTAGAAGCAAAATCCAGATAAAGGTATACCAATAAGTTTATCTCATTCAAAGAGGAAGTAGAACACCACATCAGATCGTTCTTTGTATGTCATAAACTGCCTCTTTACTCAGGTTCCTCAAACACATTAAGAGTGATTCATTCTGGGTAATATGAATTTAACAAAGTTTTGGGGCTTTTGTTATGGGTTTTTTGTTTTTTTAAGTTCTCCCTCTTCTCCTAGTAACACCCATTTTCTAAGCTATGCAAGAATTAGCTCACAGCAGCTGAGCTTAGCACAGGTGAACAAAAGTAGACCTACAATGACAGTGAAGTCTTTGCCCCTCTATCAAAACTGGAAATCACTAGGTTTCTTCCCTGGTTTCTCTTTTCTCAGTATTACTCACAAGGTACCAGGTGGTAACGGCTGAAAATGGCTTATGAGAGTTTGGCCATGCCGAGTAGCAGTTCTGCAGTGTAATACTGACACTGTCAAAGTTTTAGTAACTTCCTTTTCTGGACTTAAGTCATAAAAAGGCCAGGCAGAATGCTGAACATTCATAATAAAGGCAGAGAAAGAGGCAGTAATATTCAGCCAGGACCCACAGATGCTCTGGGCATAATGCCTTGACTTCTACAAACTTGCTTGCAATTATACCCAGAATTCAATTCACTAAAACATTTGAAAGTAATCTCTGTAATTGGGTATTCCTTTTAATTCTGTTTTGCAAAAAGAGTTACAGATTTTTCAGTTGTAGACTGTAAATTCTTGAATTTCACTATGCCTTACAAGTGAGTTATAGAAGCTATTCCAAGATCTATAGATCCTATCAGCTGCATGAATACACCTATCCATCCAGAATTCCTAACACTAATACTGTACTATTTATATTGTGCATTTAACCCAGGTTTACATCTCATGGTAAAGAACAGTTTCAAGTGTACTATACCTAACAGCCAGGATATTGAAGTTTCCAGTACTGAAATTCAACTGCTGATCTTCTGCTCTTGCCAGTCCAAAGCCAAAAGTGAGAACTGAAAGAATCAAGGTGAGAAGCCTTCCCAGAACAAAAAGAACTGCCCACAGTGAAAATCTACAAAGAAAAACATCAAAGCTAAATTAATTTTCTCTTCACAAGTATTAAAAATATACTCTCCACCATGTGAATTTGTTCAAAATTTAAGAACTTGCCTACATTCATTATTTTTCACCTATCCTAGCTTTGTATTTCTAGTACTTATTGAAGACAAAAAGCAAAATCACGAAAAGCCCTGCCTCACAATCTTCTACAAAGCAAAGCTGTGTTCTGAAAACTAATTTCAGCTCAACAGAAAATGCTTGCCATTACTATTACAACATAACCATGTTAATAGTTCTTATAGAACTGGCTGTACAGGCAACCTATGCTATTCCTTTCTCTGTTTTTTTTTTTTTTTAGCATTGGTACATCAAGGAAGATTTTATTTCATTTTACACCACTGCCAGCATTTACTTTAATAGGCAAATAAGACTAAAAAAAATATTGTTTTAGAGATATAAATACTAAAATTAGAGAACTGTGACTTCTGAAGAAACACTGTTTGAACCTCCTTGTAATTTTGGTTACTGGTTAGCTAAATACGCAAGACTTTGAGGCAGAAATTACATTAATTTAAAAGATTAAAGACTACTTACCCTTTCTGGTATCTTTCATCACTGAAGTAGAAAAGACGGGATATGTGGAAAAGAAATTCAACAAAGTAATGTAATACCAGAAGAACCAGTCCAAGATGGGTCAGACTATCAAAACAAATAAAACCATCAATTAGACATTTAGCCATATGTTAAAGACAGCAAATAAAGTAGGAAAAAAAGCAACCTTACTATTTACTTACTTTAGGAGATAGGCTCCAGCAATATGAAAGAGATAAAGTCCAATGTAGACAATCTGTCGAAAGATGTCTTCCTATTTGGAAGAAAAAAGGAATTATGGATTATACATAACATTATATACTATTATACAGTGTTACAGAATACAAGGTAACCTCTAGTTTTGAAAATTCTTCTTGGTTTATTAGTTACCTTAACATGGCCTGTTCTAACACTGAATTACACAGCCTAAATGACCTAATTCTACCCAAAAGTTACAGCTTTCTCTCCAGTAACATTCAGTATCTTAGACATTTGCTATTGTGAGAAAATGTGTCAGCTATGTGATGTAACTGCTGTGAATTTGTACTAGCTACTACAATACTTACTTGGTATGTATAATCATATTGATGAATAACTTCATACAATTCCACATGTCCACTGCCCCTCAGATTGTGTCTGATTGCTACAGAAATAAGTCTACAAACCAAAATGGGAAGGTTTACAAGTGCTGATATCTATTTTAAAAAATCAGGCTCATCCAAGATTCTGGCACACTGTTCCTGGTAAATACAGAGAATAACCACTTGTTCTAAGCCAGAAAGGCACATTTTGAGTAGCCCCACTCAACTGAACACTTCATGGAGATGAAATAATGAAGAGGAAGACACAGAGCACATGGAAAGCAGAAGGTGCTGTCTGTGAGCAGAAGAATCAACTGAAGCATACCAGATCACAATAAAAATCTGTCTTGAAGAAGTACGTGGAGTATGCTGAGTTGTGCTTAAGAAGCTCCTACTTTTTGGAAAGATTTCCTGCACTTCAAGCAAGGGGCTTCTGCTTTGTCTTGTATACACGTAAGTGAAAAAAGGCCTAAAAATTGAATCCTGTAAGATCTCTGCTATGTTATGCAATACTCCATCTCAAAGCCAACAACAGCACAGAACCAAATACTTGTGACAACAGCAAATACCACTCACATAAACAAAGAGCAAGAAAACAGATAAAGACCTACTCTAAATGATCTGAAAGAGAAAAACAAGTTCTTTCAAACAAATTACCAAATATTCAGTACAAATGTTCAATTTCTCAACATACTACCAGGAAAAGCCTTTTGCATGTTATCATCAGAACTGACATAGTGTTTAAATAGCACATGCTGCCTGCTTAGACAAACTAAGAGACTGAAGGGCTACCTACTGGAATAATATGGGTGAAATGACACACTACTATACAGAAAGCTGAGTTGAGAACTCTTCTTGTCTACATCAGCAGTACAGACAACTACACCTCGGTAAAAGAAGACAGCACTTTCAAGAGAAGGTATAAAGCAGAGAAGCCAAGATGGCAGAGATTCAGATGTGGTGAAAGTAGCATCACCTATGAACTTGCTAATAGAAATGAACTAACACTCTAAATGAAAAGACAGAGGCCAAAATTCCAAGCAGTAACACAGTAGAACACTATTATTTGATATATGGCACTTCTACCACTTGTGAAAGCTTTCTTGAGTTACGTTAAAAAACCCTCCACACTTGGATATGAAATCAAATTTGAGAGATATCACTAGTGCAATATGGGAACATCAACTGCAGTGTACCTGCAAAACATCAGTGTTTATACTGCAGCTGATCAGCAAGAAAAAAAATCATCTCATTACTATTTTCCCAAGAGTCTTTTAGGCTCTTAAACGGAGACCTGGGGCTACATAGCATATACGTTTAGTTTTCTTGACTTGTGCAGAACTCTGGCAGCAGAGACACAGTCTGGTCACAGAGCAACAACAGAACCACAGAATGGTTTGAGTTGGAAGGACCTTTATGGATCATTCAGCCCAACCCCTCCTGCCATGGGCAGAGATGTCTTGCCATAGATCAGGTTGCTCAAAGCCCCATCCAACCTGACTCTGAACACTTCCAGGGAGTGAGTATCCTCAACTTCTCTGGGCAAACTGTTCCAGTGTCTCACCACCATCATCATAAAGAATTTCTTCCTATCTAGTCTAAATCAGATTAAAATAAATGGTCTCCACAAGAAAAAACAAAACAAAACAAAACAACTTTCTCCATCTTTCTTAAAAGCTCCCTTCAAAATAATGAGTGGCCACAATAAGGTCTCTCTGAACTCTTTTCTTCAGGCTGAACAAACACAATTCTCAGCCCGTCTTCATAGGAGAGATCTTCCGGCCCCTCTGATCATTTTTGTGGCCCTCCTCTGGACCTGCACCAACAGGTCCATGTCTTTCTTGTGCTGGACAGAACTGGACACACTACCCTAGGTGGAGTCTCCAAGGTGGAGTGCAATAGAGAGGCAGAACCAACCCCCTCAACCTGCTGGCCACACTTCTTCTGATGCAGCCCAGGATATGGTTGGCCTTCTGGGCTGCAAGTGCACATTGTTGGTTCATGTCTAATATTTTAACTCCCAGTACCACCAAGTCCTTCTCCACAGGGCTGATCTTTATCCCTTCATTCCCCAGCCTGTAATGATGTCAAGAGATTCTCATGACCCATGTTCAGGACCTCGCACTTGTCCTTGCCTGCACTTCTTTCACATGGGCCCACTCCTTAAGCCTGTCAAGATCCCTCTGGATAGCATCCCTTCCCTCAAGCAAGTCAACCACATCACTCTGCTTCATGTCAGCTGCAGGCTGGCTGAGGGTGCACTCAATCCTACATGTCTGTGTCACTGATGGAGATAATAAACGGTACTGGTCCCAGAATGGACTCCTGAAGAACACCTTTTGTAACTGGTTTCCACTTGGAGGTTGAGAACTGACTGTGATGCTTTGGAAGCAGCCATCCTATCCATCTAATAGTCCATCCACCAAATCCATCTCTCTCCAATTTGGAGTTAAGAATGCTGTGAAGGACCAAATCAAAAGCCTTAACAGTTTAGGGAGATGACATCAGCAGCTCTTCTTTACCCACTGATGCAGACACTATATCATAGAAGGCCACCAAATAAGGCAAGCATGATTTGCCTTTGGTGAAGCCATGTTGAGTGAGTTTAAAACATATAAGTTTAATAAGGAACCTGTATATGAAAAACAAGCCTGAAAAAACATGCAAAGAGACTACTTATATTGGCCCAGAAGGCAAAAAAATATGCTACTAAAAAACCTACAGTAAACTTGGGTGTTTTGAAAACCCTTAAGGGGAAAAGGATGCTGTTAAAAATTTAGCACTCTCAATATATGACTATCAGAACTTCTGCTGAGGACAGTGTTATTTAAATAAAACACCAGAGTTTAGTATTTCTTGGATTTACAAAATTATTCACTGCTTATATCATGATTCATTAAGCAATTCGGCATTTCAATGAGACAATTCAGACTACTAACAACAAAAGTTGAAAAGAAAATCTCACTTTCACTTTTCCAAGGGAAAATTCTTTTAGTAGATGAGAAACAATTGTCATTTTTTACTACCCAGCAGATACCCAGCAACTTCACTGCAATTAGAAATACAGGATTTAACTGTAAAGAAAAGCCCTACCTTCTCAATGGACATTTGAGTACCCAAAATTCCACCAGGAAAAATAGGTAACACAAATAAGGACAAGTTAGGAAATCTAGAGTAAGACATTATTCTGGAAGTCCAAAAGAAATTAACTATTCCACTGCTTAAGCTAATTTGTTGGAGTTCTTTTGATTAACTTTTTAAACTTACTTTTTTAGTTTTCTGGAAGTATAATTCAGGAAAAGCATGAAACCAGTATGCCAACTGTAAGATGTAGAAAAACTTCATTTGAAACCTGTACAATACAGCAAGAATTGAAGAATATTACATTTTTATTCATGAAAATATTTCAGAACTTTATAGTGAATAAATTTAATCACTGTCTCCCAAGAAAGTAAAACACAGATTCTTCAAGCCAGACAACTCAGAATTAAGTTTGGCTTTTTGTTGTTTTTTTTTAAATCATTAAAACAAATAATGCTTTCAGAAACTTACTTTATATAATAGCCTACAGAAAAAGAACTCTGTATGCTACAAATTGACAGAGGATTGAGTTCTTCCATAAATATGAATAAAAATACATTAGTGACTGATGTAGTTTTACAGACTGCTTATTTTACACAGATTGCACGTGACACATCCTAAGTTTAAAACACTGCCCCCACTCCCCAACAATCCTCTACGGAAGACATCTTACGGAATCAGAGTGTGCGGATAATCCCTCCACAGAGAGGTTGGATCTGATATATAGTTCTCCTAAAAAAAAAAAAAAAAAAAAAAAAAGTCCCAATAAACCTTCAAAGATGCTACTTCCTAGTTAGAAATAATGAACATACATATATATTTGTATTTGTGTGCAGATACGTGCTCACATTCACACACATGTATAAGCTGCACATCAATGTATTTCCTTTAAAAAAAACCAAGCAACAACCAACTAAAAACCAAGCCAAACCCAAAAAAACAAGTCAAAACCAAACCAAAAAACCCAGTACAGAGGTATTGACTTAGGAAAATGAAAAGCAACTAAACCAATGAATCAAGAGTTCATTCAAGATTAAGCTAACTTATGTGGAAGCAATTTCAGCCTCACTACAGCCATGGTCTTCCCCTGTAAATTGCTGAAGAGCTTTGAGCTTACTTAACTAAGGAAAGTTTTTTCAGAAGCCATTAAGTTAAGGAAAACAAAGAAAATCATACTCTTCTCCTTTTTTTAAAACTAAGCTCATTTACACACAACTGCTAGCACAGAGAATGTCATCCGAAAGCACATGCTCACCAGAGCCTACAGCAATCTGTCCTTACATCCATTCTCAAGGCTGCCAAAATGGTAGGTATGATGCTTTTTAAACTTTTATTTTATGCTAATAAGCCAACACAGAAAAACTACAGAGAATGAAGTACCACAGTAGAATTAAAAAGGTTTACCTTATTAAGCTAACAGTAAATCAAACTCAGACTGAGCAACACTAACACTACTGGGCTTGATATTAATTGATAACTGCAACCTACACAGAATTCCTAAACTTTCCCCCACTTTAATATTAAAAGCAGCTAAAAACAGAAAAAAAAAAAGCCAGAAACTTAATCATCAAAATAAGTTTTGAAACGTCATTATACAAAAAGAGAAATCATACTTACAGAAACAAGAATACTTGTTCCCCAAACACAGGAGAAAAGGTAGAATGCACTAAGCTGCCCAGACTCATTGAACTTGCTATGCTTTGTTTTTGAAAAGTGCATTTTCCTGTTAATTTTCTGAAATGAAAGTCCATTGTTATTTATATACTTCAGTATTTACCTGTTAACTGCATTGGAA
This sequence comes from Calypte anna, assembly GCF_003957555.1. Taxonomy (NCBI): domain Eukaryota; kingdom Metazoa; phylum Chordata; class Aves; order Apodiformes; family Trochilidae; genus Calypte; species Calypte anna. The sequence goes on from NC_044245.1 coordinate 118,411,592, forward strand.
CATCTAAAAGTTCCAAGGTATGTTTTAACAAGTAAAAGCTTTAATGCAAAAGTTTACTTTTAAGTTAATGAAGTCTAATTAAAACCAGACAATTATCTTGATGAAAGGAATTATTATTCTGTACTTACATCCAGTATGTACTCCTGAATTATAGCATGTATGATTATTGCTACAAGCATGTAAAAGAAAATTGTAGCCAAGTCTTTGATGCCATAGTGATAGAGAGAGATTGTTTCTGCAGATTGCTCTTCTGCAAGACAAACAGAATTAACTGTTAGGCACCAACAGAGTTTAGTGGCTAATACCTTTGTTTCTCAAACTGAAACCTTTCAGACAGAAGTAGTTTGCAGTCAGATGAACAAACAGAAGTCAGATTAAACTGCCAGCACGAGCTAGGTCACTACATTGTTTACAGTCATCTTCTCCATCACATCACAAACTAGATTTGATTCTGGAAAGATGCACTACCAAAATGAACATTTAAGTGCACTTAGGAAGCACTCAAATGCATTGAAAGAGGACTATAAAATTATCCTGAACTATTGTGCTGCATTGACTACTAAAGACTGCCACTTGCAAAACCAGAGCAAGAATTAACATGAACTTATCTACCAGTCAGATAGTTTTAGCACTAATGATGAAGCCAGCAGAATAAAAACCTTGTCCCAAAGCTAAGTAATTAAAATGGAGCTTTACTAAAATCCTTGAAAATTGCTTATTATCTGCTTAAATTGATAAATTCACTTACCCTCGGTCTAGAAGGTACAGCATACTAATAATGTCTGAATACACTGCCTCCTAACTAACCTCCTGCAAGATACCTACCTGTGGCAGGAATGGTAACATTATATTGAAGTGTAACAAAAATGACAGCAACTTTTGCTGTAATCTGAAAGAGAAAAAAAATCAAAAAGGTTACAAATTCTCACTGAAATAAACTACATTTAACCGAAAACATTTACTCATAGTTTTAGCACCTTTCCCCAACACATCTGTCCCATCCCATAACTCACATTATCACCTGACTTTCCAAAGGAAGAACAGAACACATTGTGTGATCTCTATAGGTTTGTTTACAGAACCCGTTTCCTGAATGAAATAATATCAAAAATGCTTCTTATAGTCTTTTCTACTTTAAAATGAAAACACATGCTGCATTTTTTTCTCCAGTCAATGCTGTATTATTACATCAAAAGAATGTGCAATATCATGTAATCTCTAGACCACAATGTATGTGGCAATGGCTGAGAAGAAACTTAATTTAAAAATACTTTTTAATTTGACGAAAATTGAAGGTGAGTATGATATTAATAAATCTGTAAATTATTCCTGCGGACAGGAAAAGGCTACAGAGAAAAGTCTAAAGAACTGAGAAGCATCTCAGGCCAGCTGCATACCAACTCAATACAATTAGCATTCTTTTGACCCTGGGGATCCTTTGTCAAGAACTGCAAAACAGATGAAATTCAGCAGTAGTGGTACTATCCTTTTACAATGGAGAGTAAGAAAGTGCAGAACAAACTAAAAAGATGAGAGGGGGGAAGTCTGTTCTGAAGGTTGGGTTTTTTTGGAGGAGGGCAGGGTGTGTGGTACTTAAAAACACCCAGTAAACAAGCAAGAGGATTGATTCTCAGATGCTAATAGGCACAAATTGTTTTTTTACTTTAACACATCTTTGTTGAATCTCAACATTAATCAACATGCCTTAAGAGCTAAGGAAAAATAACTATGAGTGAAGGAAAAATAACTAAGGTTTACAATATTTATGACCTGATCATTTCTCACAGCTACAAAAACCTAGCATCCTTGTTGCATCTAGTCCAAGGGTTGGACTAGATGATCTCTGAGGTCCCTTCCAACCCGGCTAATTCTATGATTTATAGGATTGACAAAAAAGTAAAATCTTCAACAAATCTTGGAAGGATGCTTTGAGTATCTCACTATGACTATGTTACTACTCCCAGCACTTATTATCATTCCCAAGAAACAAGATCTATTTATTTTTAAAACTAGCACTTTGTAAATAAGCCCTAGATTTTCTAGGAATTGCTGAATACACAGTAGACTGTTCACATAATTTCACTAATTCAGGCGAACTAGTTGGATTCCCTGAAGTTGCCTATAGCTTCTCGTTCATCAAGGGAGCCTTCAGAGGAGAATTCAACACATTAGACAATTCTGAACTGTCCTTGGAAGGCTCTGTCAGCTACTCATGAAGTCCTAATTCAGTTGCACAAGTCAGGCAGTATTACCTTACCACACCAATACTACCACAGCAGCTGACTTCCAAGGCCTATACCAAGACCTATACCAGTTCAAGTCAGAAATTGAGACAAACTCTTACCTCACCTACTGTACAAACAAAGGCATACAGCCCTGTTATACTGGGATAGAAAACACCCTGGATTAAAAAAAAGGAATCAAAAGATTTCAGCACAACCAATCCCTCCAAAAATTTCCAACCCTAGTAGTAATATTGTAAATACAGTAAGCCAGAAGAAGACGTAACAAGTACTTGTTTAAGTCCATCTCTTTAATGTCAATCCCCAGAAAACCACCATAAAAGGGCTGTCTTGGTGATTTTTATAGTATACCCAAACATATACCCAAACATCGCTCTCTACAACTACCTGAAAGGAGGGTGTAGCCAGGTGGGGGTTGGGCTCTTTTACCAAACGACTTTCAACAAGACAAGAGGGCATGGACTTAAGTTGTGCCAGGGGAAGTTTAGGTTAGATATTAGAAAGAATTTCTTTATGGAGAGAGTGATCAAGCATTGGAATGGGCTGCCCACTGAAGTGGTGGATTCTCCATCCCTGGAGATATTTAAAAAGAGACTGGATGTGGCACTCAGTGCCATGGTCTAGCAACCACAACGGTGGTTCAAGGGTTGGACTCGATGATCTCTGAGGTCCCTTCCAACCCAGCCAATTCTATGATTCTATGATAACACTTTCTTGGTCTGCCCTGCTTTATCTTTCCATTATGTATTTTTTTCCTCCTAACTGCACTGGCAGCTAGTGCTGAGCAAGTACCAGCAGCTGGATAAAATTCTTCTGAAAACCATCCATAGAGTGAAAAGGCCCATAACTGAACATGAAGGGTTGTTTAGATGTGGTGCTGAGTGATATGGCTAAGGGAACAACTTTGTTGAGTGTAGGGATGATGGTCAGACTCGATGATCCCAAGGGTCTTTTCCAACCTGAAAGATCCTATGATCCTAAACAAATAGCCAGAGTACCGAAAAAGCTGAAACATTTAGCCAACAAAAAACGGAAGTGTCTTAATTTTACGGGACACCACTGATAACGTTTTGGAAGTCACAGAAGTAAACGACAGCTTCTCAGTTCTCTCAGAAGGTAATCGACGAGAGCCAAAGAGGCACACATAGGATCAACAGTTAAACTGAAGGTTTTGTTGGTCCCCCACACCCTTCCACCAGAATTTACTAAGTTTTCACGTCATTTAGGAAGAGCTTTAATTACTGTATCCAACACGGGGACCCAACAGCGGTGCCCGGGAGGCCGAGCACAGGACCTGCCCTCGCTCAAGCCTTCGGCCTCGCTCCCTTCGAGCGCCGTCAATCCTCCGGCCGCAGGAGATGGTGAGGGTAACCTCGGCGTCAGCCGAGACACCCGGATCGACACCGCCTCCCCCGGGGGAGCAACAGCTCCGCAAACCGCTCTGAGCCCTGGGAGGCCACAGGCGGGCTCGGTGGGGGCTACAGGGGGAACACGCTGAAGGGACCCCGGTCCGCGCCCAGGGAGGGGACGGCGGGGGGGAATCCACACACCACCACTCGTTGCCCTTTCCCGCCCCGCGGCCTGACGGGAGCCGTAGTGCCGGCGGGGCCCAGCTGGGCCGAGCACACAAAGACCGTGGGGGAAGTGGGGGTGTGTATGGGGAGGGGAAAGGGGGGATCATCCGTGACTGCTGAGCCTCGCCCCCCTCGCCCCCGCCCGCCCCGTGCAAGCGCGGCCGCACACTCCTCCCCCGGCCGCTGCGCTCCGACTGCCACGTAACCCCGCCGCCAGCAGGAACTCGCCACCGCGGCGGGAGGAAGCACGCCGCCCCGCTGCCCGTTCCCTCACGGCGGCGCCGCGTTGCTGGGTGGGGGGAAGGCGAGAGGGGGACGGCAGCGGGGCACGGCCTCCTCTCACAGGCGGCGAGTGGAAACGGGAGCCGCGTCGTGGCGATAGTCACGGCCTGCGCTTCCCCGGGCCCAGATGGGAAAGAGGGCGTTTCCCGAGGGGCTGGGCCCGGGGAAGTGCGGACGAGCGGCGGGGAGGGCTCCCGCTTTGGCTGCTCCGGCCGTGTGGCGGGGCGAAGGGTCGGCTCCCCTCCCAGCTCAGAGCGAGGGCGGGAGAGCCGGGGGGTGGGTGCGCGGCCGAAGGAGGACGTGGGCTGGCGGGCAGGTGCGCCGGGAGGTACCCGCTCTGAGTGAGAGGCAGCCGCGGCGCTCTGCCGCCCATCCGCCCTCGGCGCATCAGGACCTCCGCGTCCTCCCTGCCCAGCGCGTAGAGCCCACGGCGAAGATGAGAGAAGCCCCCGGGGGCGCCACTGCCGCCTCACCTCGAACATGAGCCCCAAGAGGAAGATCATGGCCATGCAGGACACGATGTCCGCATGGTTCTGCACGATGAACTCGTGGCTCAGCACCGGCGGGTTCTTGTTGCTTTTCTTGCGGATCGCCATGGCGGGCAGGGAGCTGGGCGCCGCCGCCGCCGCCTCCCCGCTGCCAGCACAGCTCCTGTCGCCGCGGCCAGGAAGAGGCGGAGGGGGAGGAGGCGGCCGCGCAGACGGGGAATGGCAGCCGCCGCTTAGCTTAGTTTCACCCCGCCCCGGCCGCAGGGATCAGCCCCCGCCGCCGCCAGCAGCGCCCCTGCCGGCCGCCGGAGAGCCGCCCGCCCTCGGGGGCGGTGAGGGGCAGTGCCCGGCGGTTCAAACTGACCAACGGCGGCCTGGCCCGCGGGAAGCCGCCCCGGGTGCCGGTGCGGGCCGGGGTCTGTCAGTAGAGCCGCGGCGGACGGCTGCCTACTCGTTGGCGTTTGCCCGGAGCCCCACTTGGGCACCGCATCGGCTCAGCTCCCCTCTCCCACCGAGGCAGCGGCGACAGAAAATGGCCGTGGATCCCGCCAGGGTCGCGGAGGAGGCGATCGCGCTCCAGTGTAAGCGGAGCCGTCGGCCTCCCGCTCAGTGTTCCCAACTCCCCCTAGCACCCCTCGCCATCCTATATCACCTCCGAGTTCCTTCTCCTCCCCCCGAGGCTCTGGCTAAGTTTAGCTGTCGCCAGACCGTCAACGGGAAGCGGGGCAGCCGCAGGATGCGATTAGAAAGCCGCGCTCACCGGGTTCGTGAGGGTCACGGCTGAGGCGCAGCCTCAAGGTACAGCTCAGCTTTCACTGTGCTGGCAGTAGGCTTCTGCCATCCCGTTTACTTACAATGTACTATAGAGCCAGAAATTACATACGTTGTCCAACTAAAAGTAACAAGGAATGTAATGACAGTAAAGCAGACGGGAATGAAAGCTAACCGGGAGGAGCAGAAGGAAGAGACACTGGAAGGGAGCACAGATGTGGATTTAAAAAATAAACAAACCCAAACAAACAACAACCCAATCTCAAGAGGACTGTTATGAGATTAACACAGATTAATATAGAGGTCTGAGAGATCAAACACTGCTGCTAAAAACATTCAGGCTGCATTGAAGCTGCCCTTTTAACACCCCTCTTCACACCCCCATTCCTTTCATGCTACTTACATTTATTAAAACTTCTGGTTGACAGATGTTTCAAATGAATATATCAAGAAGGAAGATCAAGAAAAGGACTAATTCATGGCTGAAGTTTAGCTTGGTTAGAATGGTTTTTGCTGCCATCAGATAATGAATACAGGATGGGAGGATGCAAATACTTCGTATGCCTTGCCACAATGCAGAGTGCACCAAATACACTGTGAACTGGTTTTAATAGGTTGGTTTCTTCCTACTCTGTGGAGCAGTGAGTGACTCATGGAGGAGACTGTTCAGACGAGGTTTTTCAACTATGAAACACCTTAATCAGCTGTAAAGGTGCTCAGAAGTTTCATAGGAATTTATTAATTCAGGAGTCAGGTTTACTTGGTATCTAGGGTACTTAAAATACAGAAAAGGCTACAGAGATCTTTCCCTTCACAGTTGGAGAAACTTTTTTTTTTCTTTTTTTCTTTTTTTTTCTTTAATAGAAAAGAAAGGTTTTAACAAAACAGGCATTCACATTTAAGTTCCAAGATGTTTTATATCTTAGGAATGTCCTCACTCCCTGGCTAGAACAGTATTTTTTAACACTAAAGAAAATATTATTTCAACAGTAACAATGTGAGAGTATATCTCTGACTGCAGATAGCATAGTCATGGATGTAAAATACTGCACCAGTTACGTATGTTGCACTGGGATAAAAATTAGAATTCTTTCTGCAGTGTAGTTTTGCATCCACTTCCCACCTCGGCCTCAAGAGAAATTGGGTCATCTCATCTCCACAGAACATAACAAACAACCTAACTGGGACATCTTTTCCTTAAGCTTGTCATTGGCAAGTGCCTCAAATGTCTGACTACCAACTCTTCCATACAGGCACAGAACTCCTGGTTTTCGACTTGGGTTTGTGTTTGTCCTGAAGACATACTGTAAATTGTTATACTAAAATGAAAAAGAAGGCAACCCCCTTGCCACACCTGAAGAGTTTCCACATTTTCCTTTTATTGGACTTCTTTTTTCTGCCATGCAATGTTTCTTATGGCTCTTTACGCAGTGTGATAATCTGAAAGACCTGAGACTGTCAGTTCTCAGCCTGCTTCTTGCCAATAGGTTGCTGGTCTATGTTTGCCAGATTCCTTTCCAGATATCTGTGTTTTGAAACATTAGGCTTCAAAATGATCACATCATTTAGGAAGGAAGTTCCCAACGATTTGAAATGAGAGGCAGTTCTGGCATCTTCTCACAGAAGATGCCCCTGTGGCAACTCCCTAACAAAACCTTACCAAGCAAACCCAATACATGTTCCAGGTGGAAGGCTGTGGAGGATTTGGTACTGGAGTGTACTGCTGCTCCCACAGTAAGAGAGAGAGATATTGGGTAATTTTACCTGAATTCAATCATAATCAAACATGTTTAAAGATATAACCAAGAAACAACATTTAAAATGAAGCGTAAACAAGCAAGTTAGTAAGAAATGGAATAGAAACCCCCCCCCCCCCAAAGATATAATTACCATCAAACTTTGACCTGCTGGAAAGCAGCTCCATGGAGAAGGACCTCAGAGTACTGGTGGACATTAAATTATTTGTGGGACAGCAATGTGCCCTGCTGACCAAGAAGGTCAATAGTATCCTGGGGTGCATTAAGAAGAGTGTCCCTAAGGTTGAGGGAGCTTCTCCTCCCTTTCTACTCTGCCCTAGTTAAGACCACATCTGGACCTGTGTCCAGTTCTGGGCTCCCCAGCTCCAAAGGGACTGAAATGTATTAGAGGGAGTCAGCAGAGGAGTCATTAGAGGGATGATCAGCAGACTGCAACATCCATCACATGAGGAAAGGCTGAGAGTGCTGGGGCTGTTTATTTTGGAGAAGACTGAGTGGGGATCTTATTAATGTTTATATAAATATCTGAAGGGTTGGTTTCAAGAAAAAGGGGCCAGTCTCTTTTAGGTGATGCTCTGTAACTGGATGGACACAAATGGACACAAACTGGAACACAGGAAGTTCCACCTCAATATGAGGAAAAGCTTTTTTACTATAAAAATGATGGAGCACTGGAGCAGGAGATGTGGAGTCTCCTTCTCTACAGACTTTCCAGACCCATCTGGCTGTGTTTCTGTGTGACCTGCCCTAGATTACCCTGCTTTGGCACAGGGGTTAGACTCCATAATGATCTTTAGAGGTTCCTTCCAACCCCTACCATTCTATGATTCTTTGCTAAGTCTTAAACCAAATAAATGATGTTGCTTCTCAGGACAGGATCTTAAAATTGGCTGGCAGGAAGGCTGAAACTTGATTAGTGCTTCTTCCAGCTTCTGTCCCCAGCTCAGGGGGCATGAGAAACTATGAAGTTAATGCATCAAATGACACTAGCCCTTCTACTTTGAAGAAACAGAAATTGCCCGTTCTCTTTTTATTCTTAACTTTTAATGCATTCTGGACAGATTAATGTATTGATAAAAGGGATGTAAGTAGGCTAATCTCCATTTTTATACATACATGGCAGAAAGATTACATCAGCATTCTATTTTTAAAGAAACAAACATTTCTTCTGACTTACAATCTCATAAACAACAAGGAGTTTCAAAATCTTTACAGCATGTCATAGCTGACATAAGTATCCTTATTGCATATACATCTCAGTGACAGTGCAATCTGCTTTAATATATTAATATTAAAGAGATACCATATATGATTATTGACAAGTTCAGTTAAACTGCAATTTCCCCCATTTTTTTTGAGAATGTCAGGCTGCAGCACAGCATGGAACAAGGAATTCTCTGACTGTATCCTCTCACCTCCTTCACTGCCTGCAAGTTCCAATGATACTTCAACTCAACTCCAAAAGCCATTTTGGCTTTTGTGTATTTAAAAATGAAGAACAGTAAACCAGAAGAAAATGGTTCAGTGATATTTTACCTGCTAGCAGATTTCTTCTTTAGTTCAGAAAGGTAATGAGACATCACTTCTTCATACTGGTTCCCTGTTGGCTTAGGTTCTCAGACCTCACGACAGAAAATTGTACTGTTTCACTGATCTTTAAATTCACAATTTGCTTCAAGAAAGTAATTCACAGAACATGTGAATTTACTTTTTTGAAAAGAAATCAGTAGTAATTACCTTTTTAATCCTAACAAGGAAACGGTAACTATAAATTAATGAAATAGCTACAGGAAAACAGTAACCATTAATGGCAAGAAGTTGACATGAAAGCTTCTGAGTAAGTATGAAGAGATAAACAACCCAAAGGGAACTAAACAAAAAAAGTTTGTGATAGAGGGGAAAAAAGGCGGCTGAAATGGAAAAATGCAACTGAACTGAATATATAAAAGTAAGAAAAACTAGGAGACCTGAAAATGACTCCCAAATGGCACAGCACAAGAAGTCAAAAGTGAGAAACAGTTATGACGTAGCCAAAAAACAGATCGATGAAGTTTGCAAAAACCATAATTTCATAGAGCAGTAAATTATTATTTCCCCTCTTTAGGGGTCTGGTTACTACTTCACAATATGATTTCATTTTTGAATTGCTGCTTCTGGAAGTACTTCTGTACTGGCTTTGGCTCCACTGATCAGAACAAATGCCACCAATTTCATAAAATAATAACAACTATTAAGACATACTTTAAATACCCAAAGATAGGCATGTTTCACAGATGAAGGCACAGGACTGAACAGCGAAAGGTTTTCAATTATTTTCAAGGGCCAATATTATTCTGTGGTACCTTCAAACATCTTGTATCTGATTTTTTTTATTTTGAAGGTTAAGCTGGCATTAGAAGTGTGTATATCACAAAAAATATCTTCACAGACTTTGAATACACAAAGTAATGCAAGTATTTATATTTGTATCTATTTGGAAAGTTTAAGCTACACAGAGAACTGAACTTCCAGTTTAAATTAATCTTCAGACATTGTGTTTTAATACACTATACAGTATCTTACAACCCAGTACAAGCTTTAGTTAAAATATCTGGAGTTTAAATGGATAAAGTTGAAACTTGAAAATTGCTAGTTATAAACTGACATCAAGTGAGCAACCAAAAAAGATGTGCACAGGCAGCTAAATTAGAAAAGGAATATAAACCCCAGTATTTACATCTGTTAACAAAAATAACTTGGTTTTTTAGAATGTACAGATAACTTACAAGAAAATCACTTTTTGAAAAGCACAAGCTAATGAAAACAGGTTTAGAATAACATGTCTGTACTTTTTGCTAGGTTTTTTTTTTTTAATATAAATCATTTATTTAGTTCTTCATGCTCTTTCCATGGTATTAATTCAGTACCTTTCAGGTTATTTTAAAAATTCCTATAGAGCAGAACATGAAAAACTGAACGGTTAGCTGACTGTAACATTGCTTTAAAATTGTGTTACTACTTTTTTAAAAAAGAAAGAAGAATTAGTTTTTATTTTACATCTTGTCTGAGATATTTTTTAATGCAGAAATGGTCAAGATTAAAAATATTCTGGAGCAATCTTGTGTAACTTATAAATTGTTTCTCCATCTGAAGGTGGGAGACTCCTCGCGTACTGTTAAGAAAAAAAAGACCAAGTTAGTCATGATTAGTCACTTAGATGCTCTATATAAACACCTGACTATCTCAAACTTAACCTGTGAATGCATATGTATAACTGTACATGTAATTTTTAAAATTAAAACTACTGGAATACTTTCAGGACAGTGCTGAGTTTTAATGGGAGGCAATAAACATGAACTGTTTCACAATTGAAGTTATTAATACAAAGAAAGATTAATAAAAAAAGGTTTCAATAATCCTGAAGTTATTTAAAATTCAGGACATTAAATGCCTAGATACTAAAAAATCTGAGGTAGCAGTTGCATTTTTTTAAATTTATAAACTGCAGAGAAAAAAATTATCTGTGCTGCTAAGTTAAGAACAGTCAAATCAATTTTTTTCTCTTCATCATCTGAGTTTTAAAAATGTGAAACAATGACCAAGATTTAAATCCAAACATGGAAGAATGTTTACATGTGCACGGTGTGCCATGATCATGAATACAAGACATTATTTTTCTGTTTAAAGAGAAAAAAGCAAATCTGTATAGGCAGGATCACTCCTAACTGAAGCTACAAAATTTATGTACCAACATAAAATGCAATTCCTAGAATGATTCCATGAATTAATGCATCAGACAGCCCATGGTCAGGATTTCCATGGAGGAGCTCTCTTGTAATGTAATATGCCTGCCACATTCATCACCCTTCTTGACCACAGATTTCTCTAGCAAAATATTTTGTGAAAAATAAGCAGACACTGTTATGACTCCAACTGAAGTCTTCCATAATGAGAACAAAACCTGAAATACTGCAACTCAGGCTATGTGTAAAGGACATCATATCAAAACCAAATGAGTAAGTAACATGAGTAGGCAAGCATTTGTATGCTACATGCTCAGAAGCAATCAAATCAACTTTCTATACCAGATGTCCTTAATTTGAACTGAAAAACTGACAAAGGTCAGATGCTGCTAAGAGTTTATCATAGAGCGGGGGCTAAGCCTGTATTAAAAACTTAACAACTGTTTTCTGGCTGCAATGATCAGCACAAAAATCCCCAAGTGCTGAAATTGTTTTCCTCCTTTTCTATGAGCACAAACCGAGGTTTAAGGAAATGAAACAGAAAAAAAACTTTAAAGGGCACTTCTTGTGCTTCGTGGAAAGCAGGAGGACACAGCGGAATCAAGGATCTCCAACTGAAGTAGAAGAATCGTAACAATTCTTCTGATTAGTATCGCCTCTAGTTATTTAAACTTCCTAATCATTTCAAGCAGTTGCAACTTTGTGAACAGATGTCTGACTGAAGCTCAGTACTTGTTACCTCAGGATTTGTATTCAAGGCTGATTTTTGAGGAAAACCAGGCTATTTTTGTCCAGTAAGCATGAAAAGGGTGTTCTGGGAGAAAACAAACCAAAACACCCTGAAAAAACAACCCTGGCTTAAGAGATTAAAGTCACTAGCTCACTCAGACAAATTAATTCCTGCACATAGACCTAGGCTTTTGTAGGGAAGAATGCAAGTGTACCTTTAAAGAGACAGGTAATTTGTCCACTACTCTATCTAAACAGAAAATGCTGCTGCATGAGCTACTTTGGCAGTGAAAGAAAGCAATAAATAGTCAACAGCATCTGGAAACCTAGAGGAATCTTGTAGAACCAAACTGGAAAAATATGATGTATATTAATAATCAAGAACTGCCATCACGTTTAAAAACTGGTGCATTAAGCATCACACTTTTTCCCCTGGCATTCTGTATAAAACATGCTAGATGACATTTTCTGAACATCAGTAATGACTGTACTCATGTGACTTGAACAAAAAGCAGGTAATTATTGTTTTTACAAAAATTAAGTCGCTATTTTTCAAACAATTAACACCTACTAGCTGATTTGTGATTAAAACAAAAAGAAGGTCTAAGTTGGGAATAATACACTGATTTCATGTTCTTATTCATGTTAGTAAACACTGACAGTTTGAAACTTGTAAATTTTAATGTAATTATTTAATTATAAGTAGACAGTTCTGGGTGCAGTTACATGATGTGTAGAAAGAAATATTTTCCTTAGCTTCTGGCTGAGTAACGTTTCCACATACACATGCCATTACAGAAATAGAACATTTCCCCTTGCTCACTAAAAGTAAAGGCAAAATGCAAAACCAGTAAACTAAATACAGTTGCCCTATTCAAGTACTGTACTAATTAAAAAGTGTAAAAAAATTTCCACTGGATGAGGAAATGTTGGGTCCTGCACTTGGATCACAACAACCCCATGCAACGCTACAGGCTTGGGGAAGAGTAGCTGGAAAGATGCCCAGGGGAAAAGGACCTGGGGCATCTGGTCAACACCCAGCTGGAAATGAGCCAGCAGTGTGCCCAGGTGGCCAAGGCCAACAGCATCCTGGCTTGTACCTGGCCAGCAGGAGCAGGGGAGTGATCTTGCCCCTGTACTCAACATGGGTGGGTCACTGTGTTCAGTGTTGGGCCCCTCACTACAGGAAGGACACTGAGGTGATGATGGGTGTTCAAACAAGGGTGAAGAGTCTAGAACATAAGTCTTACAAGGAGTGTCTGAGGGAACTGGGGTTGTTTAGTGTAGAAAAAAGGAGGCTGAGGGAAGACCTTATCACTCTCTACAACTGCCTGAGAGGAGGCTGTAGTGAGGTGGGTGTTGGTCTTTTGTCCCAAGTAACAAGTGATAGAACAAGAAGAAATGGCCTAAGGTTACACCAGGAGAGGTTTAAATTGTGTATTAGGAAAAAATTCTTCACTGAAAGGGTTGTCAGGCAGTGGGACAGGCTACCCAAGGAGGTGTTGGAGTCATCACCCTTGGAATATTTAAAAGACGTACAAATGTGGTGCTTAGGGACATGGTTTAGTGATGAACTTGACAGTATTTGGTTAACAGTTGGACTTCATAATTTTCAGGTCTTTTCCAACCAAACCAGTTCTATTTCAACCATCCCTAAACACATATATGTAACAATATGCATACAGAAAAGGCAGAGATGTAATCCCCTAAAATGCTATGTACAGGCATATTTCTGTATGAATTTCAGAAAATACACAAAGCATTTGGAATGTATTCCATTATATGTTTTAAATAAAAATTTAAAGGTATATATGCATTGTACTAATCTGCGTTTGAAGCACAAACACTTTATAATATAAATTTCCAGAAGTCTGGAAATACTGAATAAACACAGGGGTCTGTATATAATTCTTCTTCAAATTGTCTGAAGGACAGCTACTGCAATTAACTGCTGTGCCCCCCATTTTTCCCCAGGCAATAATGCACTAAAATATTATGAGAAACAATACACTGAAAATCAAAATGAAAATGACCCTCCTTCCACCCTTCCATCCACAACTTACACACTTTTCCTTCTTTTTCTAACTTCTTCAGGTGGACCAAGAGGTTACTTTCTGCTGCTGGAAGTAAATTTTCAGGGATCTCCTAATGGAAACACAAATAAGAATTTTGTATTTGTTTAAATATCTCCCAATTATTTTTTCAATATATGGAACTCACGGTTTATTAACATAGATTTTCCTCTTCTGAACCACTATTCTGAACATTCAGTTGGTTATATAATGACAATTAACTGAAATGAGGAAAGCAATTTTACACCAGTTAAACTAGTAGCCTAATAGCATTTTTTTGTTTACTTTGCTCATCTTTTGCATTACCTTCTTGTATAATGCAATCTTTGACCAACACTAAGAAGACTGTGCCCTCCTGAACTTGGTCAGCAATGGGTCACCAGCACAGCTGAGCCTTTTTAAGGCAAAATCCAAAGCTGCATTTCCTCACAGATACCTATCACTTCCATTCCATGACAATGTTTGCATAGGTTTAAATATCCTTTAACAATTAAAATCTGTAAAGAAGTAAACAATTTAAAAATACAACAGTCACAGGACTAAATGTCTCAGAAAAACCCCACCCCAAACTGTTCCAGAATCCTGTTCTTCAGCCCCATCATTTGAAAAGCAAAGCCTTCTTTTTGAAAATTAAAAAAGAACTCCTCAAACAGCAGGAGTCTGGCAGCAAAATTCACTAGAAAATTAGCTCAATAAATTAAGAGCCTTTAAAAAGCTTTGAAAGATTACACTTATGAAAGCTTTAGTAACACTGAAAAGAATCTTGGCATATAGCAACAGGACAAGTGGGTTATGATTTACATAAGCATGTGAATGGCTATATATATTTAAAAACTGCAGTTGTTCAGGCAGGAAAAATTCAGGAGCTAAACAGCCACAGGTAACTGCAAATGTTCAGCACTGCAAAATGTTCAGTTTGACAAAGTCATTCTTTTGGAAACCAGGGATCCAAAGAACCATGAAAAACGAGTTGTGAAGCTGTTACAGAGCCCTTCACAAACCACAGCCATTGGCAACTTTGGCATCTTTCTCAGAAATAAATGCTGTATCTCTTATCTCTAGTTGTTAGGAGGGGTTAACACCCACACATACAAAATTCCTGAGGTTACACCCAGAATGCTGAAGGAGCAAAAAAAGCACCCTCATGCCTGTTGGACACATTCAAAGTTGCTGCACTCCTGAGCACAAAATCCATCTCAGCTCACCTGCACCCTCCTGCAGACTGATAAACCAGGAACTAGAAGTTTTACCCAGTCTTTCAGGAGCCTCCAAACATACCTTGACAAATCAAAAATTAGCAGCCATCCTCTGCTTTTCCCTTGGAACCAATCATTACAACTTTAGTTTTTGCTTGGTCCTGTGAGACTGTCCTTAGGACCATCTAGATGGTTAAATAAGAAGTTCATAAGAATCACCTGGGGTCCACTGCAATGAAGTGCTCAAACAATATGATTAAAATGCAGAGTCATACATGAATTCTGAACAAGCAGAAATATTTGGGTTTTTTTCCCTGTCTTTTAAAAAGCCACCATGGTCTTTACTCAAAGTATTGTTATATACAATTTTATGAACATAACCTCAATTTTGTTTAGTTTAATTAAACTTTTAATTAACAATTAAACCTTTTAATTAACAATTACCTGGTACACTATCTTTACAAGCTCCGAGGATGTATATGGCTTTCCAGGATTCTTCTGGAAAACACCCAGGATTTGCTTTTCACGTGCAATTCGGTGAGAAATGTAGCACTGGATTCTGCGATTTGCATCACGTATTACTGGACCATGGCCTAAATCAAAACACATGTACCACAGCACTATTATTGACATTTGAAATTAAGAATGCTACTGAATAATTCAATAATTCCTATGTAAATTCCAGTAGACTTAAAAGTCATAAGAAGGGAGCAACACCTGTACATACCACCTTCTCACTGTATTCTTGATGTTAAATTGTAGAACACTCTTTGCATACTTTTTTTTTTTTCATATAAATAGGCCAAAATTAAGTTTGAATGTTTGCATCACAGCCTGCAATCGAAAAGCATTAAGATGGAAAGGAAGAATTAGCAACTGAAAAGTCTGAATGGGAAAATGGAATACTTGAGATTCAATAAGGAAAGCAAGGGAGGGCTACTTTAGGTTATTAAAAAAAACCCAAACAAATCAAAGGAGACACTACTGAACAGATTTGAAAGGTGAGATTCAGATGATTATCTGTCTGCCTCTCTCATTCTCCCCAAAATGTACTGATATTGATAATTTAACCTGATGTTGGTCTTTGAACAGTAGTGGCTGAGGCAAAAGGCTCATACTGTGGGGCTATCTAGCAAACACAGGCAAGAAAAAGAACATCTTTAGTTATGGTAGCTTTTCCAAGACAGATCTTCAAAACTGACTCACATACTGTACTTCCTTAAGTAGGAATTCCCTTAAGAACATACTTTCATAAGTATTATAAAAAAATTAATAGATGACAAATCAGTGAGCCACTCTGGACGTGTCAGGACAGGACAATGCAATGCACAAGGAAAAGTTGTATGTGGATTATTTTATGTCTGGCTGGTTAATAAACAAACAAAACATGTTTTTTCCTGGGCTTACTGTGGCAGATTAGGAATGTTCAACTTACTGTGAAGTCTTTGAAGCAAACAGGAGAAAGTCTCTAGTTGTACTTTTGGTTTAGCTGACTAAACATGTTGTTAATTTTAAGCTTTTTAAATTAGAGGTTATTTTGCCTGAGGATAGGTGGATTATAGAAAAAGAACAACTAATTTTTCATGTTTTGAACATCTCTGAAATAAAAAAACTTGTCAAAGGAATCCATCCTTCACGAGTCAGAATATTTATGTGTATCTCAAATTACACACTCCCTTAATCAGATCTGAAATTATTTAATGTACATTGAAGCTTGTCTATTGAAGATAGTTTTACAAATAAGATAGGTAACATGTAAATATAAAAATATATCTGCACATATATTTAATGATTTCAACCATATTTAATCAGAACCTATTGTTCCTTACAGAAGTAAGGTATAAATACAACAGTAATTCTAGTAAATGTTACACTTATAAAACCAAAAGTCTAAATTTGGAAAAAAAACATTAAGGTATACAGAGCAGAGGCTGTGACAATAATTACCATTCCCTTGCATTCTCTGATGACAGAAGTTACACTAAAGTATTCAAAATTAAGGCCTTCATGTGGAATCACAAGGCAGTCTTAAAACAGGTGATTTAACTGAATGAGACTACCAGAGCAATGTGAATGGAACCCATATTTTGCAAAAGTGAAAGGCATTTCATAGACATTACATCACCTGATCCAAAGCCACTGTGTATACATATGCACACACATAGTTCCAGTACTTAAGGGGCAGCTACAGAGAAGAAGGAGACTCCCCATTTACAAGGAGTCACAGGGACAAGAAAAGGGGCATGGGCACAAGTTGCTCCTGGGAAGATTCCATTTGAACTCAAGAGGAAAATTCTTCACTCTGAGGACAGTCAGACATTGGAATGGTCCCCCAGGGGAAGTGGTGGATTCCTCCACTTTGGGAAGTTTTAAGTCTCAGCTCAACAGGGTGCTGAGACATATCATATAAACAACAATATTAGAAGGGTTGGACCAGGTGATCCTTGAGGTCCCACTTCTCTGATTGTGTGATACCTTAAAATGATATCAGAAAGCTTGGGACTAAATTCAGATGCAGATCTTTCCCACACATAATTTTTCATGGATAGAAACATGTTAACTTCACCAATAAATAAATATCTGCATAAATGTAAAATGCTTCTATGTATGAGAAATAGATCTCTTAAAATAAGACTGTCTTTCCAATAATTCAGTCTTTATATCAAACAGCTTCATATTATTTCAGACCTCTGTATAGCCCAGATGATCAGAAACCAAGTTTTTATTCTTGTAACACCCTGTGAATGAATATAGATTCCCTTACTTTACAGTAAATTAAAGCACAAAGGATAAAACTGAAGAAAATAATTAGATCATGAAATCTTGCTCAGATTCCTAACCCCAGTACCATTTGTTTCCATAGTATCAAGGAAGGTTGATCATTTTCCCAGGATAGGGAGCCCTCTGCTGACTGAAATTCTGGACCAAACTCATCAACTACTGATTTTAAGACTGTCAGGAGCAATATGTCTGAAGTAATCTCCACATTAAATGAAAAAAGACACATGGAAGGGGAAGGATTGGCAAAATTCAGCTACTCACACCTCGTCAGCTATTACAAAAAATCATGCTTGCTTACATATAATTCTGAGGCTGCAATGTGAGTGCTAAAGCATGGGTGGGGATCAGAGAAACAGTTCAAGAATTGTGAAGACTGAAAACTGCAATGAAGTCAAATACTGAGCTTGTACAGAACGTGCTGATAAAGCAAACTACCTTCTAATATAGTTACCATGTTACTCCAGTACATACCAGCAGTATACATGATTGTTCTGATTGGGCAACAGTTATCTTTCTTACACAATTGCCAAGTACAGGATGAGCATACAACAGCACAACAAAGTTACAAGTAAGTGGGACAAGTATTCAGTCTTGGTAAATGTGTAATCTAGATAAATAATGATTAAGGAGTGAAATACAACAGCTAAAATTGATAAACCAAATGAAATTTGGCATGTATGGGGTTTTGGAAGGCAGAAATTCAATTAGAGGAACAGACTGTGTTTCGTAGGCATTTAAGAAATAAAGTAGAACATTTGCTTAATCAATAGGTGGAGATTCTGGAGGCTAAAATATCCTTAGTTTTACCAGTAGTTAAGTCAATAACTATGACCGAGTCACTATTTCTGCCTAGGTCAGTCTCCACAACTGTGGAATATCTATGACATTTTTTTAAAATAGCATTTTTATGCTCAGATCTGAAAGCACTTAAAGAACACCTACTTCAAAAGAAGTGTATTTTAGGAATTAACACAAAGAAGACAAGAGCTATATAGGCTAAACATAGGTGGTTAATGAAGAAAGACAGAGAATGTAGACACAGTTGCTTCAGATGATGAGTTGAAGAAGATGAAACAGAAAAAATCCTGAGCTGTTGCTCTGAAAAAGCAAACAAGGAGCTTACTCCTGAGTACATAATGAATTCTAAAAATCCAGTCTTGTCAAATAGACATGTGGTCTATAAGAAAAGTAAATCCATTACAAGGTTTGGGGCAATAGAGGGAAAACCAGCCAAGTCATAGATTTAATGAATTGGGTAAATTATTTTTAGAGCATGATGTTTGCACTCTTGGCTCTTGTTCAAGTTTAAGCTAAGTCATTAACTAAGACAGCCATTTCACAGTTCTGCAGCTTCTCAAGATGATTTTGTGATTAATTTGTGCTGCAGAGGACAGACATCTCTCTCAAACACATAAATAGTATGCTTACATTGGCAGTGTACGTGGGGATGCAAAGGACCCAAAGAGCAAGTATTATGTTTTAATTCCAGCGTAACATTAAGGTGCATGGATAGAGCAATGTTTTCTTACATTTGCTGTATGCTTCCAACAGTGAAAGATTCTGGCCTCTGTAGGCTGTGGGCACACAATTTACCCTCAATGGAGAAATCTCAGGAAAACACCCATCACTGAGGATTTTTTAAGTCTTGCAAACCACCACCTTACCTTAACACTGGATGTATATTAAGTAATGAACTTGAACTGTTACATTAGTAATAGTGTTCCATTGTAATAAGAGCTTTCATATTCTTAGAAGAGATATTTAAAACATATAGTAAATCAGAGCAGTTTAACACAGAACCACTTACCTGGATATATTAAATCTGGCTTCATTTGTAACAACCTCTTCAAAGTTTTCATGTAATCATGAAGGTCTTCAATTACTGTTGTTCCTTCCCCTAAAATACAGTCACCAGAAAATATAGCATTTTCCTCTTCTAGATGTAAAATCATATGATCATCAGTGTGTCCAGGCGTATATAAAACTCTGTTTAAATAACAAAAAGAATAAGCTTTTCATATGCATATATGCTTCATTTCCAGAGGTGAGAAATAGATAAGGATAGAATCATTCTTACAAAGTAGTCCATAAAAGCCAGAAAAAATATAGACCAAAAGAGGCTGAAATGGTAATGTAAACAGAGTACCATTTTGTTTAATTCAAGTCCATTTTCTTGTACCATGTAGAGAAAAAACACTGATCATCATCTCTTACATGCTTTTACTTATAGGACACACCATAATAAAAGTGTATTAAGGGAGCTGCCTAGTCATGTAGAATTTGTGTTAGAGGGCTTCATTCTGAAGCGTTAAGATGGGAAGATTGACACGTTGCTTCCAAGTTCAAAAGTATTAAGTTCTTGACATACACCCTGCACTCAGAAGAGGGTAAGGGTGGTATTGCAAATTCTTTTAGAAATTAACTATAAACTTCTGGACCTAACCCTGATAAAATTCTGTCTCCCAGAATTCATTTTTTCCTAAAAGCCCCATGACACAGTGAAGCGTAGCTGTCAAACACAACAAGGAATTATGGTCTTTTAGCTGTTCTATGTGCAGGCCATTAAACACCTAAATAGTAAGGATTTAGGACTTTACAGCCTGAATGAGTACTGCATCAGAATGCAGCTAAGGGTGAATGAACAGTTGACATGTTTATAGCAAGCTGAGCTGCTAAGGAGCTGCACTGCACTGTAATTTTTAAAAGGCAGAAAGCCTCAGGATTCAAACTAAAAAAACCCTACACAACTCAGACCAGCATCACTGTTGAAATTCATCAGAATCTTCTGGTTGATGGCAGATGCGCCAAAGCAGAGACCAGGAACTGAAAGAGCCAGTGCCAAGCATGGTGTACAACACTGAACAACACCCAGCTACGTCAGTGCAGGGCTGAGGCCAGAAGCCCAGCACCATCTGATGCAATGACTTACAGCTCTTACTTAATTATCTGCTCTGCAGAAAGCAGGTGAGACATTGCCCTGAGGAGGCAACGTAGGCATCAAGGTGATGGGCTGCATCTTGCCTTTGCAGTAAGTTGTATCCTTCAGTTCCTGATGAAACCTTACCAGAAAGCTTAACCAAAATATTGAATAACAAAGGAAAAATAACCCAACACTTTCTTGGCACACCTTGAAAACTAAAATTTAACATGCAGATATTGCCAACTAAAATTTAAATATGCAGATACTGCCATTTTTGAACCAGTGGTGGATCTAAGAGTATCTTTAAAATGTTTACTGAGTTAACCAGGTGAGAATACCTGCTTTTAACCAAGCATAAAATGTGGTTGCATTACCCTAAACTTCAAAATATGATGCCTTACTTGGATTCAACTTTACTAAGCCATTTTCCATCTCTAAATTAATTTTGTCTAAAAATGGGCCTCTTAGGGTAGTGGAAGGTCTTCAATACTCAATATAATCGTCTCCATGTATTTTTTTTACACTAACAAAATAAAATACTTTAGGTTAAATATATCCTTCATTTTTTCTCTTTTTTTTTTTTCTTCCAGTCAGCCAGCTGGCATTCCACAAGTGGGATGTAAGTCATATCTACACTGAAGAAAACAAGGAAAATTTGTCCTTTGAAGAGTAACACCTTGCTAATGAAAGAAGTCTGGAAACAGTATGGTCAGATCTTTTTAGTGTGCGTGTTTGTGTGAAGAAGAGTAGCTTTCTGTTTCAGGCTCACTCTAAGCTTAGAAGATGGGCAATATGCTTCTCAGGAAGAAGCCCAAATTAGAAGGGTTTAAAATTTAACAGTTTAAGTATTAAATGTTTGAGTGTCCACTTGGGAAATATTTTTAAAGTAAAAAAAGAGGCAAGCTGCATAATTCATCCAGATAACCATAAACTTTGCCCAAAGCATCGATTTTAACAATAAATACTTATCTAAGAGTGATGAGAAAGTATGTAAAATACCATTTGATTTTCTTGGAGGAAATATTTTTCAAGGGATATGTTAGAATCATTGAATCATCATGGTTGGAAAGCACCTACAAGATTATGCAGTCCAACCATCAGTGCTACACCACCTTAACCACTAAATCATCTCCTGAAGCACCACATCAGCTGTTTTTTTAACACCTCCAGGGATGGCAACTCCATCACTCACGTGTTAGAACACGTGTTCCAATGTTTCACCACTCTTTGGTGAAGAAATTTTTCATAATATCTAATCTGAACCTCCCCTGGCACAACTTCAACCCATTACCTCTTGTCCTACCACTAGTCACTAGGGAGAAGAGGCAAACACCCTCCTCACTACAGCCTCCTTGCAGATTGTAGAGAGCAATAAGGTCTCCCCTCAACTTCCTTTTCTTCAGGCTGAACAGCCCCAGCTCCTTCAGCCTCTCCTCATAAGACCTGTTCTCTAGCCCCCTAATCAGCCCAGCTGCCCTTCTTTGAATCCTCTCCAGCATCTTGATGCCCTTCCTGTAACTTGGTGCCCAAAACTGCACACAGTACTTGAGGTGAGGCCTCATCAAGGCTGAGTACAAGAGTGAGATCACCTCCCTGGCCCAACATTTGGCCTTGTTGAAACTCATACTGTTGGCCTTGGCCCATTGATCAAGCCTGTCTAGATCCCTCTGCAGAGCCTCCCTACCCTCAATCAACACCTCCATGCAGTTTAGCGTTGCCTGCACACTTACTGAGGGTACACTCTATCCTCTCATCCAAATTATCAATAAAGATGTTAAACAGGAGCTGCCCCAGCACTGAGCCCTGGGGGACACCACTTGTGACTGGCTACCACCTGGATTTAAGTCCATTGACTACAACTCCTTGGACCTGGCCATCCAACAAGTCTTTTATCAACTAAAGGGTGTGTACATCCAAGCCACAGGCAACCAGCTTCTCCTGGAGAATGCTGTGGGAAACTGTGTCAAAGGCCTTGCAAAAGTCAAGGCAGACAACATGCACAGCCCTTCCCTTGTCCAATAAAAGAGTCACCCAGTCACAGAAGGATATCAGTTTGGTCAAACAGGACCTGCCCTTCATGAACCCATGCTGACTCAGCATGATCACCTGGTTGTTCTTAATTTCTCTGCTGAGGCCAAAACCCAGAGGCTATTCCTGGTAATCCTCATTCATAAAAACAACTTATTTGAATAAACATACCCTGCTGGATCATGACAGGAACTCTATGTGCATAAATGTTGAAAAGATTAGATGCAGAGATTGCCAATCACTTGAAATTAGGATACACATATGTGTCTGATTTCTGAAGAAAAAGGTGGTCCACAGCACTTGCAGAAATTGGTGTTTACCTGAGTGTGGCTCCCTCTGTCTGTATCACATCTCCATCCTTAAGATAAAAATATTGATGTCCTCCTTCTATTATTTCTTCTCGGTGAGGGACACGAGGTAGCTTACAGATGCGATATTCAGAGTCTGGTCAAAGAATTCAAAGAAAATGATGCTTTGAATTTGCCACTAAGAAAGCTAATTCCACAGAAAGGCTACTTTTTGAAGAAGTACTATTAATAATTACATAATATCATCACAAAATCAGAAACAAGAAATTCTGTATAGTAACTTCATGTTTATGAAGCAACCTTATTCCAGAGCTGCAAAAATAGTGGAAGCCACTGAATCTGAATACTATACTCTGTACCAGCAGCAATTTTGAAGATGAAAAAGCACAAGTTAAATTAACAAAGAAATGTCAATATTATATTTTACTAATGTTCCTTCTTGACTCATCAAAAGCCAAAACTCCCAAGTTTCTACAACAACACTAAGACTTCTGTGCTAATGTTAATGCACTGATTTGCAGAAGCACCATTCAACATCTGCCTAAAATTGAATGGAGGCTTTTTCCCTTGCAGCTTCCCTCAGCATCTATTGTTCTGAACTGTGCATGAATTACAAATGCCTTGGCCAGAATAGCTACAGACAGCAATTCAGAAAAGTATTTATATCCTTTGCTAGTATTTACAACCATGCTCATGGGCTGACAAGACCAAGATCATCAGGAAGACACCAGTGTTGTTTTCAGCAGTGCCCGTGCTTCTTTGCAGATAAGAATCATCTGGCAACTTCACAAAATCTGATAAAGCCTGTGAAAAAGTCCTACAATGCTAAGAACTGCATTATCCACACTGTTTATTCTCTTCCCTGATACTAAAGCAGAAACATCTCCTACTGTTTATCAACATAAACATTTTTAGATCAGAATTTACTTGCAGACTGCCCTCTCGTCTTCTCTCCCATGTCAGAGGCCTATGAATTTGTGAGGAATTACTAATGGGCTGCTGCAAGGTATCTCAATGTTATGCATGTTTCTTTTTCAGACATTAAGTTACTTTATTGTTTTACACAAGCAAAAATAATGGACAAGTTGTCATTACTGTCAACATAAAAAGTTGACAGTATCAACACCTGTTAAAAAGGTATCAATTTTTTATCCCATTTCCTCACATCCTGTAAACTGCTGTTGACAATCTAGAGTGTCATTATTCACACATAAGAAAAAAATCAGTATTAAAGCATGCACAGTTATAGAAGAAAAACTGTAGCTGTACAACAACAATATTCAGATTATTCATTTCTCTCATTCTACACACTGCAACAGTATAATAAAATTTCAGATGGAGATTCCAGGAGAACAATCCATCTGATTTGCACATAAGCATTGAGGAAAATTTTTTTTCTTGGCAGGTACCTAACATTTTCAATAATATCAAAAATCTCTGGCCTACCACTCGGGATGCTTTTGCAGATATCAGGTATTCCACCAGTGTGATCATGATGCCAGTGTGTCACTAAGATTTCTTGAATCGAGATGTTGAACTGTGACAGTGCCTGCTTTAAACAGCCAATGTATTCAGGAGTAGCTGGCTCCCCTGTGTCAATAAGGACCCTTCTACATATAAACCAAAAAAAAAAAAAAAAAAAAAGAAAGAAAAAAAGAAAGAAAAAAAGAACAAACAGAGAATTTAGAGAACTCATGTGACAGTCAAAAAGAACCCAACATTGCATGGAAACGTGCTAATAACAGATGTCTCCAGATTCCACCTCTTTCCTCTGGGATACCCCACTCCTATGGCACAACAATTTACAAATCAGCAATGTAATAAATTAACTCCACAGATCTGCAAGGCCCTGAACAAGCCCCGGGAGCCCGCGTTTAGTCCCATCGGGGAGCGACGAGGCTTGAGGCCAGGAACCCACCCACTGACCCGCTTCCCTCTGCACTCCACCTACCCAAGCCGCCTTTAATTAATTTTTCTTGTAAGGAATTCAGCCGGGTAGCGGCCCCCCAAACCTGAAGCAGCTCAGAGCTCGCAAGCCGGGCGTGGGGATGAGGCCGGGGCCCCTTCCCCACCCCCCAGGCCCTTTCCCCACGCCCCCGGTTCCTTTTCCACGCCCCGAGCCGGATCTTACCTTGTCCCGGAGCCCACCAGGTAGGTGTTGGTACCCTGCAGAGTCATGGGCCCCGGGTTGCAGCCCAGCACCCTCACCACCCGCGACGAGAGCCGGTCGATCCGCGGCAGCAACGACACCATCTCTGCACAGACACGCCGCCAATTTTCCCCCCTTTTTCGCTACCGTCTCCGCTCCCCTCCGTTCCTGACACCCGCACCCGGCGAAAGCGGAAGCCACTTCTTTCCCCTCTGCTCCGCCTCCCGGACGCGGGACCTTCCGCCTGGTTGTGAGGCGACCGGGGCTTCCCGGGCAGCTCGGCTCCTGCCGCTCGGAATGGGGCGGTTCCTCCCGGCCCGCCCGCCATGGCGCAGAACCGGCGTGTTTTCCCTGAGAACTCGGCGTTTTGGGACAAAGGCTGTGATAATTCAGCAGTGTAAAAGCGATGTTCTCCTTCGACGCGTGGGTGCCTGGCCGAGAGGCAGGTCCTGGTGCTTCTTGCTTTTTTCTAAAGGCCTGTCATACCCTTTCTAAAGGGTTTTGTGGTATGACAGCTGCATTTTCCGTATACTGCGGGAATATGTAAGCGGTCACTTAACGCAAACGCGGGAGCTCTATGTGCTCCTCCTGTATGGCGTATTGGAGCTATTTAGGGGACAGTATTCCTAAGAAAATCGAGGAGCTGCTGGACAATGCGGGACAAATAGCCATTAAGGTGCTGAAGGGACTGGAGCATCTCCCCTATGGCGAAGGCTCAAGGACATCTCATCAATGTATATAACTACCTGAAGAGAGAGTGAATAGAGAATGGAGCCAGGCTTTGTCACAGGGCCATTGCCTTTTGTCCTGCTGGGAGCCCAGTGACAAGACCAGAGTCAACAGGCGAAAACTGAAACACAGGAGGTTCCCTCTGAACATCTAGAAACACTTGTTTTGCTGTGAGGGTGACCGAGCACTGGTGTAGGTTACCCAGGGAGGCTGCCGAGTCTCTGTCCTTGGAGGTGTTCAAAGATGTCAGGACATGGGGCTAGCCAGCTGGCCCCAGGTGGCCCTGCTTTAGCATGGCCATTGGACCACATCTTCTCCAGAGGTCCCTTCCAATCTCAGCCATGAGGTTCTGTGGAATTTTCTCCCTGTCATCCAAGTAGGAATACTGTATTTGCAAGCAGTGTTTGTTCTAGAGCCTGCAAGGTGCTGAAATTCACCTGTTTGTGGTGTTTTCTCAGAATCCCCTGCCTTCTAACCAACATTCTTAGAGAAATTAGAGCAGACTTGTTCTCTCCTTAAAGTACCTGTAAA
Source organism: Calypte anna (assembly GCF_003957555.1). Taxonomy (NCBI): domain Eukaryota; kingdom Metazoa; phylum Chordata; class Aves; order Apodiformes; family Trochilidae; genus Calypte; species Calypte anna. Next base: position 118,437,872 of record NC_044245.1, read on the forward strand.
TGAATAACAAAGATAATTTAACCTGAAATTAAATCAGCTAATAGTATTGTGGACAACTTTACCAATATTAGAGTTTCAAATATTAGGTTTATTCCTATATAAGACCCTATATATTTCCTGTAACAATAACTAAGTTTATAAAGTGATTACAGCAATACAAAGCACATGAACGTGTTTGATGGTAGCATATTTTTTGCTTCAATGGTTTTTCATTATATGAAAATAGAGTTGCAATCCTTACATGTGATCTGAGGCCGTTTCTTGGATATCTGTGGGCAAACATAAATCACCAAACATGATCTTGAAAGGCAAGCTTTCAGAAGACTTGTTAGATAAAAACAACTCAGAGTACAGCATGGAACTGAAGAACAAAACTTTGTGGCTTCAACTGAACTTTTAAACGTCATTAAACTTTTTTTATTTGTTTAAACCCTAGTGTGGACAAGTAATACATGCAATACATGCCAGGAGATGAACTATTCAGAGTCTCAAGATACTAACAAAGGTCTGCATCTTGCCTTGTATGACAGCCTGATGTTCCTCAGTCTTAGCATATCCCCCATAGCCTTTTCTTATTCAGAACCACCTGACGTGTGGCAGTGTGAGGAAGAGGAGGGCATGAGACAGGGAGGCAGCTTTGAGGTAGGTCCTTCTACCTGCCTAGCCATGCCATATTTACTGGTGTTGACTCAACTCCAGATTTTTAGCTTGCCTCCAAGGTCAGAGAACGAATTATTGCTTTCAGCTGCCTGGTCAGACAGCAGCACTGCATCTTCACTATCCAGGGAACAACAACATGTTTGTCTCTAGCCTGTTTCATTAGTTTCAACAGTGCTACTTGAGCTACAGGTAGTACACTTGGAGTGCTAGCTAATCCTTCAGCCACACAAACAGTCTGTACTAACTTACAGTCACCCATTCAGCCAAAAAGTTTGCTTTGTGATACACACAAGGCTTGCTGGCAGTACAAGGTGCAGGCCTGTTATTATGCAGCAATTAAAAATACACTTCTGGGTATGGACTTCAATTGCAGCTGCTAATTGCCAGGCATCACAAAAGTCTCATACAGGACCTGTACCATAGTACAGATAATGACTATCCCTTCGAGCCAATTTCTTTGGTATTTCTAACAAATCTAAGTGTTAATTATCTGATATATAATGCCATTACATTAATTTTTCATTACCAAGCTCAACAAAGCATGAACTGCAGAAAGCAGAAAAGATTTTTTGGGTCAAAGGAAAGAAGCCTTTTGGTGAGCAGGTATGCTGCTGAAGTAAACAAGACACCCCTATACACAGTATTCCAGTCTCTTATAGAATTTTCCTATATATGGTTTTATAAGAAACTGTGACTAAATCTGAACTTATGTAATCATGAGATACCCTCTTATGTTCATTTTTTATTATCTGTGTATTGCTATTTGATTGTAAATTAATCACATTTTTAAATCTTAGGTAAAGTTTAGTTGCTGTGTCATTAGACAAAGGTTCAACTGAAGCAAAGGCAAGTTGTGGAATTCCACGGTTTCCTATTTCTAAGAAAATTATGAAAGTTTAGAGAAAATTGATGAAATTATTTACCCGAAGCTTTACATGTCATCGATAACTCAGAAGTAGTAAGGTGCCAGTTATTTTTAACATCACAATAATTTTTTCCCCTCAATTAAAAATTGTGGAGCTGTAAACTTGTTCTTCGGGGAATTGTTTGTACTGCTGTTACTGTCCTGTAATAGAACAACACATTGTGAATCTGTTTCGTCTGTAGGTGGCAGCAGTCGGTGTCTTTGGAGAAAGAATTTCAGGTTCTTCTACTCCATCTCCCACACAAGACTATTGATTCAAAAAGTCTTTTATGTCTCTTGTAATACAGGGTAACCTGTATAGGCACGGAGTGAAAGTCTTGCTATTATACTCTTTAATTTGATACTAGAAAATAGGAGTGTATATCTTCAAGTTCTTCTGGTTCACTCGTTGTTTTATGATGTGAAGACAAAATTTAGAGGGGTAAAATATCTTGAAGCAGGGAATGTTAGACTACCAGTAAAAAAAGTGAAAAAAACGAGTTTCAATAAACCTAAAGTGAGATTGTTGGTGATATACAATGTAATATTTGATGCCAAATTAATTTTCTACAGCTATGAGATCCAGAAAATGCAATTTTGTTTTTTTGAAAAATCTCACAAGGGCCCTGGTTGCATTTTTATCACACAGGAAATTTTTGAGTACTGGCACTTGACATTCTTCCTCATTTTAAGCATAAATGTTGAAGATAAATGCCTCTCCACTGTGGTTGTCTAATAACCTAATAGATATTAAAACAAGTATGTAATTCTGAGATAATTAGACAGAATCAATTGAATAGTCCATAAAAAATTTCTTGAGATACTTATCTTCATAGTCAGTGGTACATGAAAGTCTTGTTGGTTGGATTTTGGTAGATAGGTTTTTGTGTTATTTTAGTACAATTCTTGCTGATGTATCTAAAACATATTTTAAGACATGCATATATTTCTTGGTACTGGCAGAATTTTTCTGATTGTGTTTTTGTCCTTGTTACCTGGTACAAAGCTAAATAAAGAGATCTTAAATAAGAAAGAAGTGAAGCAAATTTCACATGGGGAACATAGACCTTGAGATTCCTACAATAAGAGGCAGCATTGTGTAGAAAATGTAGAAAGCCAGATCACCTTGTTTGCAGGAGATGATTAGGGGTGATGATGAAAGGACTGGGCTTCTCTGCCATGAGGAAAGGCTCAGAGATGCTCAAACTGCTCAGCCTGGAGAAGGTGACAGAACAAGAGGCAACAGGCAGAAACTGAAGCACAGGAGGTTCCCTCTGAAGGTCAAGAAACGTTTTTTGAGTGTGATGGTGGTGGAGCACTGATACAGGTTGCCCGAGGGAGTTGTGCAGTCTCCATCCTTGGAGAAATCCAAAAGCTGGCAAGGATATGGTCCTGGCCAACCAGCTCTAGGTGGTCCTACTTGATCAGGGGTACTAGACCAGAGGTCTCTTCCAGCCTGACCTGTACTTGACTTTGTGAGATTCTCTTAAAAATCTCAAGTGTAGTAATGCTGCTCAGAGCATAAATACTACATTTGAATGCAATTTTGGGGTTCATGGGACAGGTGACCAGAGGTTCTGCTGTAGCAGGGTACTAAGTAGCAGTGGTGATATAAAGCAGCTGACAGCATGTACAAGAATATTGGAGTAATTAATGCATTTAATGAAGAAGCAGAGGAAGCTATTATACTGAGGTTAAGTTGTTTGCCAATACACTCTTTCAAGCCATACATTTTTTTTCTCTGTAACTTCCAATAATAGCAGTGGCAAAACCATTAATTGATGGCAAAGCTTATGCATCAAAAATAAAGACGGAATTACACAATGAGTCTTAACAAAGTCCAAGGTTTTTAAGGTTGACATTTCATCCTTTTTATTTCTATTCTAGTCCTAGTGAGGACTCGTATAGAGGTCTATATAGTGACCTCTAGTGAGGACTAGAATAGCCTGGAATAGACTTTCCAATGCCTGGAATAGGTTGACCGTTTCAAAGAGAAAATATCCAGTGTCCTCTTCTAATCAAAGCAGAGAAAAAAGGTCCTTCCTGCCCCATTTGCAAGTAAATAACAAGATGTGTACTGAATACTGTAGGAGTTTTGTCATGATGTAGACATGTTCTTTCTTTGATAGCAAGTCTAAGTAGAAAAGAAATAAATCATCCAACCAGTAATTTTGCTCATGAGCTGTTTGATTTACAGTCCAAGGATCAGATACACAAGCCTTGTTTCTCTCTCTGTGCTGTTCAATTTTTGTAATTTTTTAATAATAACAAAGGTCACAGAAACTAATTTGTGACTTGGTTGATTAAAGGTGCCTTTCTTTAAAGCTGTAGGAGCTTAATCACTGTTTAGTGAAGCCTCTTGCAAGTTTAGAAAATCTGAGTTGGCACTATAAGAATTTAAAACTATATACCAAGCTGAGTATATAATGTATTTATTATTCTGTTGCTAAATTATTTTCATTATATATAAATATTGTATGCATTTATACTATATAAATATATAGCTATTTATATATTATATTATATTATATATTTATATTATATTTTTCTAATTCAGGGAAACCAACATTTTTCATACATAAAGAAATGATGTTAATAATTGACTAAGATCACTGAAGACTTTAGGATTTAAGAGGAATCTGTGCTGTACTGAAGGGCAGCTGCTTTTCAGATCTGGCCCAGATATGTGGAGTGGGGTAATCTTGGTAAAAGCTGTGAAAGGTAGTCAGTCTAGGAAGTTTGCCATGGTCTTGTGTCTCATCCACTGGGGTCCCAGTCAAGTGAAGGTTGTCAAGAACCAGTGGTATAGTCTATTCCAGTGGATTTTATGCAAGTGGAATAATCCAGGCAGGGGACTACAAGACAGGATGGGCATGATGCCCTTTTGTTTTTCTTGGCAAAGATTAGGTGGATTTGTGCTGGGATCAAGCACTCAGTTTGCTGCAGAAGCATCCAGTAGCTTATTCCACTGTTGAAAGGGATCCTGTTGAAAGCTATATTTAATGTGATGCTTCTATTTATTTGATCAAATATAAGATAGAACAGATGTCATTAGAATTGCTGAGCTCTTTCTTCTCTGAAGTTTCCAGGGTTTTATTTTGGAGCAATATACAACTAAATTTTTAATTACTGCATTCATGATGCTCAGAGCCATTGTGAAGAGCTCGCTGGGTGTGCATGCAGTAGGCTTATTGTCTTTGAATTGTCACTGAGATTTAACACAGGCAGAAACACCTCTGCTGTATCTGTTTAGAAAGCAGCTCTGGATAATGCATTGCATCATTGATATCCTAAGTTGTTTTCTGACTGTGCTGTCTTGCAGGGATGAACCATGTACAATTGGACCAGGAATTCTGCAGTTCTCCTTTGGATTTGGCCACTGTTTTTTTAGCTTTGGAAAATTTACTTGATTCACTGATTCTTTGAGTGATGACAGGAAAATAGTGATATTCCAAGCACTGAAAGAACTTCTTATGACTAGGATTCATTTCTAACATACAAGGAAGAGGGAGCAAAAGAAAAGGCAAGCACTGGTATCATATTCCTTGTAAAGACACTGGTAGGATTGTATCTCCTGTCCTAAGAGCTAGAAAACCTGTACACTGCTCTGCCTGAGGACATGCATCATCCTGTGCAGCACAGTCATAGGAGCTGAGTCACAACACCTGCTCCTTGTAGCCTGCAGCTCTAAACATGCTCTAGATTTTCTCTGTAGCATAAAAATTATGTATTGAGTCTTAATGGCTCAGTGGGAGCAGATTCTCATAAACACCTCTAGTTTTACTAGAGGAAAACAATTTTAATCACTTGTCCCTGGACACATGCAGTCTCTTCATGTGTCATTGCACAGAAAAGCTTTTCATGCAGATTTTAACTGCTTTATACTATGGTTTTCAACTACAGCCAACTTTTCAACCTTTTTTTCTGATAAATTTTTAATGCATGTATACAGATAAATAAATACAGGAAGATATAAAAACACACATATATGCATATATGCTTCCATAAATACCTATTGGCTTTTGCTCAATGAATCTAGCAAACTAAATTAATAAATTCTAAGTCTGAACATGTGTACACAGATATATACACTTGCAGAAGGAAAATAGAACTTTATTTTTTTTTTAGTTTTATGGAGTAAAGTGTGAAATTAATTTATTGCAGGAAATCCTATTACATATTAAACGTTGTATTTAATATAGACAGGGACTTCCAAACAGAACTTTTAGAATAGAATTTTAATGATATGTAAATAGGAATGATGGTTCATGTCAGGTAGCAAATCATTAACTCTGTCACATGGTTTGCGTTATTTTAGTTTCAGTTTTTGTCATATCGGTAAACCCTTTAAATTTCATTGGACTACTAAAGGTATGGATATGAAACCTGCATATATGCAAATCTACATTTTTTTTAAAGTGAAAAATCTCTGTTGATGGCCACTATTAAGGTAAGCCTTCATTTTGTAAGAGCATTTAAAATGTATTGTGAGAACTGAGGGCCTTGCTAATCACACCTTATTGTTTCTACTGTATCACAAAATGATTCTGTAAAAGTGTCTTAGTTTTTAGAGAAGGCTTATGTTTATGCTGGGTGACAGACACCATGCTCCTTTAGCTTCTGTGGTGTTAGATCATAGAATCATAGAGCTATGGAATAATTTGGGTTGGAAGAGATCTTTAAAGGTCATATAGTCCACCTTCCCTGCAATAAAAGGAAACATCTTCAACTAGATCAGATTGCTCAGTGTCCTGTCCATCCTGACCTTGGATGTTTAATAAGATCAGGGACTATAAAATTCTGAGTGATACAAGGCACTCTCTTTTGTGGCACTTAATTATACCCCACTGATGCATGAGATCATGGCACTCTTTGGAGTGCTGTCATGCATAAAATATAGGGAATATTAAGGGCCAAGATCTTCAACAGTGATTTCATGTGCACTTATCAGCAGGCTTTTGTGCTTGGTCTTGGAATTAAGACATTTGACATTCAGGAATACAGATTTGTGTGTTACTGATAGGTTTTTTTTTTAGGTTAACATGAGCAAAATGTAAACCCTGTGTCTTACCAGCCATTCCAAGGCTCTTTCAAGACTACATTCCTTGTTCAAAATAATTATGAGACTGTGAGCAAGATGACATGCTTGATAATGTGTGGCTCCTAATTTATCTTAGCTTATCTGGTGGCTTCATATGCCACCAAGATGTCCAGACAGGTCTGCAGACTGCTGGCATGGCAGCAGGTGTGACAATATACACAGTCAGAAGTGTATCTACAGTCAGAAGTGTATCTACAGTCAGAAGTAGAAATCACCTGGCTCACAGCTACTCTTCATGCTGTTCACATGCTACATAGGCTGTAAAACTTCCTTCCTTATTAGGGATAGTAAAATAATGGAATAATTCCTCTTTGTGAAGTGCTCCCACATGAAACTATAGGGAGGGTGTGAAGAGGGAGGAATGCAGTTATTTATTAATTTCAGGTACAAAATTAGAGGCTACTCCTTGCCACTCAAATGTTTAGCACACTATTGCTCATTAAATGTGAACCTTGGTACACTGCTGACTTGGGCTGTAAATTCCATGTGCAAAGATTTGGATCCTGCTATTGACTGACTTTACTGACGTGTTTCCTACAACAGTGAACCTACTCAGTTTGTGGCTGTTTTTTGTTTGTTTGTTTGGGTTTTGTTTGTCTTGTTTGGTTTGGTTTTTATTGTTGTTTTTGTTTTGTTTTGGTTTTATCCTGCTTTAAAAACTCTTCTTGTCACAAAAAAGGATACAGCTTGAGAAAGGTGGTATATCAAGTTGTAAAAGGATGTGAGGTTCTTAACGAAAGTAAATACAGGGGGTTTTATTACTTCTTTTTTATTTTTAATTAATCCTAGTAATAAACTCTTCCTTGATTCACACACGTTTTCAGATCTGAAACACCTGTGAACAAAAAGTTCAGTTTATACTGGACTTTGTAGCAAAGTCTACTTCCCTGAATCTGATTGTGAATAGGATATAAACTGCATTAATGATTTGAAAGACGTTAGTGGTATGTTACTGGGGGGGATAGGAAAGAACAGTGAAAGGAATCCAGCTGTCCCAGCTATGAGTGCTTGATCTTTCTGAGCTCTTTGGGACCAGGACACGAAACCTAAGTAGAAGATAGAACAAAAGTCCAGAAATAGCTAAGGCCTAGTTCTGAAAAATGATGTTTAGACACCCAGCACATTTTTAGGCTGGTATGTTTCCAGTTGCCTTCATTATCATAGAATCATAGAATTGGCTGGGTTGGAAGGGACCTCAGAGATCATCAAGTCCAACCCTTGATCCACTACTGCTGCAGTTACCAGACCATGGCACTGAGTGCCACATCCAGTCTCTTTTTAAGTATCTCCAGGGATGGAGAATCCACTACTTCACTGGGCAGCCCATTCCAATGCCTGATCACCCTCTCCGTAAAGAAATTCTTTCTAATATCCAACCTAAACCTCCCCCGGCACAACTTAAGACCATGCCCTCTTATCTTGTTGAAAGTCGTCTGGGAAAAGGGACCAACCCCCACCCAGCTACAACCTCCTTTCAGGGAGTTGTAGAGAGCGATGAGGTCTCCCCTGAGCCTCCTCTTCTTCAGGCTGAACAGCCCCAGCTCCCTCAGCCTCTCCTCATAGGATCTGTGTCCTTTCACCAGCCTGGTTGCCCTCCTTTGGACCCGCTCCAGGACCTCAATCTCCTTCCTGAACTGAGGGGCCCAGAACTAGACACAGTACTTGAGGTGTGGCCTCACCAGCGCTGAGTACAGGGGCAGGAAGTTAAGAGCTTAAGTTCTCTTTTTTGGATTTGTACCTGGCTCACAGTGTGGACTAACTCAGCTTACACAAGAAAAGTCATACTGGCACTAATTTCTTCGCTCCTGTGACTGAAGACAGGACTCAGGGAAATGGTAAAAAACTGAATCAGGGGAGATTTAGGTTAGATATTAGGAAAGGTTTTTCACCAAGAGGGCAGTCAAGCAGTGGGACAGGCTCCCCAGGGAAGTGGTCATGGCACAAAACCTGCCTGAGTTCAACAAGTATTTGGATGATGCTCTCAGGCACATGGTGTGATCCAACACAGGGACAGGAGCCCTGTGGTGATCCTGAAGGGTCCCTTCCAACTCGGCATACCCTATGATTCTATGATTGCCTTTGTTCACGGAATATTAACCAATTGTCTCATTTCATTCCTCTGTGGCAGCATGCCTAAATTCACAAAAATCCAAAAGAGCTCTGCCTCCATGTGCTCTTCCCCTGCACTGGGTTCCCTGACGCAGCTCTTCCCTGTGCATTGTCTGCTGCTGTTTGGCAGTGGCACCAGCCCAAACCCAGTGCTTTGGCATGTCTTGCGTATCTTTCTTTGGGACTGCTGCCAGCAGCTTTTGCCTACGATATGTATATAAGATAATTTTAATTTTAATATTCATAGCCTTGCAGATGTGGAAATGAATGAGGCAAAGTATATACTGCCTTATAGCTTTTCTGTTTCACCTGGCAGATACAATGGATCTACAGAGGGAAGATGTATAAGGACTACTGAAAGAGGTCACAAGAATCCTTGTAGTGTTAGGCAATGTAAATGTAGTTGGGACTGCAAATTAATTTTGTTTGCAGTAGATGATGTGGTTAGGACATCTGTATGTAGATACTGCTCACACCTTGGGAGACAGTTCACAGAGAGGTGTAGACTAGTTCAAGTCTGTCTTCCTACAAGTTTCTTTTACAAGAGGGAAACAAACATATGGAATAAAAAAGCAGAAATGATGAAACCACTAGATGTATGCATGTAAATGGAGTTACACAGGTGGAGATGACATAATGATGTGTGCTGTGATGCAGTGGTGTGCAGTCAAGACACAATTTTTATGTGTTTTGTGCTGTGCGTAGAAGAGAGAAGAGCTCAGAAGTTATGAAAGTTCTGGGAAGGAATAAATAATTTTTTTCCATAATTTTTTTAAAAAATGTATACTGGTTAGCTTGTTTCATACTGTTTTGCAGCTGTTAGGAATTATCTCAAGAGCTCCTTGATAAGTGGAGAGTTACTGTGGTTGGGAGAGTAGGTGACCTCAGCAAGTTCAGAGGTGCAGCTTCTCTTGGGCTGATAGTTCACTGATATCTTTAGTACATTCTGCATTTTGTACTTGCATGAGAATTGGTCATGCAAATTGCTGCATGATACTTTAAAAGAAAATGTTGTTACTGCTATCCATTTTTTTCTTCTTTTTTAGGAACCACTAATGAAGAATGACTCCACCAATTAAAAAGACACTCTATATGTATCTTTTCCAGAATAGACATGTATCAGTGAAGTTAATTTAATATTAAATCAAGAACACAGGAAGATGCAAGTCCCTTTTCCATAAGAAAAATGCATAACCCAACTTTTCTTTATTTAAAGCACTGTGAGCAGGTGGTTTCATCAGGGAAGAGACTCTATTGTAGGAAAGCATTTAGATTAATTCTAACTTTCCTTCGCATAAAGTGAGGAGAGAATGACAGCAGAGACAGTCTAATGCATGATGAAATTTACTAAGCAAAATTTTATTTTTTTAGTTGGTGGAATTATAATTCATGTAGTTGATATTGGAGTGGACTTCTGGGTAACTACTAATTATTTCTGTCAAGGACAATATTCTTGGGGTATATTGATACTGTTTTTTAGAGGTCTATCATCATTAATAACTCAGATATTTAGTTATGAGTGGTTTAAAAATGACTGGGAAGATACTGATACTGGGAAGACAAAATGGATTTTTCTAGTTCATCTCTTTCAGTGTGGAATTTTTATAAGGTAAGCACATTTTAAAATGCATTTTAAAATCAGAAATCACATTGCTTTAAGAAAGCTTATTAAGAAAGCTTAATATAGCTTGAGGTACAAGACCAGTTCTGGCCTTAACAATTATTGCTCCCAATGAGCAAATGGACTGTTTGTGTGCTTATGCCAGGGGTAAATGGAAATATAAATCTTCTTTAATTTTACCTTTAAGAATTTTTATCACTCACAGCATGACTGTTGGATTAATTTGCTTTTTGCTAGTTCATATTTAATAAAATTCCTTGCTTTACAGAGTAATACTGTGGTCACTGGTAATATAAGTTCTTAAATGCTGCTAAGAATGCACTTAGTCACACTATGCAAGTGAGACAGCTGAAGTAAGAGGTAGGTTTTGAACTTGAGATTCTAACCATGTGTAGAAAACCACCAAGATTCAGAAGAAGAATTAATAGTTGAATAGTTGACTAGAGAAATAAAAAGTTGATGACTGTAAGAATAATTTTGCCCTTTGCACTTGACAGTGTTGTCAGCTTGGTCACTTGCTCTTAGTTGCACAAATGACATTTTCTTCTATTTTGCTGCTTAGACCTGGAAAAATTTTCAAGTTGAAATGGATAAATGACAAAGTTCTTTCAGCCACTCCACAAAATTCATCAGTGTGACAATGCATACTGTGAAGTCTAGGCTTAAAACAGCAAGGTGACATCTGTGCCTGTCCCTTTGTGATCAACTATTCTATAATTCCTATTATATGTGTTTTCTTTAGTGTATCCATGTACAACTCCCTCCTGTCCTCTCTCTTCATCATCTGATTTATCCAGTTAATGTAGAGGTTTTAACACTCAGGTTTTTCTCCACAGTCAATGGATAAAAGTAATTTTTGCCAGGAGCTGGGTCACACTGGTTAAGGTGAGCTTTTCCAGGTCATCTGGGGCAGGAGCCTGTGTTCTTCATTTGCCACAGAGGAAAACAGGAGTCTAGTCAGTAAATACTGACTTGGCCAGTGAGCTTAGTATAGCTGAAATTATAAAATGTGAATACACCTTACCAAATTATTTCCCTTCCTTTCTTGCTTCCTTTCTTCCTTCTCTCATATGTCTTATATGCCTCTGGCTCCATCTTTGAGAGAGGGAATGATTCTGGTTATGTTATCATGTGACAAATGCTAAGCAATAAATATGGAAATCATTAATGTATACACTTATGTACACATATATGTATATTAAAAATAGAGAAAAAAAATTAAAATTATTTAAAATCTAACAAGGCTTTAGTTTATTTTACTGGGAAGAACGTAGACCTGTAATTATATTTCATATTTATTCTCTCCAGAGAGACAAAATTAAGTTGGTAAAGTATATATTATCTGTGCTGACTAAAATTATTTTCAGCCTGACCCATTTAAATGGGTCACACAGATGTTGTTAGAATTGAGAACAGACTGTGGCATAACAGTCAACATTAAGATGATAACAGAGTCAGTGAATTTGGAAAAAGAGGACATTTCCCTGGGGCACTATATGAATTCTGGAGTCCAGTGATGTGTAGCAGTTTGCAGCATCAGCCAAGGACACCTGCAGAATACTAAATTTCAGCAATTAATCACCTTCACTGTCAGAATAGAAGGCAGTTGTGATCCTGGCAGTTGTGATCCTGGCAGTTGCTATTGGGTCTACTGCTGCTTCAAGGTAGGCTCAAGATGCCCTGCATCTTTGAACAGGAGCAGATGAGCAAGATTTTGTTGCAAAGATGAATTGTAAGTTGATAAAACGTCACAGTAAATGTGAGTGCATTGCTGAACCTGGGATTACTTCATTACATGTTTTTAAAAGGTGATGAGAAAAAATCAGTCAAGATAGATGATGTTCAATTTATACTGGTACAGATTTAGAACCTGCGAAGTCACACCCAAACCAATGCATCGAAAGTCAGGACTGAAGCTGGTAATGTGTCCCTAGCAATTTATATGTATGAGAAGTTACACAGGACAAAATAAATAGAAATATATTTAAGTTACTAAGTCAATGAGATATTAAGAGTCAATTAAAAGAGGAAGGTTTGTAAAGCTACTTACAATGAGTTAGAGGTTACGTAATAATATCTGCTTGTTCACATTTTCTTAATATAAACTTACTGTTCTAAGTATTGACTTAGTTGCATCAGTTTCATTGACTTAATCCAAGCCTTTTGATCCATAGAAGATTAAGAGAGAATAATTTTCCTTTGATTAAGGATTTATACTGTGCTGAAAACTGTGACTACATGAGCAGTATTTAGAAGGAACAGTGACTGCTGCCATCTCTTTCTCCCCCTCCCTGCATGAATTTCTAGATGGCACCCAAATCTTTATCAGTGTAGTTAGATGAGATAGGACATGTAGTGTAGTAGTGGGCCTGGAAAGTCCTCATTGGAAATCTGGGGGGAAGCAGGTGATGTGGAAGCACTGCAAAGGCAGCTTGGCTGTGACAGGTGAGGGCTGTGAAGCTGTGATGCAAGGAAAACAAGGAGCTGTCACCTCCGTGATTTGACAGTCACACTTGGAGAGCTGATACCTTCCTGATTTTACAGGAGAGCTGGAGCAGACTTCATCCCTTGAGAGATGATGATGAAACTGTAGGAGTGTCTCAAGAATAGAAAGACAGTGGAGCTGTGTTTCAGTCAGGGCTTTATAACAAGTAGGAGTCTAATAATCTGTGTTTTCCAAGAAGACACACTACAAAGGCAAAATGCCTTTTTCCCTGCCAAAGTGATTATGATATTTAGAAACACTGATAATTCTTTACTGTTCATATGTGACAGTTCCAGGTGTAAAGAAATTATGAATTTTTCCATTCAATATCTTATAATTAATGGAAAATGGAAAAAAGATCCTCTTTAATGAGTTCAGAGGTGAAAAAAATAAATGGTAACCTTGCTTTTGTATTAATGAAATACTACCAATACCCAGTTCACCATCAGTTTAAGATGTACTTCTACTTAAAATACTTAACCAATCCAATACTTTTAATTAATACATTTTAATTCCAGTTGAAATAGCTTTTTAAAAGGCTTTTTATGAAGGTTGCATCAGAACTTCTATAGCAATAGATATATTACAGGAATATAGATTATACAGTTATAATTATATGAGGTTTAGAGCGGGCACAGTGTTTAGGTAAGCTGTGGGTGTGATGAAAATGAATATTTGAGCTTGACTTATTTTTAGTATGGATCAAACTTTTCCCTTGGCTGTAAATGCAATTGTCCAGCATTAGGCCTAAAAGTTGGGGATAGGCTCTTTTTCAAATGCCCAAATATTTTATACCAAATGGGCAGATGGGAATGTAACTGCAAAATATTCTTAAAAGATTAATACTTTGTCACAGTGAACTACAAAAAGTGACATAGGCATGAGGAGCTCAGGGAATGCCACCTTGCTTAATACATAGTAAAAAGTACATAGCTGTGGAAGCATTTGGACTTTCCTCAGAAAAAAAAGTATTATATGCAGTATTCAGTGTCAGAAGTAAACTAACTGAAAGAGCTACTAGTGAAAAATACTATAGCATACCATTTTATAAAAGTATACACCTAATATACTATATTCAGTTTGGAAGGAGTATGCTTCCAAAAACTGACAAGAGATTTCAGGTGTCCCTCCAACTGAAATATTCCTTTTAGAATGTCTGTTTCTTACCTCAAGTATCATCTGCTCTCTCAGCTGTGAGCTCTGCAGCTTGAATTTTTTTCCACTTCTTGCTGTTTGAACAAACATAGACTCTGGTGAATGAGTCCATGGGCAACTATCAGATCCGTCTACTTAATTGCTTTTTCTTGGAAAGATTGCAAACTCTCCAGTTTACATCTCAGATGCAAAACCCAGATGTTTTAGAATGTTAATTATTTTATAAACTGAAAAAGCTATAGATGCTTTGCCAGACATTTCCATTCTTTGCTTATGAGTGATTATTCACAAACACAAAGATAAATACACAGAATCCTAGAAGTCAAAAATAGCTTCCTGTGGGATCTGGACCCAGTTCACAGGATCAATGAATGGCCTGAGTGGCAAGGCTACAAATCTGGGAGTGTCTGCAAGAAGAACAAAGGATCTTCCCCTAAGGTTTCTCAGCAGTACCACAGCTGCTCCACACCTACTGCTGTTGCTTACAAGCTCCAGCTCTCACTTGTATGGTCGACCTGCTTTAACATGTCAGGGAGTAAATCAGGATTCCTATAGCATGCACTTAACCCAGGACATGCATATCCCAGCTATCTCCCTTGCAGCTATGGAAGAACACCTGATACCGTCTCCCCTGTGGTTAAATGTGGTGAAAGTGCTAAACTTTTAACACCTGGAAGAGCCAGAAACGCTTCCTACCGCCCTCTGTAAGCATCAGGGAACTGTCCTGCAAGGTATTACTAGGATGAGGTCTGGATGTCTAATGATCTGCTGCCCCCTGTTCGATATGTGCAGGAATTGCAACCGCATGGGTTTCGCGGGATCTGTGGTGCTGCTGCTGATCTTGTGGACGAGCAGGGTATGGGGAGCCTGTGGCACTTCAGCATGAATCTTGAAATCATCAAAGCTACCGCTTTTAGGGATGAAAGTAGGAGGCAAGCTGAGGCATCAGACCTTGTGTTTATCAGTCTGAATGTCAGCAGCTGCACAAGATAACCGAGTGATGGTTTGTGGTGGTCTGCTTGGTTTCTCAAGAAAATGGATCTGAAAAAGTAATGTAAACTTCATAATGAATAAATTCTTTTGTTCAGACAGAAAACCTCTAGCAATGTCTATAATCCTAGACAAAAATGTCTGAACAACACTGAGTTTTTTGAAAATGGACTGCTTTTTCTGTCCTTGCCTGCCAATTATAGTCAAAACAGGTTCATAGGGGATGAATATCAGAAGCTCAAGACATTTGGGAACTAAATAGGCATAAACATGCTTCAGAGTGCTGCCTGCAAGCTGTTATGGTCAAAATCCTGTTTCTAAGCCAACACACAGGATTTATATACTTATAAAGCCAAGCTTAGTGTAAGTGAAATTGTCATAAATATTTCAGTCAGTACAGAGTATCTGCTTATTGCTGTTACCTATATAAAACTATGGCTATACCACACAAAAATGAACAAATTAGCCACCTGGTAAGTTGGAAGGAGTCACCAAGCTAAACCAAGTAGAACAAAGTCACAGACAGGTCAAGAGAACTTGAAAAAGAGCAAGGCTGACAAGCCTCAGTCCTCAGGCCTTGCAAAGCTCAGGCCTACAGAGTCACAAGGCTTAGAAATAAGAACCTCACAGAATAAAGCTTGTAAATTTATTCAGGCAAGACTCATTCTGTTCTAGTAGTTTTTACAATTCATTGGGGCCACTGGTCATCAATTATTATCTGATATCATACCAGATAGGTATTGGCCTAAATTTTACCTTAGTAGAAGGTACTGGATTACATTCAAAGATAAAATGTGGAAATAGGAAAACTCATTGTTAGGCTATTTCAATTTATTGAGTTGCTCTTAAAAAAATGATGTCTAATCAAGTCTCCTTTTCTATAGGTATTGGTTTGCTTTGAAGTATGGCTGTCAAGCTGCATTTAAACAAAACAGCAGCAGAGATGCATCAGAAATAGACTCTCCCAGCTTCATTCAAAAACAAGCCATTGATGTAATGACTGATATTAGCATGCTCAGAGTGTTCAAGACTTTTCTTGAGACAACACCCCAGCTTTTTGTCCAGATTTACATCCTCATGGAACATGGCAAAAATAGTATCTGTCAATGTGAGTCTGCCTTCTTAATTTGCAAGATGAGTGTGTTACCTGGAAATAAATGCCTGTGATTGTATAATATTTTAAAACATACTTGGAAAACACAGAGTATAATTACTCTGCATTTTGTTAAAATTTCTTTCTAGTAGTTGGTTGGTTTTGATAAAACCATGAGAAGGAAGATTTCAGTAAAACAAATCACACTATCCAATAGAAACATAATGATATATCACTTGAAAATAACCTAGTGAATACAATTAGTATTTTGCTTGTACAGTAGTTTGTTTTGTGTGCCTTTCCTTACAGTTTCTATTAAAACTGCTATCTGGGCATCTTGAAATCAGTTATATATTTGAAGCAACCCTGTGTGCTGTCATAACCATCATCTACATGCTACAAGATGAGGGACAGAGTCAGAAAACAACTAAAGATATGTCATCATTGCAAAATGCAATATGATGAAGAGATATTGGTTCTGCTCTCAGAAGCAAGACAGAACCTGTACCATTTCCAGCTCTAAATTTAATGGCATTATTGGCAAGGCTTTGACTTATTTAGGGTTGGAACTTACCTAACCAAAGAAGAGACCTGCACTGCTGTCGAGTATTCCGTCATAGTCCATGGAGTAAATAGGTACTTAGACAAAATGGTCGGATGACCCTCATCCTAAATATGACCATGTGAAGGGTCATGTCTTAGCTGTAGTTTTCTACATTAGAGATATTGACCCTGGAGTCAATACCAGTTGCTGGAACTAACATTTTGATGTGCTATTTGCTATACCTGTGGACTTCATAAGTCATTTGTGTAAAGAGATGGAAGTTGTGACATCACAACTTAGGTAAAAATATCAATGTTCCAGAGGCTGGGCAGAATAACATAGGCTTATCTAGATGCCTAGATTTAGATAACTAAGCTGAGTCTGAAAATTAAGGTGACTTATTCAGGAACACAGAGTCAGTACAATATTGGTATAAAGAGAGTGTTAAGACACAAAGAATACTTGTCCAAAAATTAATTCAGAAATTTTAATGTAAAATAAGCATATTTTATTTGCGTTTAACTTTTATCCTTGTGTTTTGTTTAGATGCTGCTATTTTCATGTCTTTTTGTGGTATCTCCATTTCAACAGTTGATTATCAGGTATCGTTACGAAAATCTCTGCCCGATAAAGAAGAATTTCGTTTGCTTCCCAAGTTCGTATATCTCTTCTATAAACTGCTTACCATTACTTCTTGGATACTCAGTATTTCATTGATCACTCTACTAAGTTTTAAAACTTCTGTAATTCTGCTGATATTTCTTTGGATCTGTGGCTTCACTTGGACTTGGAAACAACATACGACATTTTGCAAGTCTAAGAGGTTGGAATATCTGTACAGAACTGTTGTTGGAATCATTCTAATTTTTACCTTTTTTAATGTAAAGGGGGGAAAAACAAGAGTCTGCATTTCTATTTATTATGCTACTCACACTGTTGTAACAGTAGGTATTGTGTTTACATGTATGTTTTGGGAACCTGCAGTTATCAAGGAAATACATTTTACCATTCTGAGCATCATAGTTATTCTTAGCCAGGTGTTGGGTATTATTTTTCTTGTTGTTTATCATAGGTGTTTTCATCCCACTGCTTATTGCAGACCACAGACATATCCAGATGAAGTTGATGAAAAAAGAGACAGAGTGGAAATTGGTAGATTTCAAAATTTCATAATGCAATAAAATGGCAGATTTTTGTGAGGACTTCAAAGCAAATACTTGCTGGGCAGTCTGGCTCTCTGTCATTGTTTCTCACGTATCATCACTGGGTAGCACAAAATGGACCAGAGTTGTTGGTGCTGAATAACTTTTGTTGTCTGTGATGCTGTGCAAAGTTTTTATAACTTGATTATTTCTCTATGTGCTGATCGAAGTTACTTTTGAAAAAAGAAGCAATTTAATCTATCCATCCAGAACACTGTTTTCATTTTTAGCAATGCAAATAAAACACAGGAAAAGGGAACAGTAATCAAATGAAAGGTAGCATTAAAAACATAATCTATTAATTCGATTCTGTTAAAAACAAGGCTTGCTTTTCTTGAAGGAAGGAAAGAGGAGTGAATTTGAAATAACTGAGGGCAGTGATGAGTTATCTCTCTCTACTTATCCTCATTAGTGTAAAAGCTGCAGTTCTTCTTTGGATGAACACAGCTACAAATTGTACTGCCTTGTGCCTAAATATCCCCTGAAGAAGAATGGCTTTGATTTATGGTTCAATCAGTCTTGTCACAAGGAAATTTGGGAGATATATTCAAGTATTTTATCTTCTAGGTGTTTTAGTGACTCCTTTATCGGTTTTGTTCTTCCAATCTTTCATGCAACTTTCTGTATTTAGGGGTGATACCAGCTTTGTTCTGGATTATAATAGGATTCTGAGTGATTTAT
This sequence comes from Calypte anna, assembly GCF_003957555.1. Lineage (NCBI taxonomy): Eukaryota > Metazoa > Chordata > Aves > Apodiformes > Trochilidae > Calypte > Calypte anna. The sequence continues at coordinate 118,456,417 of NC_044245.1, forward strand.
GGATGGAAGCAGAGTTTTGTATAGAAAGGAAGAACTGTCTTCCTTTAATCTTTACTCTCCTTCAAGCTCTAAGATGTAACACTTTAAATGCTGTTTTCCACTGAAATATGGGGGTTCTACAAGGTATGTAGTGGTGCATCTTCTTTTGTCTTTGTCACTGGGGAAGAGAAAAGCAACTGTTCTGATCCATTGCACTCACAGGGCCTGGAAAATGCTGGAATAACCAGCTCATTCATCAAGATTTTTTGGAAGAAGGTAAAGTGAAATTAGACAACATTTCATACCTATGTTCAAATGCTAAATCAACAGCAAAGTAAATAAGGTTGATAGCCACAGCTTCTTAAAAAAAAAAAAAAAAGCAAAACAGAAAAAAAACTACCTAAGGGGAAGTCTTAAATCTGAAAATCTGAATAATAAAAACTAGGGCTTACTCCTCCTTCCTTTCCTCTTCCATTAATTCACATTTGCAAAGTAGCCACAGGCAAAGGGAACAAACAAGGTTTGAGAAAAGAAACTGGAGATAGGTAAACCCATAAACTTTGCCAGGAACCAAATCTGTTAGCATTATTGATTCACAGCAAACATCTCTGAAACTTTGGGGGAAGGGCTGATGTTTTGGTTGATAATTAGAGTACTAAAGGTTTGTGTCTTGGGCCTTTTGTGTCAAGTCCATGGACTGCAGGGTCCCTTTTTCTTGTTACACTTCCAGCTTTAGCAGAGCCCAGGGAAGTTTCAAAATGTGTTTCTTTCCTGTTACAGTTCTATAGTTACTTTAAACAGGCTAACCACTTACATCTCCTTAATCCTATTCTAGGAAATTAATTTCTAGGTGCACAGCTTAGACTTGAATGGTCTGACTTCCAGAGGATGCACATGAAAAAGTAATGTAGTAAGAATTTTCTTATAAAATTCCTCCTTTCCACTTAGGGGTAACTAGAAAGTGGGTCCAGAAGTTAAGACATAAAAAAGCACAAAACATGAGATTTGTGCAATAGCTTTTCCTAAAATTAATATAAACAAGTAGCTTCACTTCTCTACTCTGGAAAAGAGATTTGTTTGCCCTGGAAGGGCTCCTTAGGTAAGAGAAAAAGCCTAAGGCTTTATCCTGCTTCATGGACCATGATTGCCCTGAGTTCTGTCTCCTTTATCTACAGAGGGTTTTTTTATTAGTGATGGTCCCTTTGGCAGCAAAGTGCACGCCTGGTTTTAAGCTGAACGTACTCTTATTTGACTATGAAAAAATAGGATCCTAAATAGGATCCTATCCCTATATTGCTTTTACTGTGTGTTCATCTGAAATCTTGAGAAGGTACTAGGGTAAGGTAGGATGGTAAAGGGAGTATATTATGCGTATCTTGCACAAAATTGCAAAGAAATTGGAAGAAAATGTCAAACTTTGTACATTATCTGAGAAGCAGACCTCTGGGGAAATATGAACTTCTGAGAAGTCCTAGTGTGGGAGTTTCAGCCTTCAGGTTATCAGCCTGCTGCCAGATGCCAGAAATCTGGAGCCTGAGTTGCTCTGGAGGAAGATTAGTTTCTGGTGAAATAAATTTGTCTTGGTGATTTTTAATTTTTTTTTTTTTTTTACTTTAAGTGAACTAACATATTCCAAGTGAAATTGCTTCATTGACATCTTTCTGGCCAACTCCTAGCAGTTCTTTTCCTTCATGGGAGAAAAGCTGAATGCTGTGCTGCTTGCCATTGTTTTCCTCAAGTTTTCTCATTCCCTTTTCTGTGCCACTGAGAAAATGCTATATTGAGGTTTGAGTTGGTAAGAGAGGCATCTGTGTGGCTATTTATATCACTCTAATACAAATACACACTAAAGCCAATTACTTAAGTCTCAATCCCTATTTTATGCTTATAAATCCTAGTGGATATAAATTTAGCTATATCCTAAAACTAGGAAATCATGCAAACTATTTTCATAAAGCTTAAACAGATCTTCAGTGACCTGCCACAGATACTGTAAATATCTCCCATTTTGTTGTCATCAGTCTGAGGGCCTCAAGAGATGGGAATTCCTGTTAGATTGTCCCCCGTAGATGTTTTAAAATTTATTTTCCACTTCAATGTCCTCTCTTTCATCTGGCCTTGAGTTTAAGATTTTCACTTGATTCCCTTCATTTCCATAGTTAACAAAATGGCTTCTAATTCATTTGGTCATTCTGACTGAGAATAAACTATAGCAGAGAGAAAAAGGAACCATGTGAATTGGTTCTAGACACAACAAACAAAGCACCACTTCACCTAGGTGTGAAGCTCAAACACTTCATACATACCCTTTCTGCTCCACAACCACTCTCAAAATTCAGCTGCCACTCAGTTCATGCATTGTGCCTGACCCTGTCATTTTAATCTACCTGAAAATTGAAAACAAATGTGGTTTTTTTTCTTTCTTTTTTGTAAGGTATGTCCATTACATCTTACAAGAAGTATTTTAATAAGTTAAATAAAAATAATAAACAATTTCTTCCTGTTTTGACTACTGTCAGACTTGGGTACAGAGGGACAACATTCAACAGAATTGTTTTAATTATCCCACTAATATTCTATGTGCCATTTGATGGCACTGGTGAGCTCACCTGATATACCACAGATAGCACAGATTTATGAAGCCATAATTGGGTTTCCAATAAACATTTGTCAAAATAATGTATTCATTCAAACCAAAGCCTTCTTTATTTATTCATATAAAAGAGCACTTAACTTTCAACAAAGAATTGCCTGCCATCAAAAACACTCCATAAACGAGGGAAATTTATGAAGACACAGTACCAGAGCATGATGGTGGAAGACTAAAGTTCACTTTAACCCTTCAAAGTACTTGAGTTCCACCTCTTGCTTGTTACTGGTACTACCCATTTCTTTCTAAAACTCCCAAGGCCAAACATTAACCTTTGCATTTTTACACATTAAAGTAACAGCACTTTTTTTTTCTGCCACAATCTCGCATCTCAAAGACATTTTCTAAACTAAATTCTCTCATTTTTTTTTAATGCAGTGTTGAAGCATGCACACAAGTCAAAGGCAGCTGTTTCTAGGCTTACCTACATTCTGCTCCTAGTTTTCATCATGTCTATATTTTTCAAAAAAGATAAGCTTTGAGAAGTTAGACAACTTACCTTGTCTGAACCTGAGGCAATATGTGTACTTGTCATTCATTCCAGCTGAAGAATTTTCCTGTACTACCTCTTTGTTCTTCTCTACTTCCTAGCACTTCAGTTTAATTTTATGGCTTTTTATTAGAACAGAAAAGCAGATGGGCTGTACAATCAATATTTGAACTGCAGAAGACCCCTTGGAATCTATATTTGCAAAGAAATTTTCTTCTGTTACCTCCAATTAGCTAACATATAAAAAGAGACTGGATGTGGCACTCAGTGCCATGGTCTGGTAACTGCAGTGGTAGTGGATCAAGGGTTGGACTTGATGATCTCAGAGGTCCCTTCCAACCCAGCCAATTCTATGATTCTATGATATAACAAATTCAAGTCACACTGAAGATTCCCCTGGTGTGACTCTTAGGTTCATCAGCTTAGCAAAATGTAGACCTTGGTGGGACAGGGAGGGACCCACTTCAAACTTACCTCAGCTCCCTAACACCTGTTAAAACTACAAACTGCACTGACCTTCCTATGATTGCAGGCTGGTTTCCATATATCTTTTTATTTTTAGCATAGTATTTTTCTTCTGACAGTGAACACAGCTGTAAATAACTGTGCAGAATGAAAAAGGATAGGAAAGATTTCAAGTGCACATTCATGCCTCAGAAACTGTAGGAACTGTACGAACAGATGATTTTGCTTATCTCAGTACAAAATCTTCCTCATCACTACCATTATTGTTAATACTATTGGTACTACTATTGGCATTTTGTTCAGATATCTAGGTTGATAATAATTAGAAGAACATGTCTGATGCAGCTGGAATGGAACAAAAAGCTGGTAATAAAGTTCTGTCATGTTTTGTTGGCTCAGAACTTACAAGTGATCTTAAGTCTCTCTGATTAAACACAAGTATTTTTTAATGGCAGCCTACAAAATTCTTGGAAAAGGGATAGTTACCCATTTTCTTCTGTGGGAAGTAGGTAAACTGCTGAAAACTAAGGGCTAAATGTCCCTGGACAGTTCCTGGCTTCTTTGAGAGAATAAATGACAAAGCTACATGCTTGAAAGTCTCTTGCAAAGCTGAAGGTATGAATTACAAGGAAGGCAGATTGGATAGGAACAGTGGGAGCTGAAGTTTTCCAGCCATTTTCCACCAAATATACTCCATATATTTGGTCATATATACTCCATTATACATATATACTCCATATATTTGGTCAAGCTTTAAGTGTGTTATAATGTAGTAGAGCAGAAAGGGACCTCAACCACAGTTTTGAAGTTTGTCCTACAGCAGAAGTACTGTGCTTGTGCTATTCCTAGTAGAAGTTTTCTGACTGTTTCTAAAAAACACAATGTCCCAGGTAATCTCCCCAGAAAATACATGGTCTTGTCAGTCAGAAGCCTCCTATGTCCAGCTTCTTCAGTGCAGTGTTCAGGCCTCTTGTACTCCTTGTCTTGCAGAGCATCTGGTTTCCTTCTTCTGTGAAGCAGTATTTTATATATTTGAAGATAATTGTCATTATTTCAGACTTCTCTGAGTGTGAAATACATGAAACCACTTAAAAATGTATGCCTGGTCTTCTAGACTGATGATCTTTCCTGCTGCTTTCTCTTCCAGTTCACCATGACCTCCTTGAAGTGCAGGACCAGTATCTTTATGCAGTACTCTAGCTACTGCTGAGTGTGTCAGGTGAATTACATCTTGTGCCCACAGTCTATAATCCTATTTTTATTTCATAATTACAGTTTTTTACTTTTTTTAATGACATCATGACTTCTAGTAACTCATGTTCAATGTACTGTGGCACAAATATTTCTGTACAGAGGCACTGTCTTTACTTTTCTTCCCCCTTTGGCTGTTTGGTTTTCACTGTAAGATGGTGTTCAGCTTTTGCCTTCTCTAGGGCCTGGCTTCCTTCAGAGATTTGTTTCAGTGAACATTCAGCCCATGGTCTAGAAAAAAGCATATCCTCTTCAATGGCAAAAGTTTTGTCTTCAGAATTTGGCTGGGTGTTCACAAAGAAGTTTGAAAGACTTCAGGAAAACACCACTGTCTTTTCATAATTCTGCTGTGCCTGTATTTGGGATTTTCCAAAACTATGTTCTTTTATGAAGATGTGCATCTTTAGGGAACATTTTATTATTCAATTGAGTGAATAAATTAATTTACCTGGTTGAGTTTAATGCTTGGGTTGGTGGTAGGGGCTTGGGGGAAGAGGGAGTTGCACATGCCATTGCCATGATGGAGTCTGGGTGCTCTTGATACCAGTGTGTGGCAGTGACAGCTGAGTTGTACTGGGATCCCTATGTGCAGGTTGGCATTTATCTCAGCCTTCCACCATACACAATTAATTCAAATTGGATGTTAAATTGTATAGAGTTCTCTGCAAATCAACAGAGAAAAAAAAAATCACACCCAGAGGACTGTAATCCTGTCTGCTCTGCCACCTGTCTAGGAGGTGATGAATCTTTCATTAGAGGTGCCCTTTCCCATTGACTAAAGAAAAAATGTCAACAGGATGCCTGTACGTGTGTAAAATTAGGTTATATAACTGATCTTTTGCATAGTAATTCTATCACATGCAGCAGAACCCCAGCAAACTATCAGTAAGAATCTTTCTTCAGATTGTCTATATAGGGAGCAGGGGGATATTAGTTATTTTGACTGTTGAGAAGCTAAAAATGGAACAATGGGAATGCATCTTCTTTCTTCTGTAGACACAGACTTCTCTGAGATGCTGAGGTCCTTTAAATGCTTCTTCTATATAATGGCTTACATTTAATATTTCAGACTGCCTTATTAAAGCCTTTGGAACATTTCTGTACAGCATGTTGAAATAAGTAACCTTCCTCTGAACTTAGTATAAATGTCTTCAGTGCAGTACGCAACCACATCAGATGTTTTAAGTTATCAACTCGTGTTAAATTTTGCTTAGGTGCAAATTGCTGAGATAATATTTTCTTATTTGAGAAGCAAAGTGGAAAGAACTTACTCTTTAGTCATGTGCTGGTGTGGGCTGCCCAGGAGGTGCCCACTGGAGTTATTTTGAAAACCATGTGGATTAGCCACTCAGGACATGCTCTAGTGGGCATGGTCATATATTCTATTCTATTCTATTCTATTCTATTCTATTCTATTCTATTCTATTCTATTCTATTCTATTCTATTCTATATTGTTTTATTCTGTATTGTTTTATTCTGTATTGTTTTATTCTATTCCATTCCATTCTATTTTGTTTTATTTTTGGGCAGGATGGATGTTGACAGTTGGGCTCTGTGATCTTAGAGGTCTTTTCCAACCATGATAGTTCTGTGATTCTGTGATACTCCTGCTGAGTTCTCCCTGGGTTCTCCATCACAGCATTTACTACATGATCTTAACTGATTGTGACCTTACAGTCTGCAAAGCTGAATATTACAGTTACATAGACACAAAGGACAACAGGCTAACAGGCTAGGCCACATAACTTGGTAGAAGTTCCTTATAAACAACTTCTTAAATTACACTATCAGAATTTGCATAGGCTAATTGAGCTTGCACTTTGCCAGTTATCATAATCAAGAGCTTTTAAAAAAACCCAAACACAATATAAGCAAAGTTGTTTTTCAGATTGCATGTTCATTTTACTGTCTTCTGTTAAGCACTCTGGGGAATTTCATAAAGACAAATAAGAATGGCAGTTTCAAACAAGAATTACTATTGTGTGAAAAAACCAAGAATATAAAATTATAATTAATGATTGAATGCCTATAATTATAATCAGACTTGAACAACAATTGTAGCTATTAGCAACTAGTTTATGTCTTTCTTTGAAAACAAAAAAGGAAATAAAACCCCAAAAGCCTTCTCTCATTTATGTTCTCGCAGCTAAAGAAATAATGTTTACATGAATGTATTTAGAAGTATAATTAAAGCATCTGGGTGTTGCCTTCAGTCACAAAGGAAAACAAAACACAAGTTTGGGTATTTTTTTTTGCTAATGAGAGATTGTGCATGGGAGAATAGGAATTAATAACTTGCAGGCCTTGTCATGGGCAATAACTCGTTCACCCCACCAAAGTGAGCTGGATCTCTGAGGCTCAGCAGTTACCCAGCTCCAGGTGTAAGATGGGTGTTTGTTTGCTGGTCGATGCAACACTCATGCTTGGGTGTTTTGAGGAAGGATGGAGCCAGTTTTCAGCTCAACCATTTAGGAAGAAAGCAACAGAATCCCACTAACATGCTGTCTTCTACTTCCAGCTTCCATTTGTCAAAAAATGTGCAAAGAGGTGCCTGTCAAAACAATATTGTGTCAGTGGTATCTATGTGTCAGACAGCCAAGAATTCTGCATAAGTTAGGATCTCCATCAGAATTTTTGTTTTTAAAAAAAGAGTTTTATCAGCAGCAGTAAATTTAGAATCTCTGGTTACTGATACAATTTACTGTAGGTGATGTAAGGAAGTTGATGGGTGTTTTTTTGAAGAATAAACTGATAAATTCAATATAGTACCATGCCAAAAAAAAAAAAAAAAAAAAAAAAAAGCAAGCTCATTTCATAAGTTTTAGAAAGCTGGATTCTTCTACTCCCTCCTGAGCTCTAAAAGCAGGTTCTCAGCAAATACAATACACCATTAACTTATCATCTGGCAATTAGAGCACATCTTTTTTTTCTTTGTTTGTCAGTGTCTCATTCACACGTCATGATGCCATTCAGCCTCCTCTCTTCTTTCAGCTGAGAAATGTTATAAAGCCCACCTCTCTCTATACCACAGGTTCTGCAACACCTTTTTCTGCAACTTTTTTTCCACCATTGTTTCCACTTTTTCATTCTTCCTAAGGTATTCTGTTCCAATCACTCATCCTCATTTTCCCAGGTCTTGTCCTGTTCCTTCATGTTTTTACATGCTTTCTCAGTCCTCCAATGCCATGGCTGTACTTCTGACCCTGAAATAATTTTCTGTCCAGCTGTGTCACTATCACAGAATGGCTGAAGTGGGACAGGACCTCTGGAGGTCCAACCCTGCCATGCTCAAGCAGGGCAAACTGGAGCCAGCTGGGAAGTTAGTAAGATGAGATGAGAAGACTGACTATGTTGGAACATGGTAGTTCATTCTGCTGACCATTCTTTGATCAACAATCAATTGTGAATGTGTTTGAATTGAACAGATGCAAAGGTCTTAATTTTCCCTTCCACCTTCTTTGACATCCACCCCAATTTCCCCCAGCTAAAAGGGATTGTTCTTTGTCATCTGAATTTCGGTGGAGTTAGCATACTACATCTGGGTAGACAGAAGTGGTTTGAAGTCATCTGTAGGTCAGCAAACAAGACAAAAATAGGTACATTTAAAAAACTCTAACTTTGACAGTGATAATCTTGAATGTGGTGGTACCACCAGCAAGAAGTGAAGAAGAGATACTGTCAGATAGCAACCTGGCTTCCAAGCCAATTCCAATTCCAACATTGGTGTTTGCTGCAGCTAATAAACAGGACAACATTGAGGGAATTTCTGCAACTGCAGAAAAACAGCAATTGAAAACCTTTGGGAAAAATGGTCACTCCTATCACATAATACCTTGAATAATCAGTGAAAATCAAGTAAGAAATGCAATTCCTGTCTCTGTTTCATTATTGCTGGAGGTTCTCATATAATAAATATAATTACAGTTTGAAATTTTGGGCTGGGAGAACCTGAAAAAGGAAGCACACCATGAATAGTCCCCAGATTCTGTAGCAGCATTGCAACACACTAGCAGGCCACAGTACTTAGCATTTCTAGGCAAACCTGGGGAACACATCCTGGACCCAATTGCCAGAAAGACCTGTAGCTTTTACATGTTTTTCAACACCTAAACAGTAATAGAAAAGCCTCATCTATATAGTTTGTGAAAAATCTCAGCCTACACATTGTTCCAATACGACAGGACCCTTTCTAAGATTACTATCCCCCTAAATTCCTATGGAGTGAGGCTGAATAGTCACATAATTGTCTGGGGGTGTCCATATGAACTGCAGACTGTGATGCAGAGGCAGGGGCACAGGAATTTATCCTGAAGAGAGCTGCCTAGTGAGCACCTTGGGCCCAGAGAGTTTGCTACTATGGGTGCTGTGTAAGGGTGAGTCAGAGTCTCTGGGCTTCAGCCAAAATATCCCCCCCCCCCAGTGCTTCACTGAGCCAGGCAAATGGCCTGGTTTCAGTCATTTAATTTCAGGACTCCAGAGACTCTGAGGTCTCTTCTTTTTAACTTAACTGTATGTTCCTATGGCCTGGGTTATGTATGTCTGTATAATCCGCATTTGTTTCATCTTAAGTATTTTACTCCTATTTCTCTAGGCAATGCAGCTGACTGCAGAAAGAGGGTCTCTCTCAGTGATGTCTTCTGCTGTAACAAACAGAGAAAAACATGATACTAACAGAAATAGCAAGAAGCACCACAAAACATTCACATATATAATGAAAACAGATGTTTGCTGATGTGCTGGGAGGGGCAGTATTGTTTACTGTATAAACAACCAGAAGTATGGGGGCTGCTTTTCATTTTCCTAATCCTTCCTTGACATCCTTGGTCTGTTACCTACAAAAACTAATCTACTTCATGCATAAACTTTTAATTCAGAGTTCTAGCATTCATCATGCAGCTGATTGTCTTTATCTAGGTACTATTTTTATTTGGAAAACAGTTTCCATTAAAAACACATTCTTAGCAGAATTACTAAAAAGACTTGACAATCTTTCAGATCACCATATGGGCATGGCATGATGATTTCCTTGCATGGTAATAATTTCAGAAGTTCAGTTTGGGAAGGAAACATTCTCCATTTTTGAGATTTAATTGCCTAAGTGATTATTAAAGAAAGAATGTATTACAGGGACAAAAATAATCTCACTGGCTAAATTTTTTAGCAACATTTTGTATCACTCCATTCTACTCCCTACTCCCCCTCTAACTGTCAAGGTTTTCTTTTTCCTTTGGCTTACAAAGATGGGAGGTTGACAGTGCCAGAGGTAGAATTTCTCTTTTTATCTGAGAAAATTTACAGCACAGGTAATGGCATGTTTTCAACCCTCCTTCTCCTTATCAAGTCAGGCTCTTCATTTAACCACTGTCAGCCTGTAAAAGGTCATGTAACAGGAGCTTGAACATTATAATTTTTTTTTAAATTTCCCATATGGAAAAAGTGGCATCAGTGTTACTTAGAGTGTAGGATAAGGAACTGTTTGCTTCTTTTGTTTTGATTCTGTACTTCACTTGCCCTGGTTCCCCCAGATGAGAACTTCAGTGGAGCTAGCAAGTAACCAGAGAAGTTCTAGTGAGGTACTCACCTTGTGAGCTTGAGCAGCCCCATAGCTAAGCAGTAAAGGTTGGGTACATAAATACAGGCTGATGGCTTGGATTCACCTGAAGAATTATAATTATCCTAGGATTATGTAGGAACCTCTGGATTATTAGAGAAGACTATTTCAATCCTCTGTTACCCGAGACTTAGTCCAACAGATCAAAGGTTGATCTGTTCTTTGATTGAATAGGATGATGATTTAAGTGATGGTAGTTTAAGTTGTTTAAAATTCCTTGAGTTACTGAGTAAATCACTTGCCTTTGTAGATGAACTGTAGGTCTGGCCTCTCCGTAGGTCAGAAGAGCTGCAGTTGAACTCCAAACTGAGATAATGTTTTGTTTCTCAGTACTTTTTTGCAGAGATTGTTATAACAGCAATATTATGCCATTCTACAACTCCACAATGTGCTGACCTGAGGTACTGTACACGATTCTTATTTCTCCATCTCAGAAAAATAATGTAGTATGATTACAAAAGATACCTACAGGGAGACAAACAAGATGAAAGCTATTTCACAACTTTCACAGCAAAGAATAAATTTTATCAAAACTCTTCATACTCAAGTGAACTGAAAGGTAATATACTACAGGTCTACAAAATTGCCATTGACTCAGAAAAGGAAATAATCAATCCCTACTTATCTGTAGTGATAAAAGGATTGGGGATCAAATAAAAGAGCTGTGCTATATTCAAAACAAAAGGAGAGACTTTTGTATGCCATGGAAACTCTTGCCAAGCATACAGCAGAAGTTAAGAGATTGTGTGAGTTCACTCAGCCACTGGGGGGAGAACACACAAAAAACCACAGAATAAAATTATGTGTAGGCTATTAAATATAGATAATTTTATGACAGGTTTGTTCTGGTTCCTCACTGCCTGTCTAAAAGATACTTACCTCCAGTCTAGTACAAGCATAAGGGGATGGAAGAGTAGGACCTGGAGATTGAATACTGCTGCTGGTAGTAGGTTTTCATAATAACTGGAATTTATCATCCTGAATCTTCAATATTGAATCTTTGATAGTGTTGCAGTGTGACAGGAAACTGCATATGCAGAGATGTACATCTAAATAAGCATCCAGGTCTAACTTGTTAATTATTACTTTAAACTTCTAATAGGAACTGATTGCTAGCAGCACATTAATACATTTAGGACAGACGAGTAACCACCTATCACTCTGTCAGAGTAAAAATGATAAAACAAAAACCAGATGGGAAACACCAGTGGTTTGAATGCTTCAGTTCCAATTGATAAATCTGACTTTCTTGGTATCATATTAGGGAGACAGAAATTAAACAGAGCAGCAGAGAAGCAACGATGACTACTCTTGCTCTCCCTAGAAAACAGGCCCCAGTTGAAATGTTTTACATGTGTAACCAAACCACAGACCCAGAGTACCTGAACAGGGTCCTGCTGCTGTTGCTAGCTTCAGCTGACAGTCTCTAGCAAGCCAAGGTAATGACTTAGATCTGAAGTCTAGCAAGGGAACACTGGAGACGGGACCAGAGGAAGGCTGTTGCCCAGGTCTGATGGTCCTCCAGGAGCTGTAGCTAGAAACAGGATTGAAGAGCAAGCTACCCACCTCACAGGGCCAGCATCTATCCAGGAAAACCAGTCGACAACCCAAGGCCAAACTTTAGTGGGGTTTCTGAGCCCCACCAGAAGGTGCAGGGGGTTTTCCAAGTGTGGCTGGTCAGGGCAATTAAAGACAATTTGTGCCATCAGGGCCCTGGCAGATGTGATGGAAGGGCACCCAGCAGGAACCAGCTTAGCCAGTGTTTTTGGTTTGACAGCCTCCCATTTGTACAGGAAATCAGAGGGAGATTTCTGGGACTCACTGAAATCCCTGCCCATCTTGCAATGTTTAGATACTCAAATATTTATATGCTCAAAACAAGGAGGCACTCTTTAAACTTAAGAAGAAGTCAAGTTCTGTCCTCTTGAGGACAGTAATAAAATTCCCATTGATTTCAGTGGGGTCAAGTCTTAGCCTCACTGTTTCTTTTCCTGAGCTGCTGTTTTAAGTCCAACGTGGTAATAAAAATAATTAGAGGAAGTGCCACAGACTCTTTTTCCAAGCCTTTTCTGGACATCACGTGGATCTCTCCTATATCATTGCATTTTATACTCCCTGCTTTGACCCTTGTGTCAGGCTAATGGCTTTTTGATTAAGAGTCAGATAAACCTGCTCCAGAGTGCATCAATATCACTTGCTTTCGGCCAGAGGTCTGGGTCAGCGACGTGAGCGTGAAATATGCCTTTCCTCCTGCCCTGCTGGTGGGAGAATGTTGTGCTACTGTAGGCTGGAGTTAAAGACAACCTAGTGAAAGAACCAGGAGTAGGGTCCTTCCTGTGCTAATTCTTTATCCCCAAATTGTTCTACTATCTTTATCACAAACTTTTACCCCACTTGTTTCTGAAAATGAATGAATAGTATTAGTGCTTTCTTGTCAGGGGCTGGGGATTTGTTGTTAATTTTTACTTGAGAAGAATAAATAAACTGGGTCAATGTGACTAGTAACAAGCCAGGAGTTTAATGCATAAGTTAGTGTTTTCAATGTTTTTCTTCTCTGAGGTTCATCATTGTTTGGGGTTCAGCAAGTAACTGCTCCTAAGATTATCCTCTGCTCTGCTCTCAGTGTCCTGTGTACCCAGGCTGTCAGAAGTATGTGGCCATCCATCTTGTAGCTAGGAATCATGGAGCTGACATAACACGTGGGATTTAGGTGTCTACCTAAATTTAGCAGTGAATGCATATGTGCACAAGCTTTCTAGTTTAAGATGACCTTGGCTCGCAGTAGACACTTAAATTCTGGTGACTTTCTGTCTGAAACCTACTCCTTGTACCCCTACATAAGAACCCTTGAATCTTCAGTGTCACAATTCTTATTATATCCTGATTTAAAGAATTGCTTGGGTCAGTTTGCCCTTCTAGTCACAGGTAATTGCTGCTGGTGCTCATTCATGGGGCCTTAAAAAGAATTTAAGATGTGGAGGAACTTGCACTAACAAAGTACAATAGAGATCCCTTTCGTATCTTGTAAGTTATCCGCTAAAGCAAACTTATTGAGGTTCATGCATTTGGCAACTTGCCTTTGGAAGAACTGTTATGCCACAGAAAAAAAGATGTTTTTCTAATTGGGATTATTTGTTCATTCAGTCCTTACTTTTGCATATAAACAAAATGTCATTGAGCCATAGATTTTTTCAAAGACCTTTCTATTGTGAGAAAATAGTTTGATTTTATAGTATCCAGTACAATAGATACTGGTTCCTATCATGTGCAGTATTTTACAAAGTCTTCACAGTAGCAGCCTTCTGGTAATAGACATTATTACTCCTTTAAAATTGTGTAACACTCTCAGTGTGTTGTTCTGTACTGTTTATTTGTGGTAATTTGTGAAGTGCTGAGGAATCCAGGGTGGTTGCACAATCTCTGTAGGTATCAGGTTATGTTCAGCACTGAGACTCCTGCAGAGCTACTGATTTTGGGTAGAACAAAGGAAAGACTCCTGCTTTCCACTGAGAAGATATGAAACTGCTTCTTGACCATGAAAAGGAGACAGAATTCATGATCTCCTCAGGCTAGCTAATAGCCCTGTTAGCAAATAACAAGCTAGATTTATATTCATATACTGTGGTTACTGTACAGAGTTTTGCATTCTTGCAGAGAAGACTTTTGGGTTTTACCTTTACTTCATTTCTCCCTTCCAAAGAAGAGGGATGACAAACAGGCAGCAAGTCTCCTTTGTGTATGTATTTATATATGTGAAATAAGGTGGTTTTTTTTTTGTTTTGTTTTGTTTTTAAATGCATGCTACTACACTTTATGTTTTGAAAAATGACGTGATATTAATATCAAAGATTTCACAACAATGCATGTACCCAGGGAATGGAGGTTAAGCTTTGGTATATAAAGTTAATTTGATAATTTCCTGACTTGTGCTTGGCTGGTGATAACACATTCACTTTCTCATAAAGCTAGTATTTACAGAGACCACATATAAACAAAGCCTAGATTTGATTCAATTTTTGTTTTAGTGATTTGGTATTTTAGTGCATTGTTTCTACTGAAATACTGTTGGCATAATTGATTAATGTAAAAAAAATTTAAGTATCTTCTTTTTCTTTATCTGTCAAGAATTCTAATCTTTGCTTATAACCTCCAGACTTACTAAACTAGAGCAATTAAGGGCATTTCAATGGTTGCAAGAAAGCTGCTTGTTTGCATGTATTTGGGAAGGCAACAGTGAAACCATTTAGAGATCCCATGTCTTTGGGGATTTTAGCAAGACCGCCTTTTGGCATCAGTCCTTTAAAACTAAAATAGACCTGACTTTCTGGAAAAGATGGACACTGTTAGTTGCTTTTGATGCTGTATAACACCCAGAATGTTTTCTCTGTTTTTACCAATTTTACATCTCATTTTCTGTCCAGCAATGAATGACTCCTATCTGGTCTGTATTTACAACAGCTGCAAGAGCTGTTGGTATGGTTATCACCTGCCCTCTGGTCACTCCTCCAGCTCCAGGAGGGAATTTCCATCAGGAATGAAGGCTCAGGCTTCATTTTCTGCTCCTTTTGTCTGATTACTTTTTGACACAGGACTAATTCTGCTTGAGCTTTAAGCCAACTGTCTGATAGAAGGTATTGGACCTTCCTTATGCTTCTATGAGTAAAAGGTTTCTGGTTGTTTTCCTGTGCAAAATTCTAATAATCTACCTCCAAAGAGAGAAGCATAATATCTGGCATAAAAGGACACACACACACCTACCATCCAAGTAAGGCCTGTATTATGCTTCTACAGGATCTGGAGTAACCACCTGATGTCACTGGAGTTCAGCCTCATGACTAAAATGTAGCCTTTTGGTGGCCAAATTCTCTCTTTGGAGGTAGATGTAGCTTCTTAGAGAAATCACTTGCAAGCTTCATGACAGCTAATTCTAATACATTAGAATTTTGGACAGCAACAGTGAGGAAATAATATCAAAAGCTATGATTCAGATGGTAAGGGTTAGTTCTTGCATGTGATTGAGGGGGAAGACTAAGACATATGTAAATATTTTCCTTTTGGATAGCAGCACAAGTCCCTCCCTAGCACTAAGCCTCTCCTACCTTTTATACTGATGTTATTTCTTAACTCCATATGTAAGCATGTGGATTTACTAAGTTGAGCAATGGATTTAAATGCTCGGTGACATTGCTAATCTAAAAGAGCAACTTAGCTTCTACGTGCAAAAACAAAACAAAAAAAAATTGGATTTGTTTCAAAGAAGAAATGGTTAACTGGGAAAACACAGCCCAGCACCACAGGCTCCCTATGTGCAAGTGCTTTAATGACCCCCAACTTTTAAAAATTTGTCAGACATAAAAGCAGTACTAATCCGATTAGTAACTGTGATTGAGTAAATCTACTGTAAAAATGGACCGTGCCCTGTTTTGAACATGATACCATGCTGGTCATTTGAGAACTGCCACTGTGGAACATAAAAGTCTCTTTGATGGAATATTTATTTCATGAGTTTAAAAAAGGGATAATATAGTATTGTTTGTTTTCAGCATTACTTGTAAAATTTTATTAGCCAAGGAGCCAATATTCAAAACAGTCAAGACTTGTGATGTGCACTAAGAGAAGGATGAAAGCTCATCACAGAGGAAATCAAGTGGTTAAGTCCAAGAATTGTTCACTCTATTTCTTTCAGCTGCAGCACCCTGTTAGGAATAAAAGGAGGACAAGTACTTTGAAAAACCATATTTGCTAAGTTGAGAAAGTCAGCAATCTGTTGTGTGGCCTTGGAAACTCTCACTGAGCTTTCTATCTGCCCTCCAGAATATTTCTGCATGTCACTTTGGCAGTCACAGATACTAATTTTAAAGCAGAGAAATGTCTTCATTCCTCAGAGCTCACATGCACTGCAATTAGTCTTATTATAAAATGCCAAAAAATTTCTGGCAGCTAAAATAAAGTCCAGGGAAATGTCCACACCACTGATGAATGAGTTCCTTGAAATGAAGTAGGGGTGTGCACGAGCCACGACATTTGAATCTTGATCCAGGTCTGGAAGACCTGAGGATTGTGTTTTGGCTAGGTCCACTATATATATAGAAGGAGATCAGCAGCAGCATTTCTATCCAGCTTTCATTAACTGTAAGTGCATGCACATGTATGCACACGCACAGTTTACTGTTGTTATCCAAGCTTCAAATAGAACAATAAATGATATTGCATATAAAATTTCTCATTTTTCATTTGCCCACATGTAGTGGTATTTCCTTTTCGGTCAAAGTCTAAGAACCTGACTTGAGAGAGGAATGCTTGACCAGCCCCTCTTGTGCTAACACGAATGTTCTATTTACCTAATTAAATATTAGCTCAAGCTCTTTGTATGGTGGAACATGCCAGCTATTGAGAGAGAAAAGCCACACTTTCCTAAGCCAGAAAGTGCACTTTTCAGACACGAGATGCAATTTATCACTCAGCTGAAGAAGTTTTCATTTTTTAAAGCTTGTAAAGAAGGGCTTTCATTTTGTTCACCAAAGTGAAAAAAAATTATCACTTTTAGGATCTATGGAAAGCCTCATTTGTCCTGGAACAAATCTCTCACTTCAGGTTCAATCTGACTGTGTTTTTGTGCTGATGGAAACATTTTAGAACTTCAGAAGAGGCTGTCAGGACATAACTCCTGCTTTTTCTTCCACACCAGAGCATTTGCAGGGGTCTGGAGCCTGTACCTCTTTCTGCTCCCACAGCCCTATACCTGATCCTTTTGGTTCCCAGGGAAGCTTCCGAACCACTGTGACGTGATACAGTAATTCCCACTGGGAAGTAAGGGTGGAGCCATGGAGGAGTGATGCCATGGTGATGCCAAGGGATCTGTGCCAGAAGGGCAGCTTGAGGGACCCACACACTGAGGGTGACTGAGGGGCACTGGGCAGGGCTCACATGCTGCTGTGCTCTCATTTTGGGAACCCAGCTTCTAATTGCATTCGTGTCTTCAAGACCTTGCCAGAAACCCATTTGCTCCTGGATCCAGATAGCTATGGAGCACATGTGAGAGAAATCCCAGGTGCAAAGTCCAGACATGTTGGGAAGTGAAGAAGGAGAAGCCCCTAGTGCTGTCAGTGCTCCCAAGTGAGGCTTTAAACTCCAGCTGTGGGACAGTCTTCTGCAATGACTCTTGCTGAACACTTGCACTTAATCTGCATTTCTTTGAACAAAGTTCATGGACTTACAATTTAAATACAGTTAAAAAAAAAATCAGTGAAAAATGTTTTCACTTTCTTTTAAATATCACACGATCCACTCTTTAAAAAAATCCCACAAGAAACAGTGACCATAGCACCCACCTACTGAGATTCTAAAATGACTCTCTGATTTTCAGCTAGTCACATTTATGACACAAATTCTCTATCAAGCAACATGAAGAAGTACACAAGGTAATAAATATTCAGTATTTTAGTGTATACTAACTACAGTGGAGTTGAGTCTGTAAATCTAAAGGAGACTGCAAAATAGTCCCAGTAATTTCTGATATACATGAAACATTATGTTCTATAAAAAGGAACACAAACCAAGCCTGTGAAAACACAATACAAATTTTCTCACAAACATTTTACATCCTGACAAAAGCTGAACTTGATCCACTACTCTTTTACACTTCCAGAATATTCTATTTCAGTATATTTCACAATCAGACTATTTGCAAGGAAAAAGCTTGTTTCTATTGAAACACAGGAATTGTATATTTTCATCCTTCTCAACTAGGAAATCCCAAATGTACAGTGTCCCAGGCTGCTTGTTAAGGATGATGGTTTGTGTAGAGCAAGCCATGAACAACTCTTTGTTTCCTTTCCAAACAGTTTTATAAATAGAGTTCACTTACGATCTCATAAACTTCATTCTAACCCGAGGCCTTTCTGCATAGCTTCATTTACACGCTCACAAATTGAGCATTTAAGAGGTTTACTTTAGTTTGATAATGATCTATTAGGGCTGATTATAAAATAAAATAAAAAAAAATCAGGTATCTAGTACAAGTACTCATTCACATAAACAACACATCACCTCATTTCATTGTGGTCTCATTTCTGAATGGGGTATCAAGTTCATAATGTTATTCTGGGGCAAATTTATAACATACAGTTTTGGAGCTTGTACTCTTTCAAAAATACAGAACACCAGATCTTGAGCTATTCTGGGGGAAAATCCTTCTCCACAGAGGCCATAGTTGCAAATCAGATGAAATTTTACACGTAGGTATGTACATGTGCATAATGTGGCTAGAGAACAAAGGTGGAAGGATGGTATTAGTAGCGGGACTTACACCATCCTGGTCATTTAAAAACTGCATTCAGCATGTCACTGGTTATTATTTGGGCTTCTTTGTTTTCAAGTTGTAACATATCTCAGATAACGATTCCTGATCCCTTGCCCACATTCTTTTCTTTTAAATTCCTTTCTAGGCTCCTGTCTTAAACAACATTATTCATCTTCCTGACCTTACATGTGAAGCAAATGGCATATCCTCTGGTGTGACTCTTGACTTCATGACCGTGCCTTGGAGGGAGCCTGGTGCTGAGCAGTGGAGGGAGGGAGTGATTGTCACCACTGCCACCATGCTGCTGTTCCCCAGCAAGATGAGTTGGGCTGGACAGAAAAAGAGAGAATTATTCTGTGGATTCATAGATTTATCATAGAATCATAGAATGTTGGGCTGGAAGGGACCTCAAAGATCATCTGGTCCAACCCTTCTAATATTATTGTTTATATGATATGTCTCAGCATCCCATCGAGCTGGGACTTAAAACTTTCCAAAGTGGGGGAATCCACCACTCCACCTGGGAGACCATTCCAATGTCTGACTGTCCTCAGAGTGAAAAATTTTCCTCTTGAGTTCAAACAGAATCTCCCCAGGAGCAACTTGTGCCCGTTGCCCCTTGTCTTGTCCATGTGACTCCTTGTAAATAGGGAGTCTCCCTCTTCTTTGTAGCTGCCCTAAAAGTACTGGAACATTGTAATAAATTCTCCCCTAAGCCTTCTCTTCTCAAGGCTGAAGAGACCCAGTTGTCTCAGCCTCTTGTCATATAGCAGTTGCCCTGTCCTCCAATCATCCTCGTAGCTCTTCTCTGGACCCTCTCCATCCTCTCTGCATTCTTTTTGTACAACAGGGACCAAAAATGGGAGGCAATACTCCAGGTGCAGTCTGACAAGTGCTGAGTAGAGCAGGATGATGAATTCTTTGTCTCTGCTGGTGATGCCCATGTTGATGCAGCCCAGCATCCTGTTGGCTTTCCTGCTGCAGCATTGCTGTTCACTCACGTTGAGCCTGTTGTCCACCAAGATCTCCAGGTCCCTTTCCACAAGGTTTCTCTAATTATGGTTGCTGCCTTACAACAGCATATGAGGTCATTCATCAGAGTCAGCAAAGGAGGGGAAAGAGGAACATGCCAAATAGGAATAAGTATAGCCCAGAGACCTCACCTGCTGTCAATGCTGTTGCTCCCACCCTGAGAAAAGCTGTCACAATGTTGGTGGCTTGAAGTGGCTGGAAGGAGTCCAAGGGAACAGGGAAATTTACAGGGGAAGAGAAGCAGTGCTACAAGAAAGAAAGGAGGAAGGACTTCAGAAAATCTGTCTCTCCTGCCAAGTATCACTTTATTACTCTGTTACTCTATTACTATTCTGCTGAACTTCTCTGTGATCAGTATCCCAAAGCTATTCTCCAGCAAAGAAACAAAGGGAAAGTCTGGCCACCCACCAGTGTTGGAACTGCACTATGCTTAGTCCATAAATGATAAACTAAGGATGGAAGAGAGGCTGGGTATTTAGAGAGAGGCAATAACTTGATCTGTCTCTTCATGTTATCAAAAAGAAGAAAAATGAGGTTCACAGATTCTTTTTCTGATCTGAAGCAGGCTTACATGCCTAAAAGTTTGTTGCTTCATTTGCCAATTCTATCAACCTGTCTATCAGTAAAAATATTCACCTTTCTTTAAACTGTGCCTCACTTATTTAATACACAGTCCAATATCAGTAAAATGTGAAGTGCCAAAAAAGACAAATGCCATATTACACCCTATCAAATAAAAAAATATAAATGAACATGTGACCATATTACTCACTTCTCTGTAACTGTTAGGAGAGCAGTCCCCAGAGGCTGCTTTTCCTCAGGAGACTCCATGAGACCAAATGTGTGACTGAAATAATTGGAAAAAACGAAGACACAATAATTTATTTTCCATGCCAAAGCCAGATAATCTTTAAATCCCTGACAAACATTTTTTTAGCCAAGCTTTCTGCTCACAATTTATTTCAGGTACGATACTACTGTTCTTCAGGACTGCAAGGAACCTGTAAAAATATTACCCCAATTGGGTTCATCTATGGATAGGCAGTTGAATGTATTTCCAACCAGCAGAAATAATTACGGTTGAGAATATGTAGGCAGAAATAGTAAAATGGAAGAAATAATTTAAAAACCATGTTTAAATTGAGTTCTTTTTCCAGACAGCATTCCCAGAAAAGGCTGTAATGCCTTATTCTTTGATTGCTGTTTACTTTTGCTGAGATCTACAATGTCCTCACATGTAGCATCAAAGACTGAGTCAGTCCCTCCAGTCAGTTTGTTCCTACACTTGAAATAAATACCTTTTGATGAAAGTTAATTTTACTGCTGCCAGAGGAGCCAACCCACTGATATAACAACAGGACTATGCCACGAGGACATGGTTGAACCCCAGCATTGTTTTCTGATCAACCACCAGGGTTTACCTACAGTATTATCTATCCTATATATCTCATGATTTCCTGTTTGCTGAGATCCAAGCTCCTCAGGAAAAACCTTTTCCAAGCCTTTCTTTCTGCAAGAGGAGAACGATGGAAGAAATATGATTTTTTTTTTTTTTTTGGGGGGGGGGTGTAGTAACCACTTTTTTTTGGTCATTGTATATCTCTGCAAGGACTGTATTACTTCTTGCAGACCTGAAGTGACATTTTAACACGGGAAAATAAAAACCAAATAAATAAAAAACAAATAAAATAACATTAAAAATTATGAAAACTGTAAATCAGTGAACTTTGATGTCAAAGATGTCTCCTCGGTATATCAAGCCGAGAGTATCACTGGCAAAAGCCTGTAAAATCCAGGTATTTACCTTATTTCCTGATTCCATTCTGTAAATTCTCCCTGCATAGTCACTTAGAGCCTCACTTCATCAAGCAGCACTGGCTTAATTTCTCTGCTAATCCAGCTAATTTGTTCCCAAACATTTCCTCCCGGGAGGCCAGATCCCGCTCTCGGAGCACCCTATGGATATTTACACTCCGCGCCAGCACGCAGCCAGACGGAATCTCCGGGACTGCAGGGACCTCCAGCCCAGCCGGTACGGGACTCTTCACCCTTCATGAATTCCCAGTATTTTGGCTATTTTTATCCGGCATTTTGCTATTCAGTTTGGAGAGTGGACTCAGCCGTGCCGGCACCGCTGACCCTGGCAGACTTTTAGAGAGGTCCATTTTGTCCTTTACACTCGCGTCTCGTTGAAGGTGACACTTTGGGATTGTTTTTTCGGGTTTTTTTTTTTTCCCCTCCCTCTCCCCTTGCCAACTCCCCCTTCCCCTCTCCCCCTTTGTCGTTGCCCGCGAGCGCGGAACGGGCCGGTTCGGTCCGGTAGGTGGCGCTGTCCCTCCGCGGAACCTCCCGCACTGCGTCACCCCCGCGGGGGGTTTCGTCACGGTTACGTCATCACCTTGGGGCGTGTGTTACAAGCGGGTTCCGTACGCACCTCGGACGGGTCCAGCACATATCTTATCTTTCTTTATCTATCTTATCTTATTTTTTTCTAAAGAGTATCTTGTGTGCTTTTGCAGCTCATACAGCTGCTTGTGCATCAGACAGAATGTAACGAAAGTGATGCAACAGAGGTGTTTTGGTGTTGAATTTGGATTTTTCTTTGGTTGTTTTTTTAATGAATCGGTTTTGTAATCACAAAATGATGCGAGACAATAGCAGCAGCAGACTCCGTGTCTCTTTTTCGCAGGAAAAAAAAAACCAAAAACTGCAAGCTGGCAACATTTTAATCTTTCTGGAAATTGTTACCTGACACTTTAAAGCTAAAAAACCCCAACCAACCAATCAGTCAAACACACAGCAAAAGAGTCCAGCTGAACAAACCCCCCTAGTAATTCTGAAGTATTTCAATTTTCAGAATTTCAGCATTTTCTAAAAATGAAGCGTATGGTGCCTCCAACTAAGAACCCCAATTTGTCTGTTACTTTTGAAAAAAATAAGTCTAAAAGTGCCAAACCTCTTACTGCCACTGTATACACTGATAAAAATAAAATAGCTCATATTGCCATGTGGAGTATTTTGGCCCTCGGAGCAGACAGAATTATATTGTCTCATGAGATCATAGCCAAGTCAACAGTATTTTCTCAAAGCTTTTTTTTTTTTTTTTTTTTTTTTTCTGGATGAACCTCAAAAGATCTGTGCTTAGATTGACGTGTGAACAGCCACACAACCAGAGACCGACCTAAGAAATGTTGTTCAGACTTGGTTTCAGACTCAAACATCTTCAGAGCTCAAGGAGGAAGAAGAAAAGAAAGGTGATTTGGGCTTGCTTTTGATTCACCCCTTTGTACATATGGGGCCCACAGAGATTTTTGGATCTGCATCCAAGTGTCTATGAAATGTGGGAATTTTAAGATCCAGGCTCTTGGTTTGGTTTGGATCTACCTCTCTGCTTTGAACTGTTTGGGTGTTTACTTGAAACATGTCCAGCCTGTCCACATTCTTTTGAATTTGGAAAATAGAGCTGGAAATGTGAACTATTGCCTTTTTTTTTTTTTTTTTTTTTTGTGTGTGTGTGGTATTTGACAATTTCAATTAATGGAAACTAGAAATGAAACCTGCATATTTCAAAACTTGCAGAACTTCAGCTGGCATTTAATGTTGGGTAGTAAAAAGGGCAAAAAGTGCAGATAGGAGAGTACCTCAGTGATTCTGGGTGTCTTCTGCTTTGTTCTTTCTTAGACTAAGAGTATCAATAGTGTGAAACGCTGTTATATGAAATAATATTTTAGAAGGCACGAGGTTAAGACACACAAACCTGTAGAAGCTTCACTAAGAAACAGACTTTCTTGCTCCTTGATTCACACATCATTTCCATTTTGAACAAGAAAGTTAGGTGAGACTTAGGAAACAGAAAATTACTTATGTGTGCACCTAGCTGTAGGCACTTGAAATAAAAATCCACTGACTTCACAGAAGTTTTAAATTCTCTTATATGTAACATTACCTGAATTTTTATACATCACTTATTCCTCTTCCACCCCTTTAAAAATTCAATTAAGTAAAAATAATTAGAGCATCTGTACTGATTCTTGGCTTTAGAATCCTTCCATGACTACACGTTCTTTTTATTTGAATTCTTCCTCTTTTTTATTTCATTTTTTTCTCTGTTAGTTTTCAGTACTCAAATTCAACTAAATATGAATTTGAACTTAGCTCTTGATCTGGTGTTATTGAATGTTGAATTAAAATTCAGCTATATCCACCATCTGACTTCATATTGTCCTTTCATTTTCACCCTCTACATACTTTGTCTTAATTTATAACAAGCCTATTTGAGTCCATGGCTTTATTTCAGTCTGCTTTCAAGCAACGGGAATCCATTGAGCCCCTTCAAAACTGTGCTAAAGCAAATATTTGCACAACTGAACCTAAAGTATATGCAGATTTTCCTTATATAGTTTATAGAATAAGCTAAGGACAAAAAGAGAAAACTCTATGTTTATATTGTACTAAGTAAACTATCAGGTGAGACAATCAAGCATTGGAACAGTCAGGGGAAATGGAAAATTTGGAAAGTTTTGAGCTTGATGGGGTGCTGAGACATCTCATATAAACTACAGTATTGGAAGAGTTGGACCAGATAATCCTTGAGGTCCCTTCCAACCTGACATTCTATGATTCTATGAGTGTATAGGACTGTGGATGTTTGCAGGAGGGGCAATGCCATACCTAGATGTCATTTATAGTCGTGATGCTTCGTAATTTTTCATGTCTGTATGTTCAATACTAGCATACAAAGTTAATTTTAAAAAGGCCTCCCTGAATTAAATCTCCACAGTTAGCAAAATTCACTCTCTGATGTCAAAGAGCAGGTAGTTTAGCATCTTTTGGACTCATAGAGTAAGTACTAAAAACTTTCTGGGAACTTTTGCATGTTACTGATGCTACATAACTCTCACAAAGTGGTTGAATGATGGTGGCAGTAAGTCAAAGGTAGTAGCCAGAAAGATAAGAAGCAGGGTCATAGCTTATTTCTCTTCTTAAACAGAATAAATTGCTTGACACTTGAGGGTGAAGAGCTTTAAATTTGCAGAGTTGATTTGCTTGAGCTGACATTCTTTGAAGAGCTTGACCTGTAACTTGTATGCTCCTGTTCCACTGCCAGCCCAGCCCCATAACTCACCCCATGAGAGAATGACAGCCTCACCTATAAAATTATGTCCTCTCCTCACTGGTGAGCTCAGGATTAGTCTCCCTGAAAACACTAACCAAGGTTTGGAGGTATCACATGGCTGCTTGGGATAGCAGTGGTGATGTTTGTGGAACCATTCACTGTCTCAGGGCTAATCTCCGGGATAATTTAGATTAACCTTACGGATCTCTGGAAACCCCATCCTGCATGATGGACTGTCCCTATTATACCCAGTCGTAATCTTAAAGGTTTAACCCAAGCTGACATCACAATGTTATATCAAAAGCTTTAAACTGATACATATCTAAATAACCCTCCAATCTCCCTCAGTTAGACTTTACCTTTTTCTTTAAAGTCTTTTTACTCCATCATGAAAACACTGTATCTACTGTGAATAATGCTAACCAGAAAAAGCAGGACATCTTGACATCTTCTTCTGTTTACTTTTGCCACAAGACAGATCACTGTGGCAAATAGATGGGATGTATCAAAGAGCTCCCTCTCCTCATGTTTGGAAAGGTTTTGAAATCGATCAGCCCAGGGTGGGAAGGGAGCAGGATTTTTTCCCTCAGCAGAAGTATCTCAGGGGCAGGCTCTGGCTTCTGGCATGGGAGGCCAAATTATTCTCTGTTAGTAAAAGTATTCATAGCCATCATTGTAACTTTGACTGTGCTGTATATGGGCAAAGGCTTCTAGAAGCATAGAGAAAAATGATCTGAAAGCATAATTCCAGTCTGAAGCTGGAGTAAAAGAAATAAATCATGGTATGGACAATTATTTTAAAAAATTAGCCTGTCAAAAAATACGCAGACTTTGAGATTATTTATTTATTTATTTATTATTGGAAAAGATGCTCTGTTGCAGGGAGAAAGGTGTTTATGTCTCCAGGGTTTTTGCACAGCAGCCAGAGTAACTCTCACAATGCACTTCCAGCCAAGGTGCTGCCATCAGTTGCACTGAGCAGCCCTCAGGTCCCTCCCCAGCACAAGGCAAAGCAGAAGGATGTGGCACTGAAGAAGGCCAGGAAGGTCTCAATCTGTGCTGGTACTGCAGGCTTTGGGGCTGGGAGAGCCTCTTCTTGCCTATTGACTTATTTCTAATGGTTCACCTGAGCTGACCTGCTCCACATGAGCCTTCTTGCTTGCCCCTGAGTATTCACCAGCAAGCAACAGACTGAGGAGAAAGATGTCTGGGCACAAAGTCATCCAACTGCTTGCTGTCACATATATGGAAAATGTCATATTAAATAAAATTCCTTGAAGGGAAGGAAAGTGACTGGGTGGGGTATAATCATCTTTTTTTGGATACCACTCCCTGCCTTCTTCATGTATGTGCTAGACTGGACCACACTATAAATGAAAGATGAAATCCCTCTGAAGACAAAAGGTTAACCAACTCCTTGCCACTGTTCAAGCTGTTCCTGCTCTCCCTAGATCACAACGGATAAGCTTTTACTTTTTGGTACTTTTTGAACAGGTTGAAGACCAATTATAGGATAAAGAAAATAATATGAACTTGAGAAAAGCAGGTAAACCATAATTTTTTTTTTTTCAAGAACTGTGGAACTTTTTACTTCCATGATGCATTTCAAGGTCTAGTGTCATTGATGGAACAATAAAAGCGGCTGCAAAATAATGATGCAAAGAGGCCATGTGTCTTATGGTTTATGTACGAGACAGAAGCTGACATAACACTGTGGACTGTAACTGTTTGGGAGGCACCAGCCCTTGGGAGAACATTTTTTTTTTTTTTCCATGTTGGTTATGCCCTGGGGAGTATTTATGGGGTTGTTTCTCTGGTCTCTATGATTTCACAATTATGCAATCTACCTCCAGGGATACGATCTCTTGACTGAAAAATAAAACAAAGACCTTAATAGAAATGAGTACAAAGGCACAATAAGAAAATGGATTTTAGGAGAAAACAGGGAAATTTCTAAACATTCCTACAAAGGTGGCTAAACTAAGCCACATATTTCTTCTACTTAAATACAGAGCTGAAGATGAAGTACACAGTTATGTGACCTCAAGACCCCGTAAAGCTATTCTGGTGGCCCAAAGCAGGTTTCCACACAGAATTTCTGATGGAAAATCCTCCCATATAGGCATCATCAACTCTTTTTTTATCTGTGTCCCATCAGTCCCAAAGACCTCTGAATCCTACACAGCATGTAGCTTCCTTGTGATGTTCTACTTAGGTACATCATCAAACTTTGTGGTAATATGACCTAGAAAATAACCCCTGTGTTAGCCCCTTGAATATGTACATCCACTGACAGGCTCAAAGAGGGATAGGTGCATGTAAAGTCCATGTAAAAAGAAGTAGTTTGGATGGTTGCCTTAATTTTTATATCAGAGATTTACTAGAAGTAGTGTTTAACCATAGACCCTACATTGAGCTGGCTCATCATCCACTTTGTCCTGTCACCATCCATTCTTAGAAAGAAACCACTGATGAGCAACTCCCAGTGCTCACTGGGATCTGCATCCCATCTCACTGGGATACTGCATCTGTGCTGGTGTTAGCTGTAGCTGCCTTGTCTTCTTGTGCTAATGCCAAACAGCTGGCAAACTGTGCTAAGGGAGCAGCTACACATTTCTTCAAGTAGGCTGCTCTGAAGTTTTGTCATTTTGGCCTGCTCATGATCTGGGGAGTGGGCAGTCATGTCAGTCCCTGCTCTCAGCTCTTGGACCTAGCTGATGCTTTCAGGGCAAATGGAGATCCAAATTTTTCATCCTTATAATATATGAAGACAACTGCTGTCTAATTAGATATCAACCTTTTAAAGGACTGGGTGGTCTCCTCCTTCTTGTAGGCACCAGGTGACAATGGTACTGAGTGAAAGGCCCTTTAAAAGTTAAAATAAAGTGCATATCATTCATAGGGCCACAGACTGTTCTGGAGGGAATGAAGAAAAAAAAATAATCGCACAGCATCCTCTGTCACACATTCTGGATAATGTAAAACAATACAAAGCCTTTCAGTGTGAAATGCCATGGGAGGGGATTGTAGAAGAGTCTTTCTCAGTGGGGCTTTTTTTTTTCCACATCAAAAGGGCAGATATGTCCCAAAGGTATGACATACAACTGGCAGGAACCAGGAAAGACCCCAGGATCTGTGCAAGATGAATGATCTGAATGGATAATGACGATGTTTCCTCCTACTCTTATACAAATATAACCTTATTTCAGGAACCATCAACCACTTTTCTATCCTTGTGTTTCAAATTCACCTCCCAACAATACAAGTACTAAAAATCCACTAGCCACTTAAAAAAAAAAAGTCTCTTTAGTCTAGGTATGGTCGTAAATAAAGTGATAAATTCAACAGTCAGTATAACTGACTTTGTTTCTAACTGCACTGCCAAGCATCCTTCCCACCACTTGCCCCAGGGATCCTCACTGCGGTGCAAGTGATCTCACAACCATTTCCTTCAGTCTGTGGTGGATTTGGCCTAAATTTCAACTACATTTCTGTTTTTTGTTCTGGAATTACTAATAGTGAGTCAAAGAATCAGTTTGAACGCCGTGATTTATGTGAGAGTTAAACGCCACTGAAAGGCAGAGTAACTGCTTCTCAAGACTGATTGCAGTTGCGATCTTTGGTGTTTTTCTTAAAAGTCCCAGGGAGAGTTTCATGAGAATCCAGTTACTTTAAATTTAAAATAACATGTTTATAGGTCCTCAAAAATTGTGCAGGTAACTTTAAAAGAGAGGCTTTTTAATGGCTTAGAAGCCAACAGACCACATCTTTAAGCCAAAAAAATGTGAATATGTAACATTTAAATGAAGATTTAAAACCCACTGCTGGTTTTCAGATAGCAATTTATGAATGGTTGCTTTGGTGATGCTGAACAAAGCCCTGGGCCCTCAGGCTGTATGTCCTCTCTGCTTGCTTTGGCCTTCAGGAAATGGTTTTACTCAAGAGCTGAGAGACCAGGAAGGGCTCTCTCTCATGTGACTTTGGTGATTAGATAGATGTCTATGTATAACATAGATGCACCCATTGTAGTTGTCAACCTGAATCATTACTGAGTCACTGCAGCCCACTGTGAAGTGGCAAGAGCTGTTGTTAAAGTGTCCTCATGGTGTACAAGAAGAAAGGGCTTGCATCAACCATGTATCCGCAAGCTAAAACCTCAGCATGAGGACAGAAAGATAGGTAAGATAGGTAAGATAGGGTGCTCAGGGACTGGGGTGAGTACTGCTGTCAGGATGAATGGCTTGGGCACTGTGGCTACAAACTTCTAAGGTGGGCACATGGCTCACAGGAGCATACTGGGGGGCAAGCTGTAGCCATGACAGATGCCAAGTGTGTGTGTTTGGGGTGGCTGTGATCCTGAGGACAGATTGTTGCAGGGCTTGCAGATGATCTGCCTGCACTGACAGCAAAAACTGCTCTGAAAAAGGAATACTTTGGTCTCATAAAGCCGGCCCCAGGAGGAGGGATTCCTCTTTTGAGTCACCTTCTGTGTGTTGTGTGAATACCTCTGAGACTCATCACATGGAATTCCAAGGCAGGGCAGGAGGTGGTGCCCGGGAGTGACAAACCATCAACATCTCCTACACCAGCAGTTCCAGGCCTGAGGTTCTGCAACAGGACTTATATGTTTCTTACAGTGCTCGTGCAGCCTCTCTCCATTGGAGGAGAAGCAAGGAGAAACAGCTCAGATCAGCTGCAGTCAAGGCCATGCATTTACCTTCTGCCATCAACAGCTTAGAGTAAATGAAAAATTGGTTGTGTAAGAAACACGCTTTATGTTTTGACCCAAGTCACATAAAATAGATATGGCTGTCGAGTATGAAACAGTCTAAGCTAAAGTGGTGAATCCAGCTGTTACTTGCAGGTCACGTCACCCACATGTTTTGAGTGCTCAGGCAGCCTAAAAGGCTGTAACTCTCCAAACTAAAGCTTTCCACCATAATTGATTAATCTTTTGGCACAGACCTTTTTAAGTGTTTTATTCTCTGGGTGCTATTTTTCACATTTTGTCTCCTTATTAAAAACTGCAGTCACCCAATCAGCTTTGAGAAACAATGACCTATGACTCATGTAACCATTGACAGACTGTTTTGGAACAACTTGCAAAAAGCTGAAATGCATTAAACTATTCAGCTAATACATAAATAGAATACAGGGTCAGTTTGCAAGCCATTTGTTAATAGACTAAAGGGCTCCCTTCCCACAAAAATAATTTAAAACATGATTTAACCAGCTTCTTTCAGAACAATTCATTCTTTCCAGAATCTCCTCAATGCAAGTTACAGATGTAAAGGCTAGACTGGCTATAGCTCTCAAGGACAACCTTTCTGAAGGTTTTGGATCATTTCTGGTTTCTCACATGCTGGCACAGGCTATGGTAACTTGGCCTGCTGATAAATTTCAAGTCTTCTTTATTCTTTCTATTGGTTTAGCAGTGGAGGCCCCTAAATATTAAACCATTGGGCATTTTCTGTCTATACAGCATTTTCTGAAGAGTTACAGTGATTCTGACTGTGCAAGCTGATAAGGTACAGAGGAAGTTTTTCACTAAATAGACCAAATGCTGAGGTTGTGATTTAAAAGTTGGCCAAAGGGTTGGATTTAACTAGAGGAGGATAGGAAATTTCTCAACATCAGTTATGTTGAGAGATCTTTTGTTGTTATGAGTATATGCGAGGTCTCATTGGAGAAAGGTGGAAATGCCAACTAACCAGCAAACTAGTTGCTCCCCCTGTTTTCTCTGGAGTGTGATTAAGGATAGGATCATAGTATGGTTCAGGTTGGAAGGGGCTTTTAGGGTGCACCCTAAAGGTGTGCACCCTCCTGCAGTGCACCCTCCTTTAGGAGTGTACCCTCCTGCAGTGAGCAGGGACACCTTCAATTAGATCAGGTTGCTCAGAGCCCTTTTCAGCCTGACCTTGAATTTTTTCAGGGACGTGGCCTCTACAACCTCTCTGGGAAAACTGTGCCAGTGTTTCACCACCCTCATGGGAAAAAATTTCTTCCATCTATCTAGTCTAAATATCTCTCCTTTCATTTTAAAACTGTTACTTCTTGTCCTTTCACTATAGGCTCTGCTAAAAAGTTTGTCCTCATCTTTCTTGTAGACCCTCTTCAAGACACCATATGGCCTACTGGGCCATTCTCTTCTCCAGACTGAACAAATACAACTCTGAGCCTTTCTTCATAGGAAAGGTATTCTACTCCACAGATCGTTTTTGTGGTCCTCTTCTGAACTTACCCCAACAGGTCCATGTCTATCTTGTGCTGAGGACTCCAGAGCTGTGTGTGGTGTCTCCAGGTGAGGTCTCACCACACTGGAATAGATATCAAGCTCTACAGCAGGAGATTAGAGGTTCATCTAGTTCAATATTCTGTTTCCAACAGTGTCCAATGGCAAATGGTTACAGAAATGTAGAAGAATAGAACAAATAGATAGTGATAAGCCCAGTGCTTGTTTGGAGCTCAGGGTCTTTGTAACATAGACAAACTCTCTGGTTTTCTGACAGCCCTTAATGTGTTTTTTTTCTGTGAGTTTGTACAGTCAGTGCTTGAACCCATGTAATGTATCAGCATCCATTATGTTCTAAGTTTTTATTAGGGGATAGGGTCAAGCTTATTCCATTAATTTTGAACATAATTTCAGGTAATTTAAATTGATGCCACCTATAGTATACTGCACTCCCTGATCAGCTTCATGTCACAGATTTTACACATGGCTATCTTTACTGCCTCGATTGCCTCTTCTTCAGACTAAGCTTTTTAGTCCTCAGCATAGACATCTATTCAGTAATATGTATCTTTCCATCTCAAATACTAATATATACATCATGCTCACTACTGGCATGTAGCTGGATGTGCCAAAAGCCTTTACTCTCTCTCAGTTTGATGTATCGGGGCTATCTGATAAAGTTGGCTGCCAAACCAAAAACCTACTTGTCAGGTTTCTGGATCTGCCTGTGGATCCCCAAACCTGAAACTCTCTCAGCCTCTCCTCAGCAGCAGAACACTGTGATGCAGCCCAGGCTGGTTCACTCTGCACCAGGCTCTCAGTGGTCACACACACTGTGCTGCTGGCACTCTCCTGCTCCCTCATTTACCTCTCTTCATTCACTCCACCGCACATTTTCGGCGCAAGTGGGAGCCAAGAATAACACTGCACCTGCCTGTCTGCAGTATGGAAATCCTTTTAACCATTTCTGACCCTTCTTCTGACCAGCCTTGGCAGCCTCTGGGCTCTGGAAACATTCCCTGACCACTTGCTGCATCAGCCTGGGGCTCGGTTGGCCCTGGTGCTCTGTGGCTCCACTTGAATCACTGCCACACTGGTGAGAGCCAGAGGGATGCTGGCAGACCTGGGCTGGGGGGCTCTGGGTAACCCAAAATGCAGATGAGGTGAGGTCAGTCATGTTATCCAGATACCTTTTTTTTCTATTTTTTTTCTACATTTTTTTCTAATATTTAATTATGATACTATAGAACTGTGAGGAGTATGCTATTGGATCACCTATCAGCATCCCTCCTTAAATGATCCGTATTGTATAAAACATTACATTCTGAAATGAAATGTGTCTAAAAAAACCAAACAGTTTTTTAAATCAGTATATTACCTTTTTCTCTTAAAAGGTAAAGGAAGTTGTAAAGAGTCATTATTTTTCACACATGGTTGTGCTTTAAAAGGCATCAGAT
The DNA here is from genome assembly GCF_003957555.1 of Calypte anna. Lineage (NCBI taxonomy): Eukaryota > Metazoa > Chordata > Aves > Apodiformes > Trochilidae > Calypte > Calypte anna. Next base: position 118,489,003 of record NC_044245.1, read on the forward strand.
GGACAGAGCTATGTTTCACAGCCAGAAGAAAGTCACTGGCGTCCTCTATAAATCAAGCTTTCCTGTCTTTTATTCTCCTGAGTCAGGTCCTCCAAAGGGTTACTACTTGAAGTTAAATCTTCCCTATGTGGAAAAATAGCAGTACATAAAAACGTGGGACTAGTAAAAGAGAGAACTGATAAAAATTTGGGCCTGCATGCAAAAGTTACCATCATTTCTCATCCCAGAGGTACAACTATATGGTTGTATGCTATGTATACCTAGATATGGGTATGCTATTTTTCAGCATATGAAAAAGTGCTAGTTACTTACTAGTCTTAAAAATTACATCTATCCTCAGCCCTAAAGAGTTACCTGTCTAATGTAAGATGGGGGCAACAGCAGTACCAACCGTAGGTGTATACAGGGAGAGTCACATTGGAAGGGTGCTTAAGGCTACTTATGATTAAGTAAACTCTTAAGATTTAGTAACCTCTAAATAAGTTTTCTTAGATATACTTGTAAATATACATATACTAAATTAACGTATTTTTTATGTCTAAATATATGTATTTATGAAAAGAAGTGTCTTACAAAATATATAGAAGCTATATACCTCCTATACATATACACTACCCCCAACTCTAAATTCTAAGGATTATAAATCGTAAAAATCAAAGATATCTTATTTGCTTTTAAAAGTTAGGAAATGACACAGTCTGAGGGGCCATAGTTAATCCTTTATTTGAATCTTTGAGTCCTGACAGGAGGTAAATCTCTAAACAGACTCTGGAAGGAAAAGATATGGGAAAGCTTTAGCACAAGCTAGAAAACATATCTCAGGGCTTATTTAGATACAGATGAGCCTCCTTTGATTGGGAGGAAGGAGACAAAGTAAATAAAGGTACACAGTCAGGTGCAGCTCTGATTTCCAAATCTATGAGAAGAACAGTAATACTGTGATGGATACTGTGTGGCTCCTTGCCCTGAAAACTGATAAAACAGTGCAGGGAAGGTGATAGATGTATGATATGTACAGCAGTAGGAATTTCTGTCATTCTTTGCTATGGTATTACACTAATAGAAAAAGTAATTCACCAAAACATGATGAGTTTTGCTCACCTACAGTGTAATTAGAGTTAATTTTTGTTTTATTAGTTCTTACTATTTGGAGCCAAGAGATTTCTTATCAGCCTGTATTGGTCCTGAAACAACTGAAACAAGTGTCCTATCTAATGGTCAACAGACTCAATTGCATTCCACCTTTGAAATGAGGATGCAGTGGGGAGCCAGATGAGAAAAGGCATGGCAACATGAAATGAATCCTGTTTTGATTTTGCCAATTTTAATAAGGAAATGGACAGACTATTTATCTGTATTTTCTAATTATTTTTGATGACAAGGGAAAGCTGTTGTAGATTTTATCTACCCATCTGCTTCTTTCATTGATGAACAGTTAGAGAAGGAATTTTTTTTTTTTTTTTTTGCATCTGATCTAACCCACGAACCATATTCCCTACATCTTGGTTACACTGGGCAGGGGACAGAAATTCTGCAGGCATTTTCTTAAACCCAAGTCTTCTGAAAGGATTCCTCAGCAGAAAATACTAAATCTTCATGTAAACCTTCACTCTGGGGTGTTTAGAAGATAGATGCCTGGGAATACCTACCTAAGCTAAATCAGTGAGACAAAATAGTGTGGATAAAGCAGCACTGACAATCTGATGCTTTAGTTAACTTATTTTGTTAGGTTTTTTTGGATAGTTATTAAATGATTTGGAAGCAACATGCAATGAATGGAGGAGATCCTTAGTGGAGCACACTGTGGTCATATACCTATAAAAGTATGAAAGAGAAGATCAGCTACTTGCCTGACAGCTCTGGGATGATATTATTCTCAAGAAAAGCTTCAGTATCAGTCAAGAACTAGTTAAATGGGGACTGAAATATATTCTATAGGCAGCCAGAATATTCACTATTATAATGTAAAATAGGTAGGGATCCAAAATAATTTGTGAAGAAAGGAATGAAACTTTTAGAGCATTGGCTATATTTTTGCATGAACAAGCCTCCTTTTGAGAAGATAAAATTTTCACCTGAAATTCTGCTGTGAACACAGACTGTCTGTATAAAGCCCACTTCATTTTTGCAAAAATAAATTGAAAATCAAAATGAGTAGAATACACAGATCCACGAAATCCTCCTATTCACAAGCTGGTCTGACCTGGCAGAACCCAAAGTAGTTCTGCAATCTGTGCCATCAGTTTCAACATCATATTTTGTGCAGGGATCATAAATCAGGTGTATATAATTATCTGAATATTTTCTGCAAGAAAAGAGAGAGGAGGTGGCTGTTTGCTAGCTGATAGCATTATACATTAAGCAATGCCGAGGCCTAAAAATTATTTCCAAACTATCATTGTTACTATCTGCAAAGAAATCTTCAGCACCATTGGTTGGAGCTCAATGGGAATGTGTCCAATGCTGAGCTGTTACCGGGGTGTCCCGGAGTGAAGAAACTGCAACTTCTCTATCTGCAAAAGCAATTAGATGGCAGCCTCACAAACGAATTGGTTGCTGAGTGGTGCTTGGAGGAGCAGGCAGCTTTCTCTCTGCACCTGCCCTGTGTGGCATCTGACAAACAGTAGTGAGCTATTAGCAGTTATTGACATTTGTCAACTCGGGTTTTCCAGCAGGAAAACGGAAATGGCAGCAATCATGCCCAATTTAGTTTTTCATGATGTCAGGGCTTCGTGGACTCACACACACATCAAGAAGCACCCAGAAAAGGTTTGCAGATGTGCGGAAGGCAGTCAGCTATGACAGTGATGTTGCCAATGTTGCACATGGATCAACTAACGATTAAGATATCAAAAGCGATCACTGCAGCTTTCTGACAGGCGGCTCAATTGTTTGCACCTGTTTCCCCTGCATTACAGATGAGTCTGGAATGGATTACCCTGCCTTGTGCTAGACACATTTCACCTTTCCACACCGTGATGTACTCCAGCAACATCTCTGCTAAAGATCGTGCAACTCACTTTACCATAAGGACCAGGAAAAAACAAATGAGACAATTTGCTGCCTGTTTTTTCTTTGGTGAGAGATTTCAATTGCCACAGTGATTTAACAAGAGCCAATTGGCTTAAACAAGAACTTACTGCTTCTTTACAGAATTCAGATACTGACTGAAAGCCATACAGTCAGGCATCATCTTAATCACTGAAATCCAGAAACAGACTCGGTCTCCCATGCATTAATTTTTCCTCTTCTTCTTTCCACAGTATTTGTAAAGGAACTCTGAATCCTTTGTGGTCAGATGTGTGGCACAGGGGAGCTTCTGGTCAACCACTTTGGATCCAGCTAACTTGGGTACAAATAGAAGTAAAGATTCAGCAGCCCAGATATTCCCCTCTAGGGAAGCCCAGAGTCCCAGAAGTTTCACAGAAGCACCATTTCTCTGGACTTCTTTTCCAAGGTTACCCAAACTAGTTAAATCTGAAATCCTAAAGCTGTGGATGCTCTCTCCTTGGAGATTTTTAAGGCCAGGTTAGATGGGGCTTTGAGCAACCTGATCTAGTAGAAGGTGTCCCTATCCATGGCAGGGTGTTTAGAACTAAGGTGACCTTTAAGGTCCCTTCTTACCCAAACCATTCCATGATTCTGTGATTCCATGGGTATGTCTGGCCATCCTGCCATCTGCCTTATGTTGTGATATAAGTGTAGGTTTCATACTGGACTACAGGCAAACTGCTAGGATCAAGCAGCTGGAAGTGTACACTCAGTTCTTCAGGAACTGAAGTGTGGAATTATGGGCCAGAAATTATGTCTGACTTGTCCAGAAGTTCTTAATAGAAGAACATTGTTGGTAGAGGGCTGCAAGAAGACTGGGTTCAGTGGTCTAAATTGTTGTTAAAACATTCAGAAACCAGGGAGATGTCTTAAGAGAAATCCAGCCTCAATTCAGAAATGGTTTTCTAGGAAAACAAGCTAAATTTATAAAGAACACTCAGAACAAATAGTCCAGCTGTGTCTCATGTATAAAATCCAGAAGCTGATACGTGCCATTTAGTAATACAGCTCTTGCATAAAGTCAGCAATTAAAAGACATAAACCAACTCCAAATCAACTCACAATGAATGAATGGGTCATAAGGATCACATTATTTTCCTGAGTAGCACCAAAGCAAATATCTTAATGGAATTTTGAATAATTTACTTTTTTTTTTGCTACATGATGTTGCTACCTGTCACAGATTTGTACATGTCTATAATTATTTATTGCTTCATTTTAGGAGGTGTGGTTTATCTGAATAAAATAATATGAAATTCCAACCTTAGGGCACTTTAGGTTTGGATTTATCAATAGACTTATTTTATTTTAGGCTTTTATTTTACTGTGCTTAATACACATTTCTGTTCTATTTACTTTGCAGTGCTTTGTCTTTGTTTTCCTTGGAAAATAATGCAGATTGTCAGTGAAAAACAATAGAACAACACAGGTATTTTCCACAGATGATGAATTCAGTATTTGTTTTATCATTTGGGCATATTTTATATGTTATTATAGATAACATGCTATTACTGATGACTAAAATGACAGATATGTAAAATTCATAAACAATTTGCTTGTGTTCAGGAATAAGCTTAGATGTATGGATAGCATATTTCAGCCCACTAGGCTTGTTCATTGTGTAAATCTTGCCAAGAAAATGAGGTAATTAAATGATTAAATACTTTCAACAGCTCATGGTTAAAATCCAACATTGTATCTAATTTTTTCTTAATAAGCATTTGCAGTCACAAATTTATCCTGTTACATGGAAAATTAGAGATCCCACAGGACAGGGATGGGACATTCAAATGACAGGACATTCAAATGAAAACCAAACTATTATTCACTTGTGCTCTTGTGGCTTTCTAGTGCATAAATATAAACACAGGCATTCTTTGAGCACATAAGGGAACACAATATCAGCTTTTAAAACAGATCAGTTATATTTAGACAGAGCTTCATCTCTTGTTAGGCTGTTTTGTTTTGGTTTTTTTGTTTGGTTTTTTGTTTGGTTTTTTAATCTCACTTGCTATAAATATCATGGTTAGCAAACACCTTTCTCCATTGCTCTGCCTGGTGTTCACATCAGTTTGGCCTGATGGACAAGGCACTGCCAGGGGACTCAGAGGAGCTGAATGCTGCTCCTGACTTTGCTGGAGACTGGCTTATATATTATCACTATAAATCACTGTTTTCCAACCCACAAACTGAAGATAAGGATAATAGTCTACCACATAAGAGGGAAAGAATTGATGAAAAGCCCTACAAAAGTCTGCAATTACTTCTGTCAACATTTGCAGAATCACAGAATGGCTGAGGTTGGAAGGGACTGCTGGAGAGGATCTGATCCAACCCCCTTGTCAAACAGGGCCATCCAGAGTCATTTGTCCAAGACTGTGTCCAAATGCTTTTTGAACATCTCTCTAAGGATGAAGGCTCCACAACGCCCCTGGGACATCTTTGCCAGTGCTTGGTCACCCTCACAGTGAAAAAATGTTTCCTGACATTCAGAGGGACCCTCCTGCATTTCAGTTTGTGCCCACTGCCTCTGCCCACTGGACACCATCGAAAAGATCCTGGCTCTGTCCTCTCTGTATCCTCCTTTCAGATATTTAGGTACACTGATGTGAGACCCCTGAGCTTGCTCTTGTCCAGGCCAAAGAGGTACAGCTTTCTGCCTCCTCATATGAAAGATGCTCCAGCCCCCTCATCATTCTTGTGAACTTGTGCTGGACTCTTATTGAGGAGTTTATATTTTGAAGTGGTGAGCCCAGAACTGGAACCAGCATGCACAAGGAGTTTCACCAGTGCTGTGTCCAAGATGAAGTGCCACCTCTCTTGACCTGCTGGGAACTTTCTGCCAACCACAGCTCACAGGGGGAATTCTGCTGCCTTTTCCATGAGGATGTGCTACTGTCTCATGTAGAATTTGATGTGCACCAAGACCCCCAGGTCTTTCTCTGCCAAGCTGCTTTCCAGCCAGTTGTCCTCCAGGTTGGACTTGATGATCTCAGAGGTCCTTTCCAACCCGGATGATTCTGTGATTCTGGGATAAACTGGTGCATGAGGTTGTTCATCTCCAGGTGCAGGACTTTGCACTTCTTGTTGAACTGCATGACACACCTCTCAGGACAATTGTCCAACTTATTGGTGTCTCTCTGAATGATGACATTTTCTTATTCATTTTTATGTTTTCTTATTTAATGATCTTTTTTCAGAATGAACTCAAGATATTTCCTCTATCATAAAACTTCAAATTACAAAAAAAAAAAAAATAATTTAAAATTAGCAGTTTTCTTAGTTTGTGTAACCCCCTACTCAGACATACTTGTCATAGTATTTTCTCAGAAATTACTCCTCACACATGAGAGTCTTTCGGTAACCTTTGTAATCTGTGGAGCGCTCAAGTTTTTTTGAAATAGAACAACAGCTAATTAAGGTCAAAACATCTGTAGATCATACTGATAATCTAAAATATCTCTGGTTTTTTTTGGTTTTTTTTTTTTTTTTGTTAGAAATCACCATGAATTAGAAAGACAAACAAATATCCAAAAAAATTCTTTTAGCATATATGGTATCACAATATCTAACCCTTGAACCTTATGAATAAAATAGCCCAATAGGAAACTTCTATAGGGTTTTGGGGGTTTTTTCCCCCCCCAAAAGTCATTTATATGCAACTGCTGCTTATCATTACCTAAAGTCATTATTTTACAAACATTAGTAAAGTAAGTGGGTCACAGAAATGGGACCGACATTAACTGAAGTACATGGTCAGATTACACAGATAAAGTGACATGTAAGAAGGCCCCAGACTATTGGGTCATAGTTCTAGGAAATATTTTTTTACAATTTAGAAAGATGAACCCATTATTAGCGTATAAAGAATTCTCTTTATGCCATGCCACAAGTAAAACAGAAAGAAAAGTGCACTATCCAAGCTGAATTACATTTATTTGTATGTTAAGTATTAGACTAAAATCTGGGCCACCAGCTTTTGTACAGACAAAATTAGTGGTTAAGTCCAATGACTTAAAGAGGTTTGAAAAAGTAAAACCTTGATACCAATGTAGCTAGCAGTCCAAAATTTAAACTGTACATATAGTTTATATATATGCAAGAGACCCCAAGCTTCCAGGTTCTCACCTTAATCCTGAAAAAGCTCTTACCTGTCATTACATGGGGTAGGAGGCAGTTCCAAAATTTAGGTATCTATTGTGCATGTGCACCTATATACCTTTTGCTTGTTTTACACCTACCACCTACTAATTTCATTTGATGCCACTTAGATTGTGGTTAGGAAGACACAAAGAGCAGTTCATCTGTACCTGTGGTCCTGTTCTTCATCTTCCATGTCTGAATCACAGCCTCTTTCACATGTCTTTTCCAGGCTCAAAAAGCCCTTGCCATTTCCTGCCTGAGCACTTTCCTGTCCCTTTGATTACCCTATGTTGCTCTTCTTTGAATCTTTTCCCATTCTACCTGATCCTTTATGAGAAAAGAGATCTGAGTTGCACAACTTTTAAGATGTGGGCAGTTGTATGAGGGTGAGCAGACCTCGATGCCTCATGTCTATGCACACACCAAGAGAGAACTCTCTCAGAACAGAGCACTGTGAACTCCCCTATTGTCCTTCTTTGCTGTGAAAGCGGCTATTTTAGTCCTGACTTCTGCTTCTATTATGCCCTCTTGCTTATGCAAATGTTTGACCACTCACTCAAAGTGCTGTAATCGTGTTCTGAGCTATGTCTTCCCTCTACAAAACCTGTGTTTGCTCCTCTTGGTTATTTCTCATCCCAGGATTTTCTGTTGCTGACTGTGTTGTCCTAAAAGTGGGGTCAGACACCTGGTGTACAATAAACCTATCCACACAGAGAGCACAGAAAGCAGTAGGTGACATCCCCAAGGAACATGCCAAAAGCATCCTGGCACAGACAGAATATTTGCACCATAAACAGGTAAAGCCAGAGATGAATTTTAGTTCTTCACAGAATGTAAGACTTGAAATGTAAGAAGACAAATTTTCCAAAAATGGCTGTAAAGAACTATACTATAAACAATTATATTAACTATATTATATTATATAAACAACTATAAACAACTATGAACAACTATACTGTAAAAAGACATGTAGTTTATAGAAATTATGCTTTAGATGTATATCAGTTTTAACACTCAGTGACATTTTTTTTGGTATATGCACACCAAAGAATATATGAAAGAAAATCTTAGCCAGATCTACAACCCCCCTGCGGTACAAGTAGTTGTGGGTGTGTACCTGAAACCACTGTCCTGCAAAATCTATATTTTCCTTTTGAAGCCCCCAAGCTCTTGGACTCCGTTTCCATTTATTTTCTGTAAGATTTCTAAAATGAGAGCCAGTTTATATGAATGAAGTTTCCCTGGCTGTGGTCAGATATCTATTTCATACATAGGGAACTGAGGCAGAAAAAGAGCAAATTAATTACTGGGGGTCATGCAGAGCAGCAGGCGTGGAAGAAAGTTCACATTTTCAGGCTCAGGTTAATGCTGTGCACCAGGCCATGCTGCCTCCCCAAGTTAGGGCTAATTTCGTCTACAATATCAGTAACAGAGGGGACAAAGACATTTCAAAAGGGTGATTATTCCTCTGCAGCCCTATTCAAACTAGCTTTGTGAGTACAATCTCATGATTGTGAACGCTCACAGTGCTTCGCTGCTTCTGAGGAAAAAAATGTTGTTTGCCTCAGGGCTACTTAAGCAGAAAGAGAAATGTCTCTCAGTGTTGGGAAACAGTCTATCTTAGTCAAATGAATCACTCTTATATGGCCATAAGCAGTACAGATGTGTTGTAATCACTGCTTAATAATTGCTTTCAGATCAAATAATGTTCAAGAGATTACCACATCTGTAAGATGCTCTAAATAAAAGCACAGGACATTTTGTACAGCCTGATTTAGAAAAGCAGGCTGTTATTTATAGGGACAGCAACTTCATTATATTGCTGATGCACAGTGAGGCCGAATCTACATTTTAAGCACAAGGGGAATATAAATCATCTTGGTGCTCTCATGATTGTAATCTTATTAGCTAAGCCTTCCTTCAACATGCTCTTTGATTTAGAAAGCACCTGTAAAGCTGTTTGTACCTTTGTGGATCCTCCCCCATTCCTCCTGGATGATGCTTACCATTCTGCACATGTGTGCTGTGAGCATTGGTTGAATTATTTCCCCTGATTATCTGAGAGTGTCTCATCACCACCCAGAATCAAATTACCTATACTACATGTGCTCATTTCTCTGAGACTCACATTGAGTTTGGGGACTAACCAGCCACAAAAGCATCCACACAATAATGAGAGGATCAGCGATTTCAGCTCTGTGGCCATCAGGTTTGGGTTAGTTTGTTTTGCTTCCCTTCTCTCCCCCTGCTCTTTAGAAACAGGTGGTATTTATCTAAACAGCCTGCACTGGGCAGCTGGTTGATGGGTCCCTCCAGCTGGACATCTTCTCTACGTTTACTTCAACCACACCTGCTTCAGATAGCAAACAAGAGGTGTTATTATCTCCTGTATCTGGAGGAAAAAGGGGGGGTATGTGAGATGGGGGGGGAAATGAGAAATCCTGGACCAATCACAACTCTTTCAGCTGTAATATTTTGTGGAGTTTGCAAAGCCCATCTGGTCTTGTATGAGAGAAAAAAGAGTGAAGTTCAAGGGCTTTTTCTTTTGCTCTGTTTGCTCTGTCACACTACTCTCTTTAACACAGTTATTTCATTATCTCTTGCTATCATTTGATCAGATTTATCTTCCATTAAAACTTCCTTTCCCTTGAAGTAGACAGTGACATGAGAACGCATGCCTTTCCAAGCTTTTATTGTTCTGAATTAAGAAATGGTAGAATAGTCTCATGAAAGATTAATGACTTCCTGTAAGCATCTTTGTACCTGAAGACAAGCAATTACAAAACTATGTCCAACAGAAAACAAGAAACTATATTAGACCATATTGGCCAGGTATTTCTTGGCAGCCAGCAAGCTTAGCTTGTTACACTGCCAGCAAAATTAGAGCTAAGGCAACTTCTGTCTTGACCCCGTGTATCATATTTTGTTTTGTACATTAGTAGCAATGTTGTCCTTGAAAGAAAAATTGACACTCTACAAGTATTTTCCTTGATGCTTCATGGTACTGAAGTTCCCATTTATGTGCTAGTACCTGTTCCTGAGAAGCAGCTCTCTGCTCAAACATAACACTCAATGACCGAGACCAATAAATATATATGTTTATTTTCAAAGCTATCTGATGCTTATTATTTTCTTCCCTATTTTTTTATTTTCTGTTTGGGTTTTTTTTTGTTGTTTTTTAATAATAAAAAATTCATAAAGTTTCATTAGGGCTCACAAAGAGAGTTAAAGCAAGAATATTTAAGACCACCTAAACCATATGTAGTCTCTAGTCTCATACTCTAAATACTGAAGTGAACATTTGCAATTTCTTAGGCTTTCCATCACAGCCTTTGAAAGAGGATGGAAACCAAAGAGCCTCTTGCTTCTTTAGAAAGTTCACCTTTCCTTCTGCCACGAAATGTTGCCCTAGATGATCCTTGATGATCCTTTTCAAGCTGCTATTTTTTGATTCTGTAATAGAACACTACAGTGTGGACTGATTGCAGCTTTTCCACTGATTCTTCCAGCATGTAGCAATTAGATGGAAATCCTGGTGATAATATTATGGAGGGTCAGAGTTAAATATATAAAAGCTAGCAGAGTGGATGCCACATTCTGACCTTGGCTCAGCATCTTGGGAAGCAGACAGGATCACCTCTATCACAGCCAGGCAGAGCATTTTGCAGGCACAGCTTTCTCATTTCAACTTGTTAGATCTGTAGGATTGTAGGAATACCTGTAAAATCCCCACTGGAGCATCATCTTTATGTGACACTGCACCTTCATCTGAAAGCTAAAGAGTGGTTCTTCAGCCTGCCTAAATATGTGGGATTTTACTGGGTTTAGCCATGACACATTAGTTTTCCTGTCTACATTCTTGATGCTATGGTTATTTTAGCACAGATGACTAATTTAGGTAAAATTACTGAATTTCACCCTTTTTCCAGCAAAGCCAGTAAATCCGATTTTACAGATTCTGAGACCTGAGCTGGAAACCTGGACAAACCCATTCACTGGGGACCCATGCTTCCTTAAGTCTGAGATTTCCACTGAACTGTACTGTAAAATCTCTCCGTTGAAGAAGGTGCAATTTCATGGCTTCAGATGGTGTGATACAGCCTACACAACTTCTTTTTTGTGAATGTTTAAGAATATGCTGTGCATATCAGTATAGTACAGTCTATTTTGACATCAAAGCAGATTTAGTAGTGAGAAGACTAGATATGAAAAGGCTGTTACTCAGCAGAGTAAAGGTGTGTTGTGATCACTTCTGTTATATCAGACTAATAAAACAAGATGAGCAAAAGTGAAATAAGTAAAAGTGCATTATTAATTTTTATTCAACTAGAGTTCCCTAAGTAAAAATATAAGCTACACATAATGTACTCTAGAGGAACAAGCAACGTTGGTAGTAAACCTATTTTTTGTTTCAATGGATGAGTTTTTTTGTTGCAGCCAATTGATCTGCAGAACACATATCTTTGAAAATAAAGCAGGTGCATGGGGTCACCTCAGCTTCTAAAGTCCAAAAGAATTCTTAGCTGCTCTGCTGTGGTCACAAGAAAATACTTACACTTTATCAAGAATTTCTCATGAGATTTTTCTTCTGACCTGTGAAGGCTACACTGGACAAAGAAAAAAAGAAAAAAACAGGGATCAATTTTTACAAGTGATGCCCTAGCTTATGCTACTAAACCTGCTTCAAGCAGAACTGTGGTAACCAGAGTTACTACTGAAAGTGACAGACCTAAGTGAGGCAAGCAGAATAAATGGCAGTGAAAGTAAAATTATGAGAAAAAGGGGAAAAAAGTCCTTATAGTTGCAGAAATATGTGAAAATTAAACCACCATTTTGACCCTGGTTATGGACCAATTATTTTGACCAATAATAATTTCTTCATAGGATGACCTTATGAAAACCTGCCATTGTTCCTAGCTGGGTTAGCCACTTTTCCCTCTGTCAATTTTCTGCAATGAAATTATGTGAATAGGAACTTATTTTCTTTAGGATGCAATCATGTAGTCATCACCCACAAGCATCAGCACAGCAAAGCAGACATGGGGGAGATGACAGCGTTAATAGTGGTGAGCAGAGAATGTGTATAGCACAGTCAAGGCAGAAGGAATGTATGGAGCCAAGGGTTCAGGTGGGAGAGCAGTTGCAGACTGTGAGACCTTGGCTAGATCAGAGAATACACCCTTATGCTACAGTGCCTTGACTTCAGCATGATGGATTTTTTGTAGTTGTTGGTCTCTAACCTTATCTTGGTGGTCTGTGAAATATGTTGAGTGCTCATGGAGTGTCGGCTCCCCTTAAGGAGAGGGTGTGCTGCTGAGAGGAATGCCAACTTCTCTGGCTTCAGATCATGTCTTTCTAAAATATTGTGGACTGAGTTTCCACCACACTGAATTTTTGAAGCAAAAAGGCAAATATTACAAAATGCTACAGCAGATGAAGATCCCAGTTTTCAGGATTCTCAAAAAACTCACAGATAATCTGTTCTTATATAGTGCTTTTCTTTTATGATATCACTGCCTTCTGTTTTAATTCTCAGCTCCAGATAACTCTCTTATTATATTTTGTTTGGCAGTATCAAATCTGGCTTGTTTACTACTACCTGTTCCTCAGTGCAGTTATAATTCTCAGAACTGTTTGTGTTTTGGTTTGTTTTTCAATATCTGTTCCTGGCAGGAAAAATTCTATGGCAAAGCAATTTTCTTCCTCCTGAGTTCCAATCCTATTGCTTGAAGAGCAATAGTAATACTGGATAGGGTAAGTTTCCATACAACTTTTAGTGTATCAAAATCTGTGGAAGTGAATGTAGAAGTGAGCAGCAGTGAACAAGAGGAACTGCTCTTCTTTATGTGAGATCATTCCAAGAAAGCTGGGACAAGCCCCAGCCAGTTACTGTCTTATCTATTTTGATGGCAAGTGAAAGGAAGATCAACATGGACATAAATACATTAAAAAAAATGAATGCTTAAAGTTAATATTTGCAAAGAAAGCATCAAAGTGTCTTCAGTTTCTTACTTCCACCTGCATCATTCCTGCCATGGAAGCCTGGCACACTCCAGCCAGTAGCCCTGATTGACTGAAATACTCATATTGAGCCTCGACTGAGTGCATGTAAGTCTTTCAGCAATGGGATTTAACATTCTGACCTAACATTTAATGTATTAATCCTAATTTTATGCTGATACTAAGACTCTCTGCTGTATTAAATCAACCTAGGTTAATTCCGAATTACGACTCTCCCACCCACTATCAATAGGTCCACTGTTTGGTTCCCCAGAACTGACCACCCACTTTTATGAGAATCTGCAGTGAATTAGAAAATCTGTCATTGCTGGAGGAGCCGGACAGCTAGGATATGGCTTGTCATTCCTTCCATACAATACACACCCTTTGTCTGCTATCTCTTAAACTAACCTGACATAACTTAGCCTCACGGTCAATGGTATCTTTATTCTCTCCCAAGGAATGCTTCGTTCACCCCCGTTATTAAGAAATTTCTGGACAATGTTTAGTGGCTGCGCAATCATCCAAGGTTCTATTAAAAAGCCATCTGGGTAATTAATAGCACATTTGTTCTCAGCCTCCTCCCAATTTGTCCATTAGTGGAGTAAAAGCACAGGACAAAGGGTAATGTGGTTCGGTTATATTTTACAAGAATTCTTCAGGAAGTTGGAAACACATGATAGTTTTCCAAAGATACATATGTTTATGGGCACTCGGCGAGAGAGGCAAAAACTGCACAAGCCAAGGGGCTCTTAATCAGGCTTCTCCCCTGTGGGTGGGGGGTTGGCTATTGACTGCACCCTGCCTCACGCTGATGCTCTCCAGCCTGAGATGGGGAGGGTGTGGGGATGCTCTCCTTCATCTCCACTCAGTTACAGCTGATAAAACCCATTTCAAGATCCACATCAGGGCACCACATCAAAAACAGCACAAATGACTTTTATACTCTTTCACCTGATATTTGAAGGCTTTTTTGAGGTTTCTTTTTAATGCCTTCTCTTAAAAGCGGGATTACAGCCTCAGGCTGTGCTCTCTGAGGTTGTTTTATTCTGTCCCTTTCATTTACTCTTTTGTTTTCTTCTCCCTTGACAGCACCTGAAGAAGAAACACTTTAAGATTTCGGGAATTTGTTGTTAAAATGAAGAAATACTCCACTTGACCTTGGATTTTTAGTTCATTTATTATTTTTTGACTTCTATAAGAAAGATAGTGACTATTATTTTGTGCCATAAACAAAAATTAAGTCTGCATCTTTTAAACTACTGTGAAATGAACTATTGCTAAATAGCCACATTTGAGCAGCAGGGATTTCTGTTGCATCACAGACAATTAAAACTAATGTTTGTGTGTACTCGGTTATAATTGGGTGTAGGGCCATAGCTGGTGTAATCTCAGTGATGAGCTTGATAGGACTGTGGTGATTCACACCGTGAGTGGACCTGGCCTCTTGAGAAAATGAGCCTGAAATTCACCAGCCAGCCAGTTTCAGGTAAACTACATTAATGAAAAGTTGAATTGCAGATGAAGCATGACTTTTCAGTTAAAAAGGCATCTGCTTTCTTTGGAAATTTTTGTTACTTGGGGTTGAAAAATGAAATTTCTGAAAAACAAGGCTTATTTATTTGCCTATATTGCCTCATAGACTTCTGGGGATTATATTTCTGTTGTTTTATTTGTGCTAGTGGGCTATGCACTGCAGGCAAAAATGCAGCTCCCCAGTGAATCATGAGATGACATTGTCGTGGTTCACCCTCTCATAGAGACTGCAGCACAGATTGAGAGAGCCTTTCTAGAGATCATGTTGTGTTCATGCTTCAGACGTGGCATCTGGCATGCAGAGCACCATGACAGTGTTTCTGAAACTACCAGCCTCTACTTTTCTTGATTTTGATTTTAGCTTTCTTGAGGAGAGGTTTTTTTTTATTTTTTATTTTTTTATTTTAGCATATTCCCTGATAGGTACAGACACTCAGTGTCATTTGAGGTTTCTTGGATTGTGCTTTCCTTTCTTACTGCTCTCCACGTGGGCAGCAGCTCTCCTTTGTCATGTACTTTAGCAGGTAATTATGGAATTTTTTTTTCACCATATCTGGTGAATTGTTGCAAGTAGTGGTATTTTCCACCCAGGCGAAGAGGAGCCATTCTTTTCTCCAAACAGCAATCATTTTTGTATCAATATGATTTTGTTTGATTCAGTTTTCTACTGAAATATGAAAAAGCTTTCCTGTTTTCTATTCAGCTCTAATCTGGGTGATAAAATGCTAGGTCCCATAGGTGAGGCTTTTCCTCACCTTCATGGAGATTTTGGGGATTTCAGCCTGGACTTCAGCCAAAGCAAAGAAAACATAGAGCACAGGAGCAACACAACACACATACAGTGGGTTTTTAATTTACTTTGCACTCCAAAACTTCCCCTCCCACTTGTGTGAAGGAGCTCTTTCCACAGCAGTATAAATATTTGTTGACACTTCACAGCCTCAAGTGCCTATAAGAACACTGCGTTTATCAAGTAATTGCTCTGTAAATACTTGAAGGACTTAAGGGCTCTACGTTGAACTGTGCAGCACCCATATTTAAATTTTATTTGCTTGCTGTAGGCTTCCCAACTTAAGTAGTGCTCTCAATAAAGGTCACTAAAGCCCTTCATATTTAACTTCCATTCTGAAAATAGTCTCATTAAAATTAACAATGCTCTTGTAATTCCACAGATTATGATGGAGCTGCAGCTGGCCACACTAGCCAGCAGGCCTGCCCATCTTTTTTTTTTGCATGGCATGGCTTCTCCTATGCAAAATATTCTTAGTGTCTCACCTCTGCACATCACACTGATATATTCCTTAGTGCCATACTGGGTAGCAGTGCCTCTATGGCTAATATTTCTCTTGCCTGTTCTGTAAAAAACATACCAATCCAGCCCACACATTGTCTTACTCTTCTTTTGTGTTGCCTGAGCAATAAAATATGTAATAAGTATTTTCTGACATCCCTGTGTGAGAGGACAGAAAACGAGGAGCACACACATAGACTTCTGCATATATCCAAATGAAAAGGGGCAGAAAGACAAAGCAGAGGAAGGAAGGACAAGAGTACCAAGGAATCAGGTTAAAAATCTGAAATCACTCAGTGGGAAGGCACATGTGGCAGAAGAAGAGTTAAGAAAGATACCCACCAGAATCCCCCAGCTGACAGCTTCCCCTCATCTCAGCCATCATGTTCACAGCATCAGGACCCTTCTGGGCAGTCCCTCCAGTGTCACTCTGCCATCAGTTGCAAATGTCCCTCTTTATGTCTAAGCTATGAGAGAAGCTTAATGCCTTAGAATAATATTTAGGTCTATATTTGTGTATGCTATGGATGTAAAAATCCCCTGAATTTCTGAATCCCTAAGTGAAGCTGGTCAACAAAATTACTGCATCCTTTTTTTTTCAGAAATTTTTACATGCCATTATTTTGTTCAGACTTCCCTACTGGATTTGGCTTTTTTGCTGGCTCTCATATGAAGGTTTCCCTCAAAGGGATTTACAGAAATGATTTTTCATAGGGCTCAACTGAGCTGCAAAAAAAATAATTTAGACTGCTTTTAGACCCTTGTTCAAATTGTACTGATGCTTAATCTTTAGGTAACTTTTTTTGGCTTGCTCTACAAGCTTGGACAGAAGACTTTTAGAGAGACTGGAATTTCTCTGGGTCAGAGGTGAGGCATGCTGTGTTTCAGTGAGGAGAGTGGGGCATTTCTTGTATATCTTGGCTGAGCTGCCTTGAAGTTGGCTGACTTGTGCCTGAGGTTTTTAACCAAACTCAGGAACTTGTGATTCCATGGGTGCATTAGGTACAATAGAGAAATTACTGATTTTTCAGGTCATATTGCAGGAGGTTTTCATTCTGTATTTTAACTGCACCACCCTTTTTCACAGTAATATAGAATTTGAGTTTCTTTTTTTCTGTGAGACTATCTGTGCAGTGGGATAAGATGGACTGACCCTGAGTTTACATAGGATTACATAGGATATTTTTGTCCATTTGACTCTCTGACAAATGAAGGGTGCCTTCTATAAAACTTAAAAGCAGTGCAGGCTGAACTGTTTCTGACCTGTACTTGACCTACTCAGCTTCATCTGCTCCTGACAGACTTTTCAACAGTAAGCTCACAAAACTCTTTTTTTTTATTTGCATTAGTCTTGCATAAAGCTGTTAGGCTTTTTGTTTTTTGGTTTTTTTTTTTCTTCATCATTTTAGCTTCACTGTGCTTTGTGTTTCGCCATTTCTGCTCACTCTTTCCTCCCCAGCTTCAACTTCTAAGAAAACCACAGTGAATGTTTTGTTTACCACTGGTAGCAAAGTGCATTTCCAAATGATGTGAGTGTGCCAAGAGCTTTGTATGCATGGAAGAACAGGAAAATTCAGGAAAAAGCCTCCAAGTCACTTCATAGAAACCTATAACCTAGCTAAACATATGCATAGAAATCTGCATATGGTGAACCTAAACTGCTCCCAGGGGCTCTCTGTCATGTGTTAAAGGTGATGAAACTGAGAAGGAAAAATCCCACAATTTCCTCTCTTATGCTTTACCCTTTATATCTCTCAAAACAAAGTGTTTCACAATCAACAGAATTTCATTTTAAGTAGTTCCATTTTTAGTAGTTTGAGCCCAGTTTTCTGACATATTAATTATATCCTTTGAGATGCTGAATATGTACAGAAGGCTGTAGGAGTTGGAGTTAAACACTAAGCATTTCCTGGAAAGATTTTCAGAACTATAAGTAAATTTTAGTAATTTTTTCTTTAATGTCCTGTTCACAAAAAAAGAACCATGGTAAGATGAGATGATTAAGCTACTACTTTGGTTTACTTTCCATTGATTTCTGATCAGTGGGTGAATAGTAATTCATTTTTCTCAATGTGTCTTTTGCACAGAAAAATATGAATGGAAATTTATGCTTTCTGTTTTACACAGGTAATTAGAAATAATTAGGTCAATTAGGTTACATGAAGTCACTGAAGGAAATGCTATACGGCTTGGAATACTTTTATTTGCACAGTAAGATAGCAGCAAAAATCACCATGCTGTTCCAGACCAGTGTAATAACTTCTTCCAATGATTAAAGACAAAAATTTGCTATGTAGAAATCAACATGGTTTGTTCCTATTGAGGTGAGCTCATTAGAAAACCCAGAACAGAAACATATGGACTATATTCAAATGAATATATTATGGACTAAATTACCTTATAGATCTACACTGCCTTGTTCTAAACTCATGAACTTCAGTGTTTGAATGGAATACACAAACAAATCAAAACGTTTATCCATCTCCTGCTTCAAGGAATTTCACCTATTTTGGTGAAGTCTGTTGCCCTTGTGCTTTACAGGCTTTTCCTCCTGTGTCTGGAAGAGGTGGTCTCATCCCAAACACATAAAAGTAAATTACATAAAAGGAAAATTCTTAAAGAATTCCGCACACGGGAAAGAGGAAAAAGGGAAGGCTGATGCCTGCCTTACT